>NW_024037064.1:557426-1157426 GCF_015706575.1 Patiria miniata | reverse complement strand
TGCCACTGAGGCAACATGGCAGCCGATCTCGGAGCGGCACGGAGAGCTAATTTTCTTGAACTGAAAATTGCAATTTTCAGACGTTTAACCTATTGATTTTAAGCCAAAATCTTGTTTCTGTCCATACTGTATGGGTTACATACTGCTTTTGTCACTTTTAATGCATTTTGGATGTGTTGACGCTATGTTGACGCTTTAGTATGACAGTCACAGACTGATGTGGATAAACCAAGTTTTGTGTGCATTTACATACCGGGCTGGTGAATTTTGATTGAAGTAATCAGGGTGATGGGGTCCGTCTTGACTTGATGTGCGATTTCCAATTACAATGGGCATGTCAAAGTTGATCCCAGCCTTGCATCCACAATGAGTGCGCCAAAAACAACAGGTGCCAGTGATCGGTCCAGAATATTTGGATGGTGGATGGATTGGACATGTTCTGGGTCCAATATCACTGCAGATTTCAGCAGCAAGAGGACATGGACGGCAAAGATCGGGTCCATTATTGAAGGAGTGCAGGTGTATTGGAAAATATCTGCCTCGCTGGGATGAAGCAGGAGCCATTGAGGAGTCCATTGGCAGATGCAGTGGCATTGTTGAATTAAATGGGAGACAACATTGGTTCATTAGCCTATCAAGTGCTGCACTGGTGCTGGAGGAACATCCAATTGTTACCAGCAGAAGGTGCGATCTACGTACAAGTCACAAAAGATACCTGACGTCTTGGTGCGCAGAAAAACTGCTAGAGCCCCAAATGCACAGGAAAGGAAGGAAAACCCCCCTTAATATGCTCCCAAACCAGATGTTACATATATTCTGGCTCACCATGTTGATCAGTTTGTGCTAAAGTTCAACTTGACATGAAGAAATGACTGGAAACACCGCTAAGAAAGAGGAAATCAGTACATTGGTGGAGAGCATGACAAGGAGCAGCCAGTTAGTAGCGCTGCACTCTATAACATTACTCAGGTCAATACAACAATCAACAGCCACACAGTAGCCACAGCTGTTTGACAATGCCAGCCACTTGCAGACAATACTTTATCTGGTCAATACAACAGTAAACAGCCACACAGTAGCCACAGCTGTTTGACAATACCAGCCACTTACAGACAATACTTTATCAGGTCAATACAACAATCAACAGCCACACAGTAGCCACAGCTGTTTGACAATGCCAGCCAGTTGCAGACAATACTTTATCTGGTCAATACAACAATCAACAGCCACACAGTAGCCACAGCTGTTTTACAATGCCTGCCACTTGCAGACAATACTCTATCAGGTCAATACAACAATTAACAGCCACACAGTAGCCACAGCTGTTTGACAATGCCTGCCACTTGCATACAATACTTTATATGGTCAATACAACAATCAACAGCCACACAGTAGCCACAGCTGTTTGATAATACCAGCCACTTACCAATTGCTGACAATACCAATAGGCCCCCACCCAAAAAGTTCTGCTTCCAATTTCATGGCATTTGAAAACAGGGTAAAAGGTAGGGGTTTTTTTGGGGAGGGGGGGGGGATTTTTTGACAGGGATCATGTTTCAGTCAATACCAAACACCAACTGTGGACAGCACTTTGTCAAGTCAGTCCTTCTGATTTGAGGCGTGCGATCACACCCCCACACCATCGCACACCTAAAAGCTTCCCGTGAAGTGTGAACAATTGCATGCCTGAATTTCCCTGGACTACAGATCACACACCTAGAAAATCACACACCTAGAAAAAATACACACCTAGAAAAGTCCAGGTGTGCCTTTTTCCACACGCCTGTGATTTTCAAATCAGAAGGACTGTCAAGTCAAAAACAGTCAACAGCAATTTAGCACCCACAGCTGTTTTGACAGGAATCATGTTTCAAACAGTCAATACCAGCAACTTACTGACTATGACAGTACTTTAACGAGTCAATAACAGTCAGCAAATATTCATTATCAACAACTGTTGTACGGGTCACAGTTGGTCAAGTCATTCTCATGGCCAGTTACTTAAGCAGTCAAAACGGGTCAATAATTTAGTTCTATGCATAGAATTCCATCGGGTCAAAAAACGGTCACTTGACTGATTATGACCCAAGTAACAGCATGGCTGAGTATGCATGTTTGCATCGGAGGGTTCTAATGGGCCAAGTACATAAGTTTATGGATGTTGCATATAAAGGTAAAAGATGCTTAGGACAAATTCAGTTTCTAATAGGCACTTCCAGTTACAATATTAAGGCATTTTACATTGTTGTCAAACGAGAATATCAGTTTTCAAAATGGCTTCAAATTTTATGATGTGATTAGGGTAATGTATAAACAGGGAGAGACATTTTGTGACAATTGTCCAGTCTGTATATATGTTTAAATCCTCATTATAAAATATCAACTAATTCTTCACGATGACTCTGAGTTTTCTAGGTTTTGACTGATAGCATTCCTCCAGGGTACATCTTCACAATGACTCCGAGTTTTCTAGGTTTTGACTGGGTTATCATTATTAAGAAATATCTGAAAGGTAGAGCAAGAGGTGGGGGGGGGGAAGAAATGTTCGAATTAACCCCACAAAGCAGTGCCCCACTACCAGCACTCTTTATTTGTGGGAGAACATAGAAGAGCGCCAGATCACCCAGTTTGATTACTTGTTTCTGCTTATTCTTTGGGCCAAAAAAAAAAGTCTCCAGTTTCTGGTATGCGCGCGCGTCGCCGTAGCCATGCGCGTCGGCAAAATGAAAAAGTTTTTTTTTCAATGAAAGATGAAGTCTCAAAACCGCCAAACTCACTGGTTTGACTGGAATTCTGCTGCTGCACAATTTTAACGTGTTTGTAGTTGGGGTTATGGTTGAGAATAAGCTTTATGTGGCCTCTCTGGACTCCCAATCCCATATAGGCCTATTTGTACTAACTTTAGTCGGGCACCATTTGCAGTCATCAGCCGACATTTGAAGCAAAAAAATCAGGTAAAAAAAAAAAAAGCCTCGTCGCCGGACCACTTTTGGGCAAGCTCCATACCAGAAACCGGAGACTTTTTTTTTTGGCCTGAGGTACATGTAACTAAAAACTAACCTCAAGAATCAGTAATGGGTAGCCCAGCAAGCAGGTCATCCGTTCATCTGTCGGTCCTCCTCCTGCTTCCGGTTCCTCGGGTTTCTGTTTGATGAGGCTGTCGGAGCCCTGACAATGTCTTGAGGCAGGCTCATCCTCATCTCAGTAGAGCAATTCCCTCATCAGTCAGTGGTCCTCACTTTGCTGAAAGGATTCAAATTACGAAAGGAAACATTTGAATTATTGAGCTGTATTCGTGCCAGGGCTCGAAAAGGGAAAGAAAACATTGAATTAACTCCACAAAGCAAAGCCCTGCTACCAAAACTCATTTGTGCACAAACATAATAACAGAGTCAGATGGCCCATTTAACTTTGTTCTGTGACTTGATTGTTCCTGTTCAGAGGAGGCCTATACACAGCCTAAAAGCAGAACAGCCAAACAGTAGCCACAGCTGTTTGACAATGCCTGCCACTTGCAGAGTATACTTTATCAGGTCAATACAACAATCAACAGCCACACAGTAGCAACAGCTGTTTGACAATGCCTGCCACTTGCAGACAATACTTTATCAGGTCAATACAACAATCAACAGCCACACAGTAGCCACAGCTGTTTGATAATACCAGCCACTTACCAATTGCTGACAATACCAATAGGCCCCCACCCAAAAAGTTCTGCTTCCAATTACATGGCATTTGAAAACAGGGTAATAGGTAGGGGTTTGTTTTGGAGGGGGGGGGGGATTTTTTGACAGGGATCATGTTTCAGTCAATACCAAACACCAACTGTGGACAGCACTTTGTCAAGTCAGTCCTTCTGATTTGAGGCGTGCGATCACACCCCCACACCATCGCACACCTAAAAGCTTCCCGCGAAGTGTGAACAATTGCATGCCTGAATTTCTCTGGACCACATGTAACCAGGTCGGGTTTCAGTACTTACTTTTACCCGACAGGTTCCTTACTCCAGCATTCATTTCATAACTTTTGTAATTTCGTGTTTGTGTCATTTTACATGTGAGCAGCCATTGCGATCATGCTTTTTGCCTAGCGCCCTCTCGCGGCCAACTAAACTTTTTTTTACAGCGCGCACCGCCTAGAATTTTGCTCAACTATGCGATGGGCGTAGCGAGCATGCGAATTTAGCATTCCACCGCGCTTTGTTTAAGAGAAATAGCTGACATTCCGGGCGTTTCGGTATAGTTTTCTTGAAGGGCTAGCTGCGAAATAACTTTGATTTCGATCCAACACCTTGTTGCGTTCAGACCATCTTTTACGAGCTCTTGCACTTTCCACATATATCTACAAATTTTGAGAGAGGCTCCCTATACTGCAGTAGAATATTTTCATCTATTTTCACTGCTGATCGTCGATTTTCACATCGGACACGGAGAAGGCATGAACGTAGACCATCCCAAGTGATACCATCCTTGGAGTGACAGTTCACCACCCTATTTTACCTATTTGAGTGCTGTTTTTATATACCCAACAAAGTGCTGTTTTTATATACCCAACAAAGTGCTGTTTTTATATACCCAACAAAGTGCTGTTTTTATATACCCAACAAAGTTCCGTTTTTATATACTCACCAAATTTCCTAATATAATTCTTTTTGTAAATGCTGTACCTGATCATTTGTATATATATTGTCTCTATTTGTACTATAAATAAAACATTTCATATTTTTGAGACAACAGAAAACTTCGCTCTACCCAAATCATTTTTTTAGTGGAACCCCTCGGTTGAAAGGAGAGTGCCACATTTTAAACTAATAAATTCCACTCTCCCTGGTTACACACAGATCACACACCTAGAAAATCA
Source organism: Patiria miniata (assembly GCF_015706575.1). Classification (NCBI taxonomy): domain Eukaryota; kingdom Metazoa; phylum Echinodermata; class Asteroidea; order Valvatida; family Asterinidae; genus Patiria; species Patiria miniata. The sequence goes on along the minus strand of NW_024037064.1, from coordinate 1,152,566 downwards.
CACACCTAGAAAAATACACACCTAGAAAAGTCCAGGTGTGCCTTCTCCCACACGCCTGTGATTTTCAAATCAGAAGGACTGTCAAGTCAAAAACAGTCAACAGCAATTTAGCACCCACAGCTGTTTTGACAGGGATCATGTTTCAAACAGTCAATACCAGCAACTTACTGTCTATGACAGTACTTTAACGAGTCAATAACAGTCAGCAAATATTCATTATCAACAACTGTTCTACGGGTCACAGTTGGTCAAGTCATTCTCATGGCCAGTTACTTAAGCAGTCAAAACGGGTCAATAATGTAGTTCTATGCATAGAATTCCATCGGGTCAAAAAACGGTCACTTGACTGATTTTGACCCGAGTAACAGCATGGCTAAGAATGCATGTTTGCATCGGAGGGTTCTAATGGGCCAATTACATAAGTTTATGGATGTTGCATATAAAGGTAAAAGATGAGCTTGTCTTTTTTTCACTGCTAGGAAAAGGGTGCTTAGGACAAATTCAGTTTCTAATAGGCACTTCCAGTTACATTATTAAGCCATTTTACATTGTTGTCAAACGAGAATATCAGTTTTTAAAATGGCTTCAAATTTATGATGTGATTAGGCCTAAAAAAAAAAGTGTTATGTTGGCGTAACCCGACCGACCCTAAAAATGCGGCCGACCCTGGATATTTTTATTTTTTTTTGAAGGGAAGAAATATAATTAAAATCTATAGAAATGAATTTTAAATACGTTTTGAAACCATTTCTGAACGTTTCTCCTCAGTTGTATGACGATAGCGCGCGTGGAACTTTGGAGTGCACAATGTTTAGCACCTTCCTCTCCATGACACAACGAACATGCAGAAGATCGCGCAGGCCTACAGGCAGTGCGCGTGCGGAGATCGATGCACCATGCATGCATGATAGATGCACATGTACATGTACAGTACATGTATAGCCTCGTCCTAGACTGTTGCACGGCGCGAACTGCTACATACACTACTGAAAATACAATTGAAAATAGTTCATTATAATATAAATTATTTTAATTAATTTTCCACTATTTTACACGATAACAATTGATATATATTTATTCTAAAAATGGTAAACTATTCTGTAACCCCGGCGGCCGACGCGACCCGGCCGGCCCCCGGCCCGTGGTTACGCGCGTACGCCGTCGCATCATGGCGCCCGGTACCGAAGCGTACAGGTTTCCATCAAGGGCAAATGGGGATCTTCGGTCATTTTCGACCGTTTATATTTATAATGCGGATAAATTTGAGTGTGTTGTTTCTGCGTTGCAGAGACAACTGGTGGTCCAAGGAGAGCTGCGTTAATTACGCGAAAAATAAAGAGTTGTGTTGCCAGTCTGCAACAAGTGTTTGGATGATGGGAAAGATTTCCCCAAATCTAGGCCATTTAAACGCTAAAAGGTAAATATTGCTTGTCTGTGGTCTGCATAAAAAGCTGACATTGTATGCAACTCCGAGAGAGTTTCGAAGATGCTAACTGTAAGTTTAAATTATTTTCTTTGCCCACTTTATTTCTTGTATTAATTAGAAGTGAATTGATTTAATTGTAAAATCTGAGATTGAATTCTTTACTTGCTAAAAATGGTGCGGAATCTTAGTGGGGTTTTGGCTTGTAAAATTTCTAATCTCAGATGGCACAAAGAATGGGGAGATATTTCTACCGAGTAGAGTGAGCCTCGCACTACCCTGAGGAACTGAAGCTCTTGTCAAGGACCCCTACCTCTACCGGACCCCTTGGACCGGAATCTGAGTGATGCTGCATAGACAGTTGGCAGGCTGACAAGGACCTGGCGGCAGTCACCTTTATGATTGTATAAAATAACTGGCGAAATACCATAAACTTGATTTGGATTTTGAATGTGAGAGTGTTAATATTTTTAAATCAACAAGATTGAAAGAAGGATTAATAATTATTCAATTTTCCCGAAGATAATATTTGATGTGGTATTGGTAATCTGAATGAATTGAGATTAATACAGAAAGAAAAGAAGGTTGACCTAAAATTGAAGAAGTGTTTGAACTAAAATTGAAGAAGTGTTTGAACCGAAATTGAAGAAGTGTTTGAACCAAAATTAAAGAAGTGTTTGAACCGAAATTGGAAGAAGTGTTTGAACAAAAATTAAAGAAGTGTTATTGAAAAAGTAAATTGTGATAGAAACAGAAAGGTTTCAAATTAAACAGAAGAGAAAATTGATAAACTTGAAGTGAATTACGATTTGTTAATTTTGAGGTCAAATTGAAGATACGGTGATTAATAAGTGAATCTAAGAAACGAATTGAGAAATTTTGAGATTGAACAAAGATTTTGTGATTGAAGTTTAAGAAGTGAAAGTTTGAAATTTCACGGGATAAATTGGTGATTTGAAGTTGTGAATTGTTACAAGTTGAGAATTAAGGTTATTAGAATAAATTGTGGTGATAAAACACTAAATGTCAAACAAGGAGTGTTTGAGTTAAAGATTCACGAAATTTGAAGAAAAGTGCAGAAATTGAAAATTAGAGAATAATTAAGAGGTGAAGATTTGAGAATTGAAAATTTGAAGAATTGATAGATTTAATAGAATTGAGTGATAAATTTGACTTAAGTGATCAACCTAGATTGGACTATGCCATTTTGTGGAATTGAATAATTGAATTACGGGTACAACTCATCTAGATATCGTGAGCTATTTTACTGATTAGATTTCTGAATGCATTGATTACTGAATTTTAGAATCTCAAATAATTTTAGTGCAGCTCATGTAAAATCCTCTTTCTAATTGTGACGTCCATTTTATAACTTTGAAATTGTAAATTTGGAGACGAATACTTGAGATTTTAAAACTTGTCTGGGCCCAAATTTCCGTTCGATCAGTTGAGTGTAAGGTAAGGATCAATTTATTAGCAACCATAAACGGGTTGGATTCGTTATAAACTACATCAAAAATGACAAAATACATCACATAAACTATAAAACCAATAATTAACTTATTCGAATAAAAATGTAACTGAGGTTAGAACAGGTAAGTAAAATTTATATTCAAATATGGCCATATAAATTACAAGATAAAATGGATTGACAGTGAAACTATTAAAAATGTTATTATAGCCTACAGTCAAAAACATTTTAAAAACATGTACTTAATTTACGCCAGGTAGAAAAACAACATGACAAACACTAACCGTACAAAGTTCAACAATAGAACGCACAAACAATCAAAAGCAGGCAATCAAAAGCAGACAACATGACAAACACTAACCGTACAAAGTTCAACAATAGGACGCACAAACAATCAAAAGCAGGCAAACAAACAAACAAACAAACAACGCCCCAACACCCCCATCAAGCAAACAAACAACCAGCAAATGACAAACGACCAAAACAGGAAAGACAATCGAACAAACAGACCAAACAAATGGACAGACACCACAACAAGGAAACGACAGCCTATAACAGGAAGCCGGCTAAGAAACACACTTTTATAAACAGACAGGACATCAGTCATACACAAAACAATCATAAGCTAAGCGAGCATATGATCACCAAACAGGTAAACATATTACTGGAATAAGTACAAGAACATTACACCAATTAAAATGTGGAAGGAACACCCAAAAACATAGATTAAAAAGCCATTAAAACCCAACACTATTGATTAAATAGACACCACGGGATGAAGGAATTCTTAAACCTGTTTGTTCGGGTGCGTGGGAGAGGGAATTGAGGAGCAGACCTTAAGGAATAATTCATATGACGGGGAGCTGGAAGTAGGTGATGTGATTTGTGCCTGTTATCTTTGAGCTTGTTGAAATACAACTTACATAATTCGCTACGCCTCTCATGCAGTGGTTGTAGTTTCACCCTAAGGAGAATACTCTCATAACTTTGACCTGGGTAGATGGACCTGAGAGCTCTTTTCTGAACCATTTCAATTTTATTGCACAGATACTTTGGTAGGCTGCTATGCCAAACTTGGCATGCATACTCCAACACAGGCCTGATCACAGATAGGTAAATGGTAAGTAGGTCTCTTTGGCCTATACCAGCACGTTTGAGTTGATATAACATGTACAGCTGTTTACCAGCCTTAGACACAATGTAGTCTATGTGGGCGTTCCACTAAACTATGTTACAAGGCTATGATGGCATTAAGTACAAATTCTTAATTCATGGTTTTACAATTGGTTTTTAGGTTTTACAGGCAATCAAAAATTTAGGACATCAACAAATTTAAAATGTGCTCTTCAAAATCCAAAAGTGGTTTCTGAAAAACTAGGGTTAGAACTTAGACAAGGTAGGCTCGCAGGCCGTTTCAAGACTTGCCACTTGATAATTTTTGCGTTAGCTCGATTGGTTTAGTTCCTAAAAAACAGCCTGGTTCATTTTGAATAATTCATCATTTGTCTCATCCTAAACATGGTTCCGTAAACGATGGAATACCAGATTGCAACACAACAGTCAAGTATGCGTCAACGGAGGACGCAATACAAATTTTGAAGAAAGTGGGCCCAGGATGTGTGCCATCTAAACTAGATATAAAGTGGCCTGACGTTTCGACCCTTGCAGAGTCTTTCTCGAAGGCTAAATGACAAGACTATAAACATAAACAGGTACAAGTATACATTACTGATGTAACAAAAGCAGTCAAGTGGAAATAGATGATGCAGAGGAAAATACACAGAGAAAGCAGGTGGCTGACAAGAAAGGAGGGTAACAAAAGGGAGGGGGATTGGGGGAAGGGGATGGTTGACCACAAGAGGTGGGGAACACAAAGGACAAAGTCAATGATGGGGAGAGGGAGAGAAAGGTAGTTAATTGGTGAATGAGGCAGACTGGAGGGGGGGCTTATCTGTGGTGAAAAGGAGAAGGCAAAGACAAAAAGTTATTAGTCATTTCCTTCTTGGATGTTCAGACCATGGGGTTGAATGGTCTGGAGACGTCTTATCCATAATTTCTCTCTACTCAGATGAACAATCTCTCCGTGGTTTCCTAGTGCCTCAATGCCCTGTAAAATCATGTCAGAAATTGAGTGATTAGGAAGATTGAAATTTATGATGTCCTACGGGTGTATCCAGCTTATGGGTGTTGACTGTGGATCTGTGGCCGTAGAAATGTCTCTTGAGTGTAGTTCTCGTTTCACCTATATATTGAACACCACAAACTTTGCAAGATATTAAATACATTAGATTAGTGGTGGTGCAGGTGACATGACCCCTTGTCCTATGGGCGGTACCACCGGTATGGCTGGTGAAGGAGTCCGATTCTCTGATGTGTTGTCTACAGACGATGCATTTGGAGGTGTTGGGACACCTGAAAGTTCCCTGTGGAAAAGGGGGGTTAACATTATCATTAAAGGGGGGGACTTCTGCCCGGACAATGAGATCCCTGAGACTGGGTGGCCGTCTGTAGACAACTATGGGTTCTTCTTGTACAGCACGTTGAAGTCGATCTGATGTGTGAAGAATATGATGGTTAGAACTGGTTATTGTACGAATGGGGGGAAGTGAGGGGTGGAAAGTGACAAAAAAGGGAACTTTCTCCTTGGAACTCTGTTGTTGCACAGGTTTTTTTTAAAGTACTGACTCCAGGCGCGGTTCTAGAACCAATATTTTGGGGGGGGCTAGCACGGTGGATCCAGAATTTTTTCAGGGAGGCGTGCTGAAATGTTGACCGGTTATTTTTTTCCAGACACTTAGGCCTCCGAGAAAATCAATAGGGGGGGGGGGGGGGGGGGGGGGGGGGGGGGAGGGAGGGGGGGGAGGGCTCGTGCCATATTTTCAATGGGGAGCGCCAATACAATCATAAAATCATTCACACTATATTAACTAATGCACCCTTGTCACGACTATTTCTTTAGGGGGAGACCGTTTGCATGTACATCACAATCCTTCTTTTTGCTAATGCAATTTTTTTTTACGGAATTTATTTTGGGGGGGGCTAGACAAAATTTTGGGGGGGCTACAGCCCCCCCCCCCCCCCCCCCCCTGCGCCTGACTGACTCCCTGGAGCGAGCCTTGACTTTCTGGATTGCTCGATGGACTGCCAGGGAGCTATGACCCCGGGAGACGAGGTGTTTCTTAAGTTCCTGTGTATGACAGCTGGTTGAGTGGAGATATTGGTGTTTATCTGTGGGTTTAACAAAGAGATCTGTGATCAAACCATCATCCGTCTTTAGAACCTTGACATCCAGAAAGTGGGTATCCTTGGTTGAGTATTCGGTTGTGAATTTGATGGTCCTATGGAAGGAATTGACGTGATTAATGAATGCTGTGAGGCTAGATTCATTACTGGTCCAGATGAAAAAGATGTCATCAATATAGCGCCACCAGACCCAGGGACGGCACGGGGCTGAAGCCAACATGCGCTGTTCAAGTTGGCTCATGAATAGGCAAGCCATTGATGGTGCCATCCGTGTACCCATAGCGGTGCCATGTACCTGTAGGAAATTCTTACCCATGAACGAAAAATTGTTTTTAGTTAGAACATGGTTCATGAGGGATACTATATCAGAAATGGGCGGTGAGGTGTGACTGCTCTTAGCCAAAGCTGAAGAGCAGGCAGCAATCCCTTCATCTTGGGGAATGTTGGTGTACAAAGAGGACACATCAAAAGTACCGATGATAGCTGTGTTGGGGACCTGGTTCTGAATACATGAGATTTTACGGAGGAAATCAGGAGTGTCATGAATATATGACGGAATCTGTGGCACTAGAGGCTTGAGAAAACTGTCAACAAAAAGAGATATATTCTCAGTGGGGGAACCATTGCCAGATATCGTCACCAACACCACGAAGTACAATGTAACACTCTACCGTGTTAAAGCATATTTTTTTCGATTTTCAGTTTTTTTATATTTTTAAACATTATTCATCAAGGCCTACCATTGCACGAAGTTTCAAAGCTTCAAGAGCTTTACTTTAATAATTACGCTAAGTATCCATGGCAACTTTTGCGCAAAAGTGACAATTTTCGTTTTCACGAAGTAACACTCAAGTTCCATTTTCCATTGCAATGCATGGCGCGCACTCTGCTCATAAGTGAGCAAAAACGTTTTCACGAAGTAACACTCTTCTTGTAACAAGTTGTATGAGCGCGCCCGCGCTGACCGGAAGTTGCACTTTCCTCGTGTTAAATACATTGAAGAGTGTTACTTCGTGAAAACGAAAATTTACAGTTTCGCAGCTTTTTCGGTTTCACGAACTAACACTCATCTTTTTTCTCTTATTTCTTGTTTATTTAATACACAAACAAGTGAAAAACAGCAGATTTAATCAATTCAATTCATCAAGTGTCCACAACGAAAAACCCAACTGAAAATACTCTGTCGTTTTGACGCAAAGTGTTGTTTTAGAAGACGTTCAACTTTAGTTGCCGTTTTCTCCGATTGCTAGTTTTTACTGGTATGTAGATGGGTGTTACTTCGTGGTGTCGGTGGCGATATGATGGGTCTCCCTGGGTTATCTGGTTTATGTACCTTGGGAAGAGGTAATATCTAGCTGTTCTACAATCGACTGGGGAAAGAAACTTGTGAGCTTTCTTGGAGAGGTGGTCACGGTCATGCATTTTGTCCAGTGTCTGTTGAATCTCCTTTGAAAAGGTACCTGTTGGATCAGTGTCAAGGGGTTTATAGTTAGTTTGGTTGTTGAGTTGTCTCATGGCTTCATCGATATATTGCTGACGACCCATGACAACAACAGCAGAGCCCTTGTCAGCTGGTTTGATGATGATGTCCTTCCGTGCTCGTAGAGTCTTAAGGGCCTCACGTTCTTCTCTAGGGAGGTTGTCATGAGCCCTGTGGGTGGAATAATCGCTTGAATTAATTTGTGAACTAACAACCTGTATGTAAGTTTCAAGGGAAGGAACACGGTTCTTTGGTGGTGCCCATTTACTCTTGCAGTAAAATGGCTCTGGATTCATGGGTGGTGAGTCAAGGACGAATTCTGCGGTAGTAGTCAGTGAGGTCCTGACTGAGCTCAACCTGATTGACTGTGGGGGGAGTGGGGCAGAAGTTGAGTCCCTTGGAGAGCAGGCTGTGTTCTGAATCTGAAAGGGTAGATGATGAGAGGTTAATAACTGTGGATGGAGGGGCTGACTGCTCAGCCTCAGGGGGTATGTTACGCTTGAAACGTTGCTGTCTGTACTGTTGCTGTTTGGCGACAAGACGACCAATCTTACCATTTCTCCTGCAATTAAGAACAGATTCAAGTTTAGATAAACCAGTATCGATCTCACTGGTAAATTGCGCAAAACGAGCTTCTGAGCAGATGGATCTAAGTTCTGCTTGACGACAGGAAATATCTTGGTTGAAGCTGTTGAGACAAACATCACAATGTTCTGTTAGAATACGAATGAGGCTGAGAGAAGTACTATGGAGTGTGCTGTTCCACCGCTTGCGAAGTGGGGTAGACAGAGACCCAAGGGCTGGGTCAAATTTAACCTGCAAACCTGTGGGAATGAAATGGGTTCGTGTGTAGAATCTGTAGTTGTCTCGATGATACGAATAACGTAGTGCTTTCTCTTTAAGTTTCGATACTAGTACTATAGTAATAACATGCGTACCGGTAGTTAAGGGGATGAAAGGTACCGTAAATTTATTAAAAAGAATTGTTCATGACAATTTGACAACAGAATTTGATAACAGAAATGAGGTTTTGGTTTGTCCTTATCAAGAGTAAGTATTATACTGTTTACATACATGGTGCATATTGTGATTACCTCGTTTTTTTGTGAGAAAACCAGCAAAGGTAATTACATGTACATGTGTCCATGTAATCCTTCCATTAACTTGTCATAATTCCAGTCACATATGTATACATGTACATTGTAAAATTTCTGCTAAAAAGCTGCATCAAATTATGTGTGCGCTTGGATCACCATACCACCTGTGCAAGTCAGAAATAATGTTGTACAAAACTGACCTGACCCAAAACTGACTTCGGGTCAGGTTGGGCTGGTGTTTTTCCAAGTTTGGGTTTGGTCAATTCAGTTAAGCCTTTTTGTGAAAAATCCAAAATAAATCGAAGTAAAATAGAAACAAACACCCCCCCCCCCTCGAATCCACGATTGACCTGTTTAAACTTTTGTGTTCATAGAAGCTGAAAAACCAAGAAAAAAATGTCGTTTTTTTAGTCTGGTTTTCTGACCCTACTTCTAGACCAAATGGAGTAATTTATAGATGCTGGGAGTTGTCAGGTCAGGGAACCAGACTAGCTGGCTTGCACCTGTTCACGGATTTGTACTTGTTTTCAAACAAAATGTGGACTAACTAAATTTGGTCAATTGGTATTTGTATTTGAAAAGTGATATTTTTTTCCAATGATGGTTAGCCGACTATCCTTGGAAATTGGTTCAAAAATTCCACTTTTGGGTGAAGTTTTTTTAAGTGATGTAAATACATGCACACGATTACTGATCATTAAAATGCTAGTAAGTAGACTAAAGATGCAACATTTCTTAAGATCTTTCAGACATGTAAGTTTGTCTTTCCGTGCATAAATTAGCATAATTTTAATTACAAACTAACTCACAAATGATTGATCAAAATTTCACAAACATGAACAGAGAACAATTCCTATTTAGTAAAACTTTGTTTATGCATTCTGTAAATGTGAACCATGGTCACTTGCAATCTGATGCCCTTTCAATGTGAATACTAGAATTCTTAAATTTGGCTTCCAGGTTTGTTTTTAATCATTTAATTTGAACAAACATTTTTGCAGGGTTATTCCATCAAACAAGTTCAACATTACAATACACAGAAAACAGTACGATATGCTGCAAAATTCACACTACTCAGCGTTTTGTACAGGGACACTGACCTTTTCATTGTCTAAATTATTGTATTCACTGGTAAAAGCATTACGAGGTACTTGTCCTTTTGCAGATGAAATAATCACCGCGCCTTCAGGTATGAACATAACTTCCTGAACACTGAAGGACAACAGAATACACAGAGAACACCAAAATGATCTTTCTTGTTTTCTTTTTCATAATCCATTTTCATTTGCTTGTGAAAATTGTAAACGTTTTACGAATGAAACGAAAATTAAAACCCTATGAAAGCATTTCTCATATACCAATGTCAATTGTGAAACTCTGTTGCATGCTTTTATTACAGTGCTGTCAAAACAGTGGGTACAATAGTGACATTTTAGTCGCTCAGGCCAAATAAACAAGTCTCTTGTCCCATATTTTTGAGGAAAAAAAGAGAGGGCCTTTCTTTCCACTCAAGATAGTGGATTTTCCAAGATGGCAGATGGATTCCTCCATTTTCTTGACTCTTTCCCTGATACTTCTGTGTCCAAAGGAGCCGTCACCTTTTTTACAAGATTTAAACTTGCAAGTACATAGCTACAATTTTGCTGGAAACACATAATAAGACAACAAATATTGTACATGATTTAAAATATATAGAAAGGATGTGGGCGGGGAAAAGGAAGCAGGCAGGGACAAGAAACATGTTCAATGTTTCACTTGGCATTACAAAAACAACGAAAGGAAAAATTAGAAGGAAAGGTGAAGAAGCTTTAGTTTCAACTCCAGATTTCTGATTTCTTGTTAGTATAAAACTGCAGTATAAAACTGGAGTGATCTTGTGATAGGGCAGACCACTCTATGTTGCACCTGAGCACAATGTTAGACATGGAAATCAATGCTACAATGAACATGAACTATGGACAACACCAATACAACAATATCACCTCATCACGAAACTTGTTAATTGCACCAATCGGCCTCTTATTGAATTTTGTCCATGCGTAAAATCATCAACATCTACTTATCCAATCTGGCTGTGGCTGACTCACTCTACCTTATGACTGACTTTATAGCTGCACTGTGTTCACCTTTATTGTACAACTTCTTAGCCATAAAAGCAATCATGAATTGGCGGTTCACGTTCCTCGCAACTTCTCATTTCTTTGTGGTTACCATAGCAGCTGTGAGATTCTCTGCAGTGCGCAATCCTCTGACATTTATAGAAAAGGCCTCTATATCTGAAATCTATATCTATGGTTGTCACCCATTCATGAATCCTCAATTGCAAACCAAGTACAAATTAGAGCACACAAGGGATATACAGAAATTTCAAAAAATGTGTCACATGACTGATCTTTCGAAATGATAATTTGTTTTCTTCAAATTGCCAGCATGCCAGAAGGTTGTCAACTGTAAGAAGTTTTCATGTATTTCCCCCCTTTTCGCGAAATGGTATAGTCTCAAAAGTTTCTTCCAATAGCACTAACTGCATTTATCCCTGAACCGGTCTTTGTTACTCTGTGCGCGTTATGTAACCGTTTTTTGCAGCAAGCTTTTTCGGGAGTTGTGGGTTTTCTCTCCAGCAGCATTACAAAAGCCATGGTTGTGTGTAAATTAGGTGTTTGCAACACATTTGGTGAATAATAGAATTCAGGTGTTTAAACAAAAGTTACTAGGGAGTTGCTTTGCCAACAGTGAAGGAACAGTGGAGTGATTGGGTGTGTGTGGGTTTCTGACGGAAAAGTGAGAGTGATCATGAAGGAATCAGATCAGAGCAGACCAGATCGTGGTAGAAAGCAGATGTGATTTTGAAGAATTGTCTTGTGTGTGTCACTGCATGAACCTGAGCCAACAGGCATAGCAAAGCTATAGCAGGCAGTTTGAGTTGATTAGTTGAGAGCCTATTTGAGGCAGTAATATTTGGGCTTGAATTTCAACATTACTCGGACACTCTCGATAGAAGTGACATTTAATTGAATGTACACGAACCATCGGTACCGATGGTTCGTGTACAAACCAGAATGAGCCAATAAGACAACAGCGCCGATGGTTTGTGCACTGACAGATACAACCAATGAGAGAGCATACAATCACTGGTGGTCATCGGCCCAGTGACCTTGCCTAGCTCAGCTATCAGTGAGATTTACGTAACGTTGCGTAACAAAGTGTATGTGGGGAAACTGCGGTCAGGGCCCTGGCCCTGCACAAGGCCATGCATGTGCATGCTATCTTAATATGTTAATGTAGCGTACACTTTGTACAGTTGAAACCTTATATGCATGCACTATAATATATTACTTGGACATGGTTGTATAGCAAGGACCTATAGTTGTACCATGGAGGAAGGAATAGAAAAATACAACTTGGAAAACGAAAATCTAAACGAAAATATGCTGAAATGTAGCGCCCACTGAGAAAGAGAACTGGAGTTGTAATACATGCATGTCAACCGTGCAGACAAGTTCTGGGAGAGAATATTCAACCGACGGCGAGATTACTTACACCATGGAGGAAGGAACACCTCCATGCTTACACAAGCTAAAACTGTAAAAGATTTAATGTTTTCATATTCCTTGCTCTATGGTTATTCCAAATGGTCCGGCCGTGATTATTTTAATTAATCTGTTATTACTGATCATTAATTTTTGTCAAACCTGTTTTATAAACCAACAAACAATCAATTGTTGTTCTATGCATTTTAACTGGACTGGTGTTATTACCATTAAATCCCATATTCAAGGCATAAATAGATATTTGTTGATGTATGATGTAACATAGCATGGCGCCGCCACTGACGTGGTGTACTTTGCTTGTTCGTCTGTCGCGCTATCTAGAGCAACAGTTTTGTACTGAACTTTCACAAAAACTGGTATAATTTCATCGAGTTCTAAACACTCCCGTTCCTAAATCACGAGTTAATCCGATTCCTGTTACAAAGTTACAACAAAACATTATTTCGACATGATTTTCCTATTTTATTGCAAAGTGCATGGGTAAACCCTTTGAAAATATCCCCCCAAAATGAGGAAATAATTTTCTGACAAACTTCTAGTTGGGTATATAATAATGGTTTATCAGATTTTATAATTCTTCAATGGAATTTTCCGATATTTATTTAAGTGCGCCACGTTAGGGAACATTCAGCCGTTTGTGTGCCCAATTTCCGGATGCCACCGTTTTTGAATTTCGGAATATAATCTCATGACACCGAAATAGTTTACAGAGGTATAAACCGCCGCAGTAATAAGGTGTAAGTACCAGTATTCACGGACTGAATTTGAAGTTTATCAACAAATAAGTTTGGCAACACTACATGAGGAAAGTCAAGGTAAACGTCGAAGTGTGCCAAGTTAGGAAACACCACTATGTAATATATTAAGGAATTGATAGGGTACTGGTTTTAAGAAATATATTTATAGACTTTGAGCGCATTATTTTTAAATTAGAGATGAAGGAAGGGTATTTCCAAAAAGTAGAGCTTGTCGAGTAGGAATCCCCTATAACATGAATTAATACATACATTTAATGAAAAAAGCAATTGCAAACAATTAAACATGTAAGCTGTACATGCCCCCCCCCCCCCCTCCACCAAAAGCAGTTCCTTTGCGCCACCATATTCCACGGAGCACACTTTCATGATATAATTTTAGAAATGTTGATACTGATTTCCGGGGCGGGGCAGATACGTGTTCCCTCACGTCCCTCTCATTTTGGCGACGGATAAACCTAACCCAGCGTAGTTTTTTACTTTTGATGTAACGAAGGAGAAATCAAAAATGTGGGTTTTTTTTACCCTAAAAGAGCCGGGGCGGAATTCGCCACCCCCTCGACTTTTTCCGCGATAGCCTTTAAAAATTTTTTTTAGCAACCTGAGCTGTTATGACTTTTTAGCCTCCAGCCTTGCGCATCTTTTGACAAAAAAATATATATAAAAATCAGACCAGGGGTTGTTGCGCAGCGAAAAATTTTCCGGTGCCATGCGAATTTTCCCATATACGCAGCGTACACAAACCAGAATAACCATTCGTACATATGAATAATTAATTAGCCATAATTCCAGAACCCTTTGTCCTATAATCATGAAATTTCTTGGATATATTTATGAAGAGTTGCTCTATGCATCTTCTTCGTCACTCGGGGGGGGGGGGGGGGGGGAGGGGGCGTGAATTTGCAGCATGTTAGTGCAAAGAGAGGAAAGGGGTGCGGGAAGGCAAAATAGGGGTGTGGGCGTGAATTTGCAGCATGTTAGTGCCAAGAGAAGAATAATCATTCGTACATATGAATAATTAATTAGCCATAATTCCAGAACCCTTTGCCCTATAATCATGAAATTTCTTGGGTATATTCATGAAGAGTTGCTCTATGCATTTTCTTCGTCACTCGGGGGGGGGGGGGGGGGGGGGAGGGGGCGTGAATTTGCAGCATGTTAGTGCCAAGAGAAGAAAGGGGTGCTGGAAGGCAAAATAGGGGTGCGGGCGTGAATTTGCAGCATGTTAGTGCCAAGAGAAGAATAATCATTCGTACATATGAATAATTAATTAGCCATAATTCCAGAACCCTTTGCCCTATAATCATGAAATTTCTTGGGTATATTTATGAAGAGTTGCTCTATGCATTTTCTTCGTCACTCGGGGGAGGGGGCGTGAATTTGCAACATGTTAGTGCCAAGAGAGGAAAGGGGTGCGGGAAGGCAAAATAGGGGTGCGGGCGTGAATTTGCAGCATGTTAGTGCCAAGAGAAGAATAATCATTCGTACATATGAATATTAATTAGCCATAATTCCAGAACCCTTTGCCCTATAATCATGAAATTTCTTGGGTATATTTATGAAGAGTTGTTCTATGCATTTTCTTCGTCACTCGGGGGAGGGGGTGTGAATTTGCAGCATGTTAGTGCATAGAGAGGAAAGGGGTGCGGGAAGGCAAAATAGGGGTGCGGGCGTGAATTTGCAGCATGTTAGTGCCAAGAGAAGAATAATCATTCGTACATATGAATAATTAATTAGCCATAATTCCAGAACCCTTTGCCTTATAATCATGAAATTTCTTTGGTATATTCATGAAGAGTTACTATATGCATTTTCTTCGTCACTCGGGGGGGGGGGGGGGGGGGGGGGAGGGGGCGTGAATTTGCAGCATGTTAGTGCCAAGAGAAGAAAGGGGTGCGGGAAGGCAAAATAGGGGTGCGGGCGTGAATTTGCAGCATGTTAGTGCCAAGAGAAGAATAATCATTCGTACATATGAATAATTAATTAGCCATAATTCCAGAACCCTTTGCCCTATAATCATGAAATTTCTTGGGTATATTTATGAAGAGTTGCTCTATGCATTTTCTTCGTCACTCGGGGGGGGGGGGGGGGGGGGGGGAGGGGGCGTGAATTTGCAGCATGTTAGTGCACAGAGAGGAAAGGGGTGCGGGAAGGCAAAATAGGGGTGCGGGCGTGAATTTGCAGCATGTTAGTGCCAAGAGAAGAATAATCATTCGTACATATGAATAATTAATTAGCCATAATTCCAGAACCCTTTGCCCTATAATCATGAAATTTCTTGGGTATATTCATGAAGAGTTGCTCTATGCATTTTCTTCGTCACTCGGGGGGGGGGGGGGGGGGGGGGGGGGGGGGGGGGAGGGGGGGGGGGGGGGAGGGGGCGTGAATTTGCAGCATGTTAGTGCCAAGAGAAGAAAAGGGGTGCGGGAAGGCAAAATAGGGGTGCGGGCGTGAATTTGCAGCATGTTAGTGCCAAGAGAAGAATAATCATTCGTACATATGAATAACTAATTAGCCATAATTCCAGAACCCTTTGTCCTATAATCATGAAATTTCTTAGGTATATTCATGAAGAGTTGCTCTATGCATTTTCTTCGTCACTCGGGGGAGGGGGCGTGAATTTGCAGCATGTTAGTGCCAAGAGAAGAAAGGGGTGCGGGAAGGCAAAATAGGGGTGCAGGCGTGAATTTGCAGCATGTTAGTGCCAAGAGAAGAATAATCATTCGTACATATGAATAATTAATTAACCATAATTCCAGAACCCTTTGCCCTATAATCATGAAATTTCTTGGGTATATTTATGAAGAGTTGCTCTATGTATTTTCTTCGTCACTCGGGGGGGGGGGGGGGGGGGGGGGGGGGGGAGGGGGCGTGAATTTGCAGCATGTTAGTGCCAAGAGAAGAAAGGGGAATCCGCCCCGGCTGTGAGGTGGTCAAAATAACCCGGCAACAATGTTACCAATTGGGCAAATAATTGTTATTTAAAGATTTGGTCAATTCAATAAAAGTGTCAGTCATGCGTAATGCGCTTGTATGTATTTAGTGTATCTTGTACACTCCATGTTCCAACCTTTAATCATCTTAAAGTTACAATTATTCCTTAAAATATAGCATAAACAGTCATTTTACTCTTCTCTTCTCTGTATTGTTTTAGTGTTAATTTGTTGTTAACAGGTATAATGAATCTAATGCGTAATGTCATCCACGGTAATGTCTGTCACAGAGGTTTATTTGCATATTAAAAGAAATCATGAAAGTTTTGCTCATTTACTACATGTGTTGGTTACCCTATAAGCTAAAATGCTCGCATGGATTTAAATACGTAGAAATTTTAACTTGAAAAGAAATTTGAAAAACACGTTTGACATTTTTGGGTTGCATCGCTTTTTGTAATGTCAGTCACGACAGTAAACTACCACTCTAATTGGAAAAACTGAACATGAAATTTTCAATTTTCAATACCGTATTGTGTATTCAGGTCCCAGTAACTACCATGCCAAACAATAGTTCAGTTGGCTTTAATTGTTTACACATAAGAGCTGAATTGATATTCAAAATTAGTAAAAATGTAATGTCAGTGACGGTCTTAGGCTTAGTGTAATGTCAGTCACCAAAAAACGATGCTTTTTTCCATAAAAGCATTCAGGATAGCAATAAAAATCTGCCCTTCATTGTTTTTTTAGCACGGGGTCTAGGTATATCAACTTCTATTGTTGACAGACGAGGCTATTTTAATTGGGTGTTAATTTGTTTTATATTAACAGGCATATTCATTCAAAAATTCATGATTTTTCCCCCCATCTTACTACATGCGTTAGTAACCCTATTAGCTCTAATGTTCTAATGGATTTTGATCTGCAGCACTTTTAACCTGAAGAGAAATTTTAAAAACATGTTTGACACTTTTGGGTTGCATCGCTTTTTTTTTACTGTCAGCCACAGCACCAATCAGGGCTCTGGAGTGCTCTGAAACGTGCAAAACTAAATCAGGCCCACTTTACTCACAGTTTAGCCAGCAAATTTCTCCAAAAAATCCACTGGGGCAAAGAAAATGTCCTCAGTATTTCACCAACCAAGTTTGCAGACTCAATTCAATTTTTAAAGGAGACTTTTCTTTAATATTTTGCACATGAGAGGGAAGTCAAGTGATTTCAAAATCGGGCTAAATACTACACTGGTACATGTTCAACCATGGTCCAACTATTTGAAAAGACTGACCTCATTTCATTCAAAGTCAATAGTCTGGTGGCTTGACTATGGAGAAATGTGTAGTAAATTGAGACTAGTTCCCGCTAGTTCCTGTTTTGGGACTCTCATACACAGTATTGAGAGTCCCAAATTTTCGGACTATCACGGCACTAAACAACCCCCCCCCCCCGGCCAAAAAAGTTAACCATGAAATATCAAAGATTCAATACTGTATTGTGTATGTAGGTCCTAGTAACCCCTTTGCCAAACATGGTTCAGTTGGCTGTAATTGTTTAGACATTAGAGCTGATTTGATACATGTAATGTCAATCACGGTGGAATTGCCCAGATAATGAAGACATTAAATCCTGTAGCTTGTGTTGGTAATCTCGCCGTCGGTTGAATATTCTCTCCCAGAACTTGTCTGCACGGTTGACATGTACACGTGAACTCCAGTTCTCTTTCTCAGTGAGCGCTACATTTCAGCATATTCCTGTTTAGATTTTCGTTCTCCAAGTTTCCGTACAACCATGTCCAACTAATATATTAAAGTGCAAGCAGCAAACCTTTGTCCAGAAATAGAAGCAAAGAATTATAAGGTTTCAACTGTACAGTGTACGTTACATTAACATATTAAGATAGCATGCACATGCATGGCCTTGTGCAGGGCCAGGGCCCTGGCCACAGTTTCCCCACATACACTTTGTTACGCAACGTTACGTAATAAATCTCACTGATAGCTGAGCTAGGCAAGGTCACTGGGCCGACCACCAGTGATTGTATGCTCTCTCATTGGTTGTATCTGTCAGTGCACAAACCATCGGCGCTGTTGTCTTATTGGCTCATTCTGGTTTGTACACGAACCATCGGTACCGATGGTTCGTGTACATTCAATTAAATGTCACTTCTATCGAGAGTGTCCGAGTAATGAAGGCCCCAGTGAGCAGTTTTGTGCTCAGTTAAACACACCAAGGAGATCTGGGATTTCAAGAAACCACACAACCGTAAGTGTTTATTGCAAAACTATCCACTTGTAAATTGATCATTTTGTTGAAGAAAATAATAGTATTGTTGCTCCGATTTTATGAAAACCAGTAGTAATCTTGGAAAAAAACCCTGATGTTATTACCTTTGATTTATGTTGATTAAGCATACTTTAAAGCATGATTAATATTAGTTTGAAGATCAGACTGATGTTTGAAATAAGTGTTGGATTTTTATGATGAAGTTATACCTTTCGATAAGACAGCTGATATTTTGAATATAAGGTGTAGAACAAGATAATACGGTTTTCCGGTGCCCGTCTCCGGAGAACCCCTTTGGCACAGGGGGGCGTGAGTGGACATTCTAACAGCCTTCTTGTAGGCAAGAAATCGTATGGGATCTCTGATTGGTCCGTTTGCTGCAGCCAGCATACTTTCAACCAATCCCTGATGGGGAACTAAGCAGGCTGGCAATGTTTCGCGCATTTCTCTCCCTTTTCCGCTTTCTTTCGCCGAGCTTCACACACGACAAAATAAAACCCTTCCCTCCCTCCACCATTTAACCAGTTAGTACTCGGCTTATGTGGCAGGGCCACATAGTTAACTTGCATTAGCTTTTGGTTTTCAACATAGGAGTCCCTCCCCCTGACTTGCATACACTTAGTTTGTGTTGTAGCCCTCTTAAGTTAATTAAGTAGAAGTTTATGACACAGTAAAATAATAGCAGTGCTGTAGGAGGATAGTAGTAAACATCCTGTCCAGAACAGAGACCCCTTATCTGTGAGACCATGTGGTCCATGCCTCATTTTGCAGACTGGTAGAAGGCAGGGCAGCATCATTTAGTTTTGCTCTGCAGATTTCCTTGAAAATCTATGGCTTTTCTACCCTGAAAGTTTGGTCTGCTGCTGGATTCGGTAGGCTCAAGTTTTTGTTGTTTTGTTAACTAAGAAGTGAAAGTACATTTAATAGATAAATATTTAGTGATCCAATTGGTACTTTTGTTCTTGTGACCTGAGATTGAAATTTCCTCGTTCTTTTCTTGTTATACGGAGTGTGAAGTTCAAGTACACTTGGAGTTTAAGATTGATTCACAAGAGAGTTACTTTTGCGCGATGTATTTTTGTGCATTATACTACATGTATGTCGTATCCGATGGTTAGTCCCATGGTTTACAACTTTACTTTTTCGTTGTATGAGAACTTGAGAAGAAAACAAGTGATCTTTTAAGTTTTGCACAGGTGTATTTCATCTTTTACATAGCTGGATTTTTTATTTTAACCAATAGTGTTAGAATTTAGATAGTTGGAAGTAAATCCTTCACTTGCCATTTATTCTGTATAATGAGTCCCTACTTGTGCACATGTATGATGCATTTCTTTACTTTACTGAAGGGACATTGCCCAGCCACAGTGTCTTATTTTTATCAGGTTGACCACCAGTTAAGATAATAGGGCCTTAGACTTTGCCTAGTCCACTGAGCAGTTGGTTGATGAAATGCTTTGTATGTTTTGTGGTAATAATTAAGGCATAGTGGTTCCCCAGTGTACGTATGCAAGAAGTGCTAAGTGACTTGTAAACTCTCTAGCTGACAGCCTGGGTGGCTGGATTTGGCCACAGAGCCTAGTAGATGACCTTGGAGATAAGCACATGGACAAGGCAAGACTCATTAGTATGCACAAGAAAGTTAGTGTTGTTACCTGGAGCACACATAACTATGCTTGTGGCAACTCAGCACTGTTGATTGTTTATGCAGTGGTCAGAAGTTCTTAATCGCATTGATAAGGATGAGTGTGTGGTATTGCCAGAATAGAGCACCTGTTTTAGGTTGGCCTAGTTATTATTAGGATTTATAATGTACTCATTTCGTTCTATACTTACTTTGCGTTTTTTTTATTATTTCTACAGGTTGTTTAAGCTGTTGTTTTCGATTTATGACCTTCTTTTGATGCTGTATTGGTTTTAATTTTAGTTGGTTTTAAATCTTATGTTTTTTATTGTTGGTTTTAATTTTAAATTTTCGTTCTAGGTTTTAGTTGTTGGTGTCTTTATTTTTTATCTGGTTTATGGTTTTTGGTTGGTTTATGGCTTGAAGTGATTCAGTTTTTTTTTGTCTATTGGTTCGTGTCATTTTAGATTTGTTTAGTCTATTTTTGCTTCATTTACTTAGTTTCAGTTGTGATCATTATACTGAGTTTTTTTGATTCAAAGCAGTTTTTATCTTTAGGGAAAGTCAAAGGTCATTTACATTCGTTTGGTTAGGAGAACATCAAGGTTGGTCGAGTGTCAGGTACAAAATCGGTTGTTCTTCGAGTCTCATAATTTTATTTTTGGTTTAGTTTGTTTTTTTATTGTCGTTCAGGAGAAATAAATGCGTTCCAGTGATAGCTCTTGAATCTCTGTCTCTTTGCCAACTTAATTTTCCTCGCGATTTTCTAGAGATCCTAGGTCCAATTCCTTTGTTCCATTTTTCTGGGTTACATTTTTTTCTTTTAGGTGGAGAATCCGGGTACTAGTGCACTGTTTTTTTTATATAACTTAGCCAGGAATTTTTAAGGTAGGACATAGAGACAGGTCATAGTTAGGGAAAACCAATACAGTGTCGAGAGTTGGGAGTATATTGATTGCGATGACGCAGACGCCGAACCAGCACCGAACAGCTCACCTGATATCGGATACCCCTCCGCAACTGACGCCCCAGACAAAATACGCAGTTACTCCTGGGCTTGGTCAATCACCGAACATGGAAGGAGCACACCGTCAGTTCCCACATTTGGTTCCTCCATCAGAAGGAGTGTCCCCTCTACGTCTTGCTGGTATAGACCCACTCCACACCGCGGCAGAGCAGAGAGGACAGGGAGCTCCAAGGATGTTGACCACGCATCAGGTCAAGAGCGTGCCAACATTTAGCGGGAAGGAGCGACACGGCCCCCGACTGGAGGACTGGATCCGGGATATGCGGTTCCTCCTTGGATGCAAGGGAACAGCCCCAGGGATCCTCCAGTTTCATGAGGCTGTCAGACACACAGGAGGAAAAGCGAGAGATGTGCTGCTGAACCTTGAGAGTAGGACACCAGAGGGTCTAGACGCGGAGAAAGCCTTCGTCGAGCTGCTGGAAGAATACGGGGAAGACAAAAGTGCCCTGTCTCCCGTGGCCAAATTTTACGCCAGGGTGCAGCGGGGAAACGAAACCCCAATGGAGTTCGCCATTGGATTGGAATCGACCTTGAGGGAGGTTGAAGAGACGAGGCGGCGCCGGAGACAGAAGTCCGAGGAAGAGAGCCGAGACAAGATGTTGGCAACCCAGTTCATGGTGGGTTTGTTTGCCAACTTAATTTTCATCGCGATTTTCTAGAGATCCTAGGTCCAATTCCTTTGTTCCATTTTTCTGGGTTACACTTACACAATTTTGTTAGCCCTATGTTTGGGAGTAGCCACTGAACGTTGGAGGTAACCCCTTTGAGGCTAGAGTTAGAGCTGGAGCACATCTTACATGAATGTCATTGACAAGTAAGAAGGGGATGGGGCAGATGTAGACAGGTCCAGACTGGGCGTCAGTTGTCGCATTTCTTCTGGGCTGGGTCTGTTGGGCATCATTTATACCTCAGGTGACGTGAGGTGGGATTTGGTAATCCCGACATGTACACACCTCCCTCGTGGAGGCTGGATTTTGTTCAGCCATGTTTTCTTGTGGACTGTCTGAAGTCCTCCTGGTCGACAGTTTTTCTGCAGGCTTTAATGCCAGGCATATTTTTTATGCAGATATTGCTTTGCAATCTGTTTCTCGCCAGGGGGCATTTGTACTCCCAACATCTCTAGCATGCCGCTAAGTAGACCCCTCCCCAGTTCTCACAGTACACGTATACTGCTGCTCTGGGACCCCCACATTACTCGCGGGCTTGGCCTGCTCTCGGGGACCCATATCTCAGCTCTGACCACATGAAAGGCAAACTCACTAGTGCGCCGGGATGGCCTCTCTGGGCCTGTGGCCGCCAATCCCTGCATTCTAAATACAACTTGCCTCTCCCCAACTTGGGGATTCTTCCCCTTGGCCTCCTTCTGTATTTTGGAAGGACGGGGGAGGGGGCAGAAATGAGGGGGGCGGGGACACGCCCAAGGTGGAACTAGGGGGGTTAGGAAATCAGAACGACTAATTTTGTATAAAACCAATCACCAGAATCTTAATTCTAGCTAATCACCTAATATTCTGATTACTCTATATCTTGATTATAACCCTTGATCCTAAAGTTTTCATTGCCACCGTTCACTTTTGCTATATATTTTATATAACTGTAAGTGTTGTTCATATATGTGGTTTATTGTAGCTTGATAACCATTGTATTAAGACTCAGTGTAATTTATTTGGTGTAACTTGCCGCGCTTAGTATACCTGTAACTTTATGCTTAATTGCATGGTTTGGTGGTTTACAACACTCATTGTCATCGTTATTTGATTACCAAATTATTGCATTGCGGGGCCTCAACATACAGTGTAATAGTAGACAATGCAAACACGGTAATATTGTATTGGTTAATACATGTAAGATACATGGGACTGTATCATCAAGAGCAATAAACGCTCGGCGAAGGTTAGCCGAAGCTGACCACATATATCCATGTCCGTGTGCTCTCTCTCGTCCTCTCTAGGGCCAACTGATGGATCATTGATTTGTAAATTACTGATGTCAAGTGAAAGATATTTATTGTAAGGATCACTTGAATATTTTGTAAATAGAAAGGGACGAGCTGTAGCCATTAGCTAAGGGCATCGAACTGGTGCGGCTGTAGGACACCCAACCCAGGAGGCGGTGTATCCACGATCAACCGGCATCAGACGATTCAAGACAGTACCGTGGGCTGATATCCTTAAAACGCCTGCTCCTCCCATTTAAAGACCCTTGTATAGAGTAAAATAATTTAAAGTAACTGCAGAGTGGAAGTTTGTTTAAAGATTAATTGCTATTCATTTAAAAGGAAACACGACGGAAATAATATGATCTAGAATGTGAATTAATGTAACAAGTGAAGAAATACCGGCCTACCACAGTTGTAAATAAGTGTAAATTGTTTGTAAATAGAACAGATATACTGAAGAAAAAGCTTATTGTGTTTAGTGTGTTTCTTTCGTTGTTGAGGAAATAAATAGTTGTAGACTATTGGACACGAATTTAGGGAATAATCCTAACATCAACCATTTGTGGATTCCCCAATTGCAAACTAAGTAAAAATTAGAACGCATTGGGGAGGAGGGGGGTGGATTCATAGAAAAAAGTGTCACTTGACACATGTTTGGAAATTGACATCATGCGAGGTTGTCACCCATTCATGGATCCACCAAATCGCAGTCCAAGTACAAATATGAATGCATGGGGGAGGGGTGGATTCACATAAATTCCCCAAAAGAAGTTCTGCATTTCTATGTGCAACGCCAGTGGGACTTACAATTTGTGGGATGATTTTGCACATGCCTGATAGTCTGATACATGTATACACATCTTGTTCATCAGGTCAATAGAACAATCAACAGCCACAGTAGCCACAGCTGTTTGACAATACCAGCCACTCACTTGCAGACAATACTTTATAGGGTCAATACAACAATCAACAGCCACACAGTAGCCACAGCTGTTTGACAATGCCTGCCAATTTCAGACAATATACTTTATCAGGTCAATAGAACAATCAACAGCCACACAGTAGCCATAGCTGTTTGGCAATGCCTGCCACTTGCATACAATACTTTATAATAATAATAATAATAATGAACATTTATAAGACGCCGATATCCACCAAGCAAGACGCTCATGGCGCACAATACATACAAAACAATTACTGTATAAATAAAGTTAAATTTGAATTACAGAAAGTAGTGACAGAAGTAATAAACATCAACTCATTAAACACACAAACGTGAAGTACATGTAAACATATGAGTTTTCACGGAAGATTTAAATACAGACAATGATGATGACTGGTGAATTTCAAGGGGTAGATTGTTCCAGAGTTCGGGAGCGGTGATTGAGAAAGACCGGTCTCCCCAAGAGTGATTGGTGCGGGGAACAGTAAGCTGTAGCGCTCCAGCCGAACGAAGACTACGTGACGGCTGATATTTCGTGATAATGTCCGTTATGTAGTCAGGTGATATTCCTTGTAGTGACTTGAAAGCGAGAAGGAGGATCTTGAAGACAATGTGATAAGCGACGGGGAGCCAGTGAAGGGACTTAAGACCGGGGTGATGTGAGTGGTGCGTCTGGATAAGGTGATGAGGCGAGCAGTGGCATTTTGGAGGCGTTGAAGTTTGTTATCCGGTGGTGTGGCAGGTTATACATGAGTGAATTACAAACATCTAAGCGCAAAGTTTTAAATGCATGGACGAGTTGCTCAGTGCCCGTACGATTTAGATACTTCCAAATGAAGCCAAGATTACGGAGATGAAATCTGACTGATTTTGACACTGCTGATATCTGATCAATGTGGGACATGTGGGGGTCAAAAGTGACACCTAGGTTGCAACACTTGGTGGAAGGATGGATGTGGGAATCTCCAGTCCTAATGCTGGTGATATTGAACTTGGCGAGTTGTTATTTTGAGCCACACAGGATAAATTCAGACTTGTTGTCATTCAATTTGAGACTGTTTGTTATCATCCATGTCTTGATCTCATCAATACAAGCCTCAAGATTCTCCAGGGCAGACACAGCATTGGGTTGAGATGGATTGAAGGATTGATACAGCTGTATGTCATCAGCATAGCAGTGATATAGGTTGTGTTTCTGGATGATCTGGCCGAGTGGTAAAATGTAGATGGTGAATAACATGGGACTGCCAACAGATCCTTGAGGAACACCACAGTCAAAGGAGGTAGGGCAGATAATACTCCATTGAAGTTAACAGACTGTTGCCGGTCTGCAAGGTATGAGTCAAACCACTGCAAGGCTGCATCATGCACTCCCAAAGAGTGCAAGCGACTGATCAGGATGGCGTGATCTATGGTGTCAAATGCTGATGACAGATCGAGAAGCACAAGCGCCATTACTTTGCCAACATCCATCTGTCGTAGGATGTGGTCGCGGACAGATGAACAAGTAATGTTTCTACACTATGGTTCTGACGATATGGTATAGGGTCCAAGTCACATGATTTGGCTGGGGATTTGAAGATGATAGTGCGAATCTCATCTTGAGAGGCGAAACGGAGACTGGTCAGTGTAGTTTGTGTTGGCGGGGTGGGGGTAGAAGTATCTGTATCTGGCACAAGGGGAGGTAGTACATCACGAATCGAAGAAATCTTGGACATGAAAAATAACGGCTGAAATGGTCAGCCAGTGACTTGTCGGAATCGTACTTAGGTAAAGAAGATTCCTTATTCCTATGGAGAAGCTTGTTGGCGACACGAAACAGTTGTTTTTGATCACCGGACCACTTGGAGACTATTTCTGAGTAATGGGTTCTTTTGGCCTTACGGATCAGCGAGATCACATGCTGGCATTGTTGGTGATGTAGTTGGCGGTCAATCTCGAGTGAGGATGCATGCCACCTGTGCTCAAGCTGTCTTCGTCTGTGCTTAGCTTGCAACACCTCATCAGTGTACCAACCAGTGTCGGGCCGAATAGTGACACATCGGGTTTTGACTGGTGCAAATGTATCCAAGAGTTGAGACAGTATGAAGTTGTAACTGTTGGCTGCCTCGTTGACATGGCAACACTGCATTGAGCCGACAGATGGTTGTCTTCAATCTCAGCGCACAAGAGATTCAAATCAATGCTGTGGAGGATGCGATGGATAACCATGTCTCACAGATACCAATGATATCAAGATGATTTTCAGAAACAAAATCAATAAGTTCTGTTGTCTTGTTCCGAATTGACTGGGCATTAAGCATGCAGAAGGTAGTGTCTAGCTTGAGTTTATGAGGGTTAAGATCTCACAGACAGGTCGCACTAAAAAGCGTCAACACAGCGTCAACACAGCGTCAACACATGACAGAAGCGTCAACACACTGTCAACACATCCAAAACACATTCTGAATTGACCAAAAAAGGTATAGAATGGCAAAGCAAAGAAAAAAAGAGAATTTCCATTGGATTGAGTTTCCATTTTGTTGTTAAAAATATAGTATTTTCACGCGAAAAAATGACCTTTAACTTGAGCGGCCGTTGTCCGCCATCTTGACTTCGCACAAAGCTTGGACTACACCATTTCGAGTAGGGGTGTGTAGGTTATGACATTATCTTGTCATAAACAACAGAGGGCGCCTTGATGCAGAAGGATGCACTCTGATCTGTGAGAGACTGAGGGACTGAGGTTTATTGAACGATGCTATCACCCTTTAGCATAATGGAATGGTTCGTGCTGCCACTGAGGCAACGTGGCAGCTGATCTCGTAGCGGCACGGAGAGCCAATTTTCTTGAACTGAAAATTGCAATTTTCGGACGTTAACCTATTGATTTTAAGCCAAAATCTTGTTTCTGTCCATACTGTATGGGTTGTGTCACTTTTAATGCATTTTGGATGTGTTGATGCTGTGTTGACGCTATGTTGACGCTTTAGTATGACAGTCACAGACTGATGTGGATAAACCAAGTATTGTATGCTGAATTTTGATTGAAGTATTCAGGGTGATGGGGTCCGTCTTGACTTGATGTGCGATTTCCAATTACAATGGGCATGTCAAAGTTGAAGTAAGTCGCATTAAGTGGCATTGTTGCATTAAGTGGCATTGTTGAATTTAGTGGGAGACAACATTGGTTCATTAGCATATCAAGTGCTGCACTGGTGCTGGAGGAACATCCAATTGTTACCAGCAGAAGGTGTGATCTACTAGTCACAAAAGATACCTGACGTCTTGGTACGCAGAAAAACTGCTAAAGCCCCAAATGCACAGGAAAGGAAGGAAAAACTCCCTTAAAATGCTCCCAAACCAGATGATGTTACATATATTCTGGCTCACCATGTTGATCAGTATGCGCTAAAGTTCAACTTGACATGAAGACATGACTGCAAACACCGCTAAGAAAGAGGAAATCAGTACATTGGTGGAGAGCATGATGAGGAGCCGCCAGTTAGTAGCGCTGCACTCTATAACATTACTCAGGTCAATACAACAATCAACAGCCACACAGTAGCCATGGCTGTTTGACAATGCCTGCCACTTGCAGACAATACTTTATCAGGCCAATACAACAATCAACAGCCACACAGTAGCAACAGCTGTTTGACAATACCAGCCACTTGCAGACAATACTTTATCAGGTCAATACAACAATCAACAGCCACACAGTAGCCACAGCTGTTAAAGAATGCCTGCCACTTGCAGACAATACTTTATCAGGTCAATACAACAATCAACAGCCACACAGTAGCCACAGCTGTTTGACAATACCAGCCACTTGCAGACAATACTTTATCTGGTCAATATAACAATCAACAGCCACACAGTAGCCACAGCTATTAAACAATGGCTGCCACTTGCAGACAATTCTTTATCAGATCAATACAACAATCAACAGCCACACAGTAGCCACAGCTGTTTGACAATACCAGCCACTTGCAGACAATACTTTATCTGGTCAATACAACACTCAACAGCCACACAGTAGCCACAGCTGTTTGACAATACCAGCCACTTGCAGACAATACTTTATCAGGTCAAAACAACAATCAACAGCCACACAGTAGCCACAGCTGTTTGATAATACCAGCCACTTGCAGACAATACTTTATCAGGTCAATACAACAATCAACAGCCACACAGTAGCCACAGCTGTTTGACAATACCAGCCACTTGCATACAATACTTTATCAGGTCAATACAACAATCAACAGCCACACAGTAGCCACAGCTGTTTGACAATGCCTGCCACTTGCATACAATACTTTATCAGGTCAATACAACAATCAACAGCCACACAGTAGCCACAGCTGTTTGATAATACCAGCCACTTACCAATTGCTGACAATACCAATAGGCCCCCACCCAAAAAGTTCTGCTTCCAATTACATGGCATTTGAAAACAGGGTAATAGGTAGGGGTTTGTTTTGGAGGGGGGGGGGGGGGGGGGGGGTTGACAGGGATCATGTTTCAGTCAATACCAAACACCAACTGTGGACAGCACTTTGTCAAGTCAGTCCTTCTGATTTGAGGCGTGCGATCACACCCCCACACCATCGCACACCTAAAAGCTTCCCGCGAAGTGTGAACAATTGCATGCCTGAATTTCCCTGGACCACAGATCACACACCTAGAAAATCACACACCTAGAAAAAGTACACACCTAGAAAAGTCCAGGTGTGTCTTTTTCCACACGCCTGTGATTTTCAAATCAGAAGGACTGTCAAGTCAAAAACAGTCAACAGCAATTTAGCACCCACAGCTGTTTTGACAGGGATCATGTTTCAAACAGTCAATACCAGCAACTTACTGACTGTGACAGTACTTTAACGAGCCAATAACAGTCAGCAAATATTCATTATCAACAACTGTTCTACGGGTCACAGTTGGTCAAGTCATTCTCATGGCCAGTTACTTAAGCATTCAAAACGGGTCAATAATGTAGTTCTATGCATAGAATTTCATCGAGTCAAAAAACGGTCACCTGACTGATTTTGACCCGAGTAACAGCATGGCTAACAATGCATGTTTGCATCAGAGGGTTCTAATGGGCCAATTACATAAGTTTATGGATGTTGCATATAAAGGTAAAAGATGAGCTAGTATTTTTTCTCTTTTTTTCACTGCAAGGAAAAGGGTGCTAAGGACAAATTCAGTTTCTAATAGGCACTTCCAGTTACATTATTAAGCCATTTTACATAGTTGTCAATTCAGAATATAAGTTTTCAAAATGGCTTCAAATTTATGATGTGATTAGGGTAATGTATAAACAGGGAGAGACATTTTGTGACAAATGTCCAGTCTGTATGTACGTTTAAATCCTCATTATAAAATATTAAATAATTCTTCACAATGACTCTGAGTTTTCTAGGTTTTGACTGATAGCATTCCTCCAATTACATCTTCACAATGACTCTGAGTTTTCAAGGTTTTGACTGGGTTATCATTGTTAAGAAATATCTGAAAGGTAGAGCAAGAGGGGGGGGGGGGGGGGAAGAAATGTTCGAATTAACCCCACAAAGCAGTGTCCCACTACCAGCACTCTTTATTTGTGGGAGAACATAGAAGAGCGCCAGATCACCCATTTTGATTACTTGTTTCTGCTTATTCTTTAGGTACATGTAACTAAAAACTAACCTCAAGAATCAGTAATGGGTAGCCCGGCAAGCAGGTCATCCGTTCATCTGTCGGTCCTCCTCCCTGCTTCCGGTTCCTCGGGTTTCTGTTTGATGAGGCTGTCGGAGCCCTGACAATGTCATGAGGCAGGCTCATCCTCATCTCAGTAGAGCAATTCCCTCATCAGTCAGTGGTCCTCACTTTGCTGAAAGGATTCAAATAACGAAAGGAAACATTTGAATTATTGAGCTGTATTTGTGCCAGGGCTCGAAAGGGGAAAGAAAACATTGAATTAACCCCACAAAGCAAAGGCCTGCTACCAGAACTCATTTGTGGATAAACATAATAACAGAGTCAGATCGCCCATTTAAATTTGTTCTGTGACTTGATTGTTCCTGTTAAGAGGAGGCCTATACACAGCCTAAAAGCAGAACAGGAAGGGGACAGGCCTCATTTATCCCAGGACAAACCAATAACACCAGTAAATAAAGATGTGCTTCAAACTATGTTACAAGGCTATGATGGCATAAAGTACACATTCTTAATTCATGGTTTTACAATTGGTTTTTAGGTTTTACAGGCAATCACAAATTTAGGACATCAACAAATTTAAAATCTGCTCTTCAAAATCCAAAAGAGGTTTCTGAAAAACTAGGGTTAGAACTTAGGCAAGGTAGGCTCGCAGGGCCGTTCCAAGACTTGCCACTTGATAATTTTTGCGTTAGCTCGATTGGTTTAGTTCCTAAAAAACAGCCTGGTTCATTTTGAATAATTCATCATTTGTCTCATCCTAAACATGGTTCCGTAAACGATGGAATACCAGATTGCAACGCAACAGTCAAGTATGCGTCAACGGAGGACGCAATAAAAAATTTGAAGAAAGTGGGCCCAGGATGTGTGCCATCTAAACTAGATATAAAGTGTTAACCATTTAAAATACCACCCGAGGAATCATTGTTTCTAAAATAAAACTCACCACAAGAATTCCAAAGAGCATTCACGGTAGTGGTCACAAGGCCGCGGGTTGACGGCTCTGGTCAAGTCCATAGCTCGGCACCTCGGGTCAAGGCATGGTCGATGACTCGGGCCAGTCCGTAGGACGACACCCCGGCGCAAGGCCGTGGGCCGACGACTCGAGCAAGTCCGTGGGACGACACCCTGGCGCAAGGCCGTGAGCCAATGGATGACTCGGGCCCATTCCGAGGGCCGGCACCTCGGGGGTTTGCTGTGGGCCGCCGACTCGAGCCAATTCCGTGGGCCGCCACTTACTCGGAGCATGGCCGTTGGCTAAAGACTCAGTCCAATTCCGTGGGTCCGCACCATAGGGTCAAGGCCTTGGGGTCATCAACTCGGGTCAAGTGTTCAAGTGTTCAAGTGTTCAATCCAATCGAGATCCAGGCCTTAGAGTCTGCTGAAAACACTGCTAATATCAACTTCTCAAGAAGCGTAGTCACGGTGGAGTCCATTCATGAGGTGGGATGACGTTCCACACGGTAAATAAAGTTGTTCGCTGTTGAAGAGTGAGAAAAAGATCCATTAATGGGGAGCGGTGTGGATTCAGAATATGTTTGATTAAAAGAAGAACGGAACGAAAAAAAATTCATCTGGAACACAATTTAAGTCAGTTAAAGGTTGCAATACATATGAACAGGATGCATCAAGAAAATGGTAATTCGAAAAACGATGGGCTAATATGTAAAGGTTAGGATCTTCAAAAATGTCAAAGTGGCCCATCTTTAATAATTGCAAACCAAGTACAAATGAGAGCCCATGGGGGAGAAATTTCAAAAAAAGTGTCACATGACACATCTCTGGAAATAATCTTTTGTTTTCTTCAAATTGACAGCATGCCATAAAGTTGTCACCCATTTGTGGATCCCCCAATTGCAATCCAATTACAAATTAGAATGCATGGGGGAGGGGCGGATTCACAGAAATTCCCCAAAAGAAGTTCCGCCACTGAGGCCATGGGCAATGCCAGTGGGACTAACAAAATGTGGGATGATTTTGCACATCGTGATGGTCCGATATACAGCTTGTTCTTCGTTGGCATCCATACTGTGAATAAGCAGCTCTGAAAATCATGGTACCACTTTACAAGTAGAGTAGATTATTGATCATTTGTAATTTGTGCATTTTTTAATGTCATTTCAACCAGCAAACTAGTGCTCATCTGAACAAGGATGCTTAATAACTGACCTGATGAAGTTTTGGCTCTATGAATGCTCTATATTTCAAGAAAACTGAACAAACATAACCAC
Source organism: Patiria miniata (assembly GCF_015706575.1). Lineage (NCBI taxonomy): Eukaryota > Metazoa > Echinodermata > Asteroidea > Valvatida > Asterinidae > Patiria > Patiria miniata. The sequence continues at coordinate 1,120,890 of NW_024037064.1, read as the reverse complement.
AATATTCTGAATCTCAAATTCCAAAGTTGCCGAGTCATATTTTGAATTGCGCCCTCTCATGACACATGACATGATTCTCATTCAGCTGGTTTCACCCATTTGTGGATTCTCCAATTGAAAACCAAGAACAAATAAGAACACTTTTTTTTTTTTTTAAATGTATCACTTGACACGTCTATGGAAATCAACAGCATGCGAGGTTTTGACCCATTCTTGGATTCCCAAATTGCAAACCAAGTATAAATTAGAAGCATGGGGGAGGAGCCAATTCATTTTCAAAAATGTGTCACTTGACACATGTTTGGAAATTGATTGCATGCGAGAAGGTTGCCACCCATTCGTGAATCCCCCAATTGCAAACCAAGTTCAAATAAGAACACATGGGGGGATTTACATAAAAATCCAAAAATGTGTCACATGACACATCTTTGGAAATGATCTTTTGCTTCCTTCAACTTGACAGCATGCCAGAAGGTTGTCAACCATTCGTGAATTAAGTACAAATTAGAACACATAGGGGAGTAGGAGGATTCACAGAAATTTCCAAAAATGTGTCACTTGACACACGTTTGGAAACTGATAGCATGCGACAAGGTTGTCACTCATTTGTAAATCGCCCGAATGCAAACCGAGTACAAATTAGAGCACATGGAGGGATTTACAGGAATTTCCAAAAATGTGTCGATTGACACATTTGGGGGGGGCGTCAACCATTCATGGATCCCCAAATTGCAAACCAAGTACAAATTAGAATGCATGGGAGAGGGGCGGATTCACAGAAATTTCCAAAAATATGTCACATGACAAACTTTTGGAAATTGGCAGCATGCGAGAAGGTTGTCACCAATTTGTGGATTCCCAAATAGGTCTTGTTCAAATGACGTCATTTCCTACAGACCAGCGACGTGCATCGGCATATTGAGCATCCAGTTGCATAACGCGCATTGGCCGCCTCGAAATTCGAACACATTTCAAGCAACAAGCGCACATGTTTGGAACATTTTCAACACTGCGCAATGCGTGATATATTGCGTAAAATACGCACTTGCAGCTCTCCTACAGATTTGGACGTCATTGAGCAAGCCCTATTGCAAACCAAGTACAAACAAGAATGCATGGGGCGGTACTGATTCACAGAAATTTCCAAATATGTGTCACATGACACATCTTTGGAAAGGATCTTCTTTTGTTTTCTGCAAATTTACAGCATGCCAGAAGGCTGTCAACCATTTGTGAATTAAGTACAAACTAGAACGCATTGGGGAGGGGTGCAGATTCACAGAAATTTCAAAAAAATGTGTCACTTGACACATGTTTGGAAATTGACATCATGCTTTTTGTCACTGGTTTCTGAATCCCCAAATTGCAAACCTGCAAGTACAAATTAGAATGCATATGGGAGGGACGGATTCACAGAAATTTCCAAATATGTGTCACTTGACACATGTTTGGAAATTGATAGCACGCAAGGTTGTCACCCATTTGTGAATCCCCCAATTGCAAACCAAGTACAAATTAGAGCACATGGGGGCAAAAATGTCAAAAAACATGTCACATGACACATCTTTTTGGAAATGACCTTTTGTTTTCTTCAAATTGACAGCATGCCAGAAGGTTGTCAACCATTAGTGGATTCCCCAATTGCAAACTAAGTACAAATTAGAACGCATTGGGGAGGGGGCGGATTCACAGAAATTTCCAAAAATGTGTCACTTGACACGTTTGGACATTGACATTATGCGAGGTTGTCACCCATTCGTGGATCCTCCAATTGCAAACCAAGTACACAAATTAGAATGCATGGGGGAGGGGGGGATTCACAGAAATTCCCAAAAATGAAGTTCTGCATGGCAAGTGGGACTTACAAAATGTGGGATGATTTTGCACATCATGATGGTGTGATATACACATCTTGTTCTTCGTTGGCATCCATACTGCTAATTTGACACTGCGAATAATAGCAGCTCTGAAAATCATGGCACCACTCTTCCATGCATTTGACCGCAGCACCTATGAGACTTATTCCAATTAAGGCATCTGTTAGACATGCTAGATTCATCACTCCTGACAAATCTTCAAAAGGGAGGATTTGTAGCAAACATCCATGGCAATGAGAAACACCACATTGCCTTGGATGAAAACCACGAGACAAGCATCAACAAAGAAGTGAAGATGGCAACACCCAAACCAATTCCTGTAATTTATGGATCAAATCGCATTGTTTTTAGCAGAAAGAGCCATGGCAGTTCAAAATCTTGTTAGGAAAGTGCTGCCTGCAGAAAATGAAGACAAATTGAAGCTGCAACCTTCAGAACTGAAGAACATGGAGAAGACATGTTGTCACTTTATGACCAGACTCCAGGAGACAGACGTTGCTAGCTTTGACCCCGACACTTTGGAATTAAAGCTACAACACAGGATGGTTCACCAACTGATCCTGTGCAGCGGCAAGATATGAAGCGTTTCTATGATATTGGTAGCTGTACCTACAAGGCCCATGCATCAACTAGGCTAGCTCCTCCAACAGCCCAGTGTTGATACTCCTATCAGGACAAAAATGTTGAAGACATTCCTTCCGAAGAACAAAATAGTATGCAGAGTGAACCTAGCTGAAAAGAACAAGAAGTTTGTCATCAGATGTCTTAGGAAGCTGATTGTGCAACCTAAGAAATTGGGACAACCAATCAAAACTCTTGGACAGTCCATCAAGCTTCTACTGGCCATTGCCACACCCAAGGATAAAATGGTCCATGCAGATAAGACCAATGCCACTATTGTCTACAGGCGCCGATACAGTGAAGCATTTGCAGCCACACTACCTGCTTGTTGGAAACCAGAGTGTGTTAGCATGGAAGAAATGTTCTGATAAATTCTGGCCTGTCTAATTCAATGCAGACATTCAGAGATTACACGCCTCATCTTGTTCACAAATTGCATTATTCCTTGATTACGTGAATGTGCAAGTGAAGTCCATGTGGTTTTCAACCATCCTGGCAGGAACCAGAATAGTCCCAAGGAACTGAAACGACAACGACGAGATAATTCAGCACCTGAAAGAACTGATGTTGATGACGTCCTGGATATCATCCTTCCAGAGACACCACTACCACAAGGCAGTTCCAAGTCCTGGTTCAAGGTAACCTTGGTGAATCGTTCTTTGAAACGAAAGATTGTGAACTTCCTTTCACGAGATCTGCTTACTGCAGGATGTTACTTGAACACAGGCCAAGTGTTTGTAACTGCTGGCGGGTATGACAGGGGAACTGCAAGACCAGGCAAGAGGAGCCACATCCACTGACATCAAACTGTTTCCAATGTTTGCTTCAAATCATGAGGACAGTGACAGTAGGGTGTGGTATCACTGTTTGACGACAAAATGTGACAAAGTTCTTATCTTCTCCCCTGATACCGATACATACCATGTTGGCCTTGGCATCCTGACTGGTGATGGTGGTGCATTGAAAAAGGATGCACTAGTACAGCTGTCCGACAAACCTGACAAGCATGAGTACATTTTTATGCAGCGATCGATAGCTTGCTTGTACAAGGACCCTGACTTAGCTTAGTTTAACACAGAGATTCGTCCATGTATTATTCAGACACTCTTCATCACTAGTGAATGTGAACTCACATCTTTTTTCTATGGGCCTGGAAAAGCAGCCTTCATACGTACAGCTCCACCTTCTTCCAGTATGCTTCTTTTATAACAGGAGCAACTTATCCTGGGTCCCTATCAGAAGCATCACAGGGCGATGGACTACTCTCTTTTTATCGGCTGATCGGCTCAGTGTACAAACAATTCCAGTCAGTGATGCCATCGGAACACAAGTCGCTCGAGCAGTTTTTCCAAAGTTTTGGTGAGGAAGGCAGTTGACTTGTACAACATCAGAAGTGGCTTGATTGCATCCGGGACAGCTCATGGGAACAAGTGGAAAGCAAAGAGCAAGGATTAAAAGCACAAAAGCTTTACTGTATGGGCGTACCCCAAATTAGCAACCTGACCTATTCATGAGTAAGAAATCTGCGAGTCACACAAAAAAATGGCGGCCTTCGATGTTCTGCCACAGAAATAAAAATTGATAATTCATCCTCAGAACACGTTTAATCTACGTCGGTCTCAAATTTACAAAAATAACAGCGTTGCTGTTAAAACCCCTCAGCCAGAGTCAAGTTATCATCCGGAAACCATTAACCTTTAACTCAACGTGGTGACCTTGACCTTTGGCCTTTGACCCCAGAACCAGTCCCAACATGCCTGTACCAATGGGAAACCCCCTACCGAAGTTAGACACCAACATTTCATTTCTAACTCAAGTTATCATTCGGAACCATTTACATTGAACTCACCACGGTGACCTTGACCTTTGACCTTTTGACCCCAAAACCAATCCCAACTTGCCTGTACCCAAGGGCAAACCCCTACCTCAGTCAGACACCAAAATCTCATTTCTAACTCAAGTTATCATGCATCCGGAAACCATTTACCTTTAACTCACCATGCTGACCTTGACCTTTGACCTTTTGACCCCAAAACCAATCCCAACTTGCCTTCTCCCAAGGGGAACCCTCTTCCAAAGTTAGACACCAAAATAGCATTTTTAACTCAAGTTATCATCCGGAAACCATTTACTAAGTTAACTCACAATGGTGACCTTGACCTTTGACCTTTTGACCCCAAAACCAATCCCAAGTTGCCTACTCCCAAGGACAACCCTCTACCAAAGTTAGACACCAAAATCTCATTTCTAACTCAAGTTATCATCCGGAAACCATTGACATTTAACTCACCACGGTGACCTTGACCTTTGACCTTTTGACCCCAAAACCAATCCCAACTTGCCTGTACCCAAGGGCAAACCCCTATCAAAGTTAGACACCAAAATCTCATTTCTAACTCAAGTTATCATCCGGAAACCATTTACCTTTATCTCACCATGCTGACCTTGACCTTTGACTTTTTGACCCCAAAACCAATCCCAACTTGCCTTCTCCCAAGGGCAACCCTCTTCCAAAGTTAGACACCAAAATCTCATTTCTAACTCAAGTTATCATCCGGAAACCATTTACATTTAACTCACCACGGTGACCTTGACCTTTGACCTTTTGACCTCAAAACCAATCCCAACTTGCCTACTCCCAAGGGCAACCCCCTACCGAAGTTACAACCCCAAACAACATTTCTAACTCAAGTTATCATCCGGAAACTAAGCTGCCCGGACGGATGGACGGACGGACAGACACACACACGTCCGGACGGACGGACGCCCTAGGCGATGACAATACCCCTCGAGCCTCTCGGCTGAGGGGTAATAAAATCACTTGACATCTCAGCTTGTATGACAGAAATCCAAGCTCGTTCAGCACCTCACGTCACACTGGCGGAGTAATACAAGTAATATCTGCTTGGTGCTAGCGGAGGCATTTCTAGCTAGGAGCTGACGACAATTAACTATAGGGATCAGCAAAATATATTAGGTTTTCAAGCTGACGCATCAAATGTAAAAAAGATAGCTGAATTATACAGATGTTATATTGGTTCAGACAATTTTTGGAATTTTTTAAGAATAAATTATTTTTTTCACAGAAGAAATGTCATTGCTCCTTTATTTATAGTCCCATCCCTGTCCGTAGGAAATAAGGCTGCCTAGTTGTAAATTTCAACCAAACAAATCCAGGAAATATAAATTTATTGTGACTCGGCATCATTACATCTTGCAAGATGACAGAAGAAAGTCGTGAATAGCGCCATCTACTCCACCTGGCCTGGCCGTAGATTTACATGACAAAAACAATGAAAGATGTCAATTGGTTTTACTTAATAAGACATGCCTTTTATTCCATAATTGAGAGGTAGGGCACAACCCCGACCACTCCTTGAAATCGTTCGTATTAATCTTCGTTTAGGTCTTTCTTTTTTTCCCGGACAATACTTCTCCCCGGGTTTTCTCCTAAACGGTTCATGATATGAACTTCTAACTTTCAATATCTATCGACCCTCATCTGAAGTGGTATATGTTATTGACGTCATGATAACGTCATCAAGTGTCAAATTACAAGTGATTTTGTCCAAAAAAATGACCATCTTCATTCACCTATAACTCTTCAACAGAATAATCAGTCATGTTTACACCTTGTAATCAGAAAGACCATTAAATGATAAACATTTTTTATCATGTATGTGAACTCGTCTGACCTTTACTTCCGGGTCAACCTGAAGGTCAAAGTTAGGTGAATTTAAAATACGGACAGAAGCCTCAAAATCAAAACTAACCGAATTTTTTCCAAACGATTTACATAATTATTAAGGGGCCGGGGGGGCAAAATCTGCCCCCCCCCTCAACATTTTCCGCGATAGCCTCTAAAAAAAAATTTTCGCGACCCAAGCTGTTATGAGTTTTTAGCCTCGAGCTTTACGCATCTTTTGATACCAAAAACATAAAAATCGGACCACGGGTTGCCGCCTAGCGAAAAATTTTCCGCCGCTACGCGCCATGAAAACTGAATTTTCGCATATACATCGTGTACACAGAGCAGAATTGCCATTCATACATGTGAATAATTAATTAGCCATAATTCCAAAACCCTTTGACCTATAGTCATGAAATTTCTTGGGTATGATTAGAAAGAGTTGCTCTATGCATGTGCTGAGTTTCAAAATTTTTCGTCACTCGATGGCTAAGATCTTGGGGGGGGGGGCGGAATCCACGACCTCCTGCTTTCTAGTGCAGATGGTTGGTTCGACTAATTTGATTTATTTCACCCCGACGCAAAAATTCCATCTTATAATAAAGGACACTCAAACAGCATAATGACGTCATCATTTGAAAGGGCGCCCTCTAGTAGTACAACAAATATGATTTCCTTTTTAATTCAGAAACTATCCGTCCAAATTTAACCAAATCGCCCATTGTTATTTTCTAAAACATACAACTTTGCAATGTTTCAAAATTATGACATCATCAGACTGGAAGTTACTATAGGGAGAATTTGAAAACGATCCTTTTTAAATATTCTATCATTTGATCCCTGTCTTATGACTTATTCGTAGCTCAAATATTGATATCCGTTACAATGCTGACCTTCGGATCTTTAATGCTGTGACATCATCAGACTGGAAAAAAACTTGTACGCGTACATAAAATGTATACAGGAATTTGAGACATTTTTGTTTTAAACAAAATCATTGGATGTACTGGAAAGGTTAAATTTTCGTGATCTTTGTTCCGACATAAACTTATTTATTTCAAAACTTAACTGGGCTGTGTCTAATGAAATAGTTGTCGGCCCGACTATTCTGCGTTTGTAACTCAACAAAACGCCTTGCCCTCTATTTCTTAGGCCAAACAAAAAAAATGGTGTGTAATTAGGTAGGGAAATAATTTTATTTTGTAATTTTTTTTTTCATTTCAGTTCTGCATGCCCATGCGTGTTCCTTCGCAAAAAATATTGTATAAAACCACTATTCAAGCATTGAAGATATTCAATCGATACATTTCAATCCAAATTATTTTGTATCGGCGGCCAGGGTTCTCCCCAGGATTTTTTCAAACATGTGGGGGAAGATTTGCTGTGATTCAACAACCCGAAAATGTTTGAGCTTTAGAAGCTCTCTGGTGCATTTTAGAGCGAATCTGGGAGTCTTTATCTTAAGATTTGTCCTTGAAATTCAGAGGAGATCTTGAAGGTCACTAATATTTTTGTAGCTAAAGAAAAAAAATCAAAATTGTTAACTTAAAAAAAATTAACATTTCACAACCTGTGTTTCATTGCTTCCTAACTAGAAAAGTATGAATTACATTTACATGTAAGTTTCAAATTAAGAAATTAAGGTGGAGAAAAAAACAACAATTGCTTCCGATTACATGCCTTTCAAAATAGCGTCAGTAGGTCGAAAAATTATTTCGCCAATTTGTTTGGGGTGCTGATTAATAGAGCATCATTCGTACTAATCGTAGAGCAAGGAATCATGTTTATTTTGTGCCTGGATTATCTTCATTTGCGCTACAAAAATTATCAAGACTGGCTATCAAAAGTGATTAAAACTTGCCTCACCTAATTAAAAATATATTTGTGGTCGGTGATTCCACTTTATGCTTAACATACATCACGGCCGCTGGCACCATCAACATTCCGCCTGGCTGGCCGAACATCGCACCGTGCTCACGGCCCACGTGGCCAAAAATCTTGCACTACTGCAGAAACACGCTACGATGTTTCGCCACAAGTTCGAGCTTTGCAATCTCGTCATTTTAATGGAAAACACATACACAGAAAGTAAAGATCACGTTCTGTGAATTAATTCGCGGAAATTCTCTTTCTCCAGCGATGTTTGTTTGGTAATATTTTTACGATCCAACTTTGGCCCACTACATCATCATGCTGTATGATACGAAGTATGGACCGGAGAGAGGCAGTAGTCACTGGTTACGGTCCTTCATCATAGCATTGATTCCGTTAGCTGGCGAAGGGAACCAGTGTACCATGCTGTATGTTAGCTGGGTGCTGCTGGTGGTACATGGTCGACAGAACACGTCATCGTGTGCATTTTGATCACACATGCATCGGAAAAACAGGATTTTGGTCAAGATTTTGAAATAATGGCGTATGTAACGATCAAATTGTGTATTTTAATGGCGTGTATGATAATTATATTGTGCGTATCAGGGGCTAAAAATGTGATCGGCATTTTTTTGTCGGCGTATCGGGCCGGCCGCAATTCCAGCGTATCGGGCCGATACGCAGTACGCACGTTTGTACGTGGGGAGAACCATGCCGTCCTTCGCCAGCCAGGCGTACCCCGATGCGTTTGTGCAAAAATAATCGTACTTCGTAGTTTGAGAATTCAAGTTTTGAGATCATCGCGATTTTTGCACGTTTAACACAGGTATGTTTGTGTCAAATCATGGTCAGATTCAAGTGTGGAAAATGTTTTAGTTCGTTGCAAATAATTAAAAGTACTTGAAATGTTTGAAATTTTTCAATTATCGACCTTCAAAATGGCAATAAAAAGTTTGAGGTCGGCAATTTGGCAGAAAAAATTCCAGGTCGGTCGGGTTAGCCTTATACTATTTCCTTAAAATATAAGTATTATTTGACATATCAAAGGTTATTCTCCATTAGGCAAAAAAAAACAGTCGTACGTCGATTTTGATCATGCACATCACTCTATTTTTTCTTGGGTAGCTACAACAGCACCCTTTCTTGCCGCACCGCCTCAAATTTTCGTACCAAGGAGCACCAGGGCACTAAGGCAAATGATGTAACACTATATGAGAACACAAACAAGCAAAACAGTACCCACTTTGTCTGTACAATCCAAGCTTGGGGAAAAAATTAGCAAATAATTTAAAAAAAAAACCAGAACTTTGGTCTGACCAGAGACCGACAATTTTTGTTGGCCTACAGCTTGTGCCCAATTCTGTTTCTCTTTTTTGCATAAATGCCCCATATATTACTTGGGTATGCAACTATTAGACCAAAGTGTGAGTTTTCAAAGCCACAACAGAAATGTACATGTAGAGCTTTATAATTAAAACCCAAATGTTGGAGGGTGAGGGTAGTGTTCTCTCAAAATGAAGGTCTGAAAAAAGCAAAGTGGAAGACAATTGCAATGTTTTGGGAGCGTCTGTGTTTGATAACTCACCAAGGCAAGGAGGTTGACTGTTTCTCAGCCCTCACAGTGTGCTCCTTCAACTTGTTTGACAGTGTGATCTGGAGTGACTTGAGATGAGCGCAAGGGATGCCGACTGACGCAATGATCTGATTGGCCTTCTCATCGGTAAGGTCTGCACTCAGTAGGCAACGATGGAGCCCTCTGGTGCTGGCACCCTGAAGAAGTAGAGTAGGAACCAGTGAAGCTGAAGTCCTACAGGAATGAACAAGGAAGGAAAGCTCAGAGTCAAATTTTGCACAACATGTAATGAAGACAATTTGACCCTCAAACATTTCATTGTGAGTTTATCACACAATCGTTCGATATAGGGATTTTGAGCCGTCAGTAATGAAAATGGCATATTTCTATTTAAAAAGTGCCCTCTTGTGTCCTACTTGAAGTGTTCCCTCTACATCTCCTTTCGAATCAGTGTTTGACAATGCCAGCCACTTGCAGACAATACTTTATAAGGTCAATACAGCAATCAACAGCCACACAGTAGCCACAGCTGTTTGACAATACCAGCCACTTGCATACAATACTTTATCAGGTCAATACAACAATCAACAGCCACACAGTAGCCACAGCTGTTTGACAATGCCAGCCACTTGCAGACAATACTTTATCAGGTCAATACAACAATCAACAGCCACACAGTAGCCACAGCTGTTTGACAATACCAGCCACTTGCAGACAATACTTTATCAGGTCGGATATTAGCCCTTTGTATACTTTAATAAATTACTTTACATTGTAGAAATAAATGTTGAGATGACATGAAAAAAAGACTTCACTCACTCGATTACATGAAGTATACTAACACTTTATTGTTCAATTTTCATGTATACTAAACGCCTACCAATGGGTTAGGCTATCCGGTATTTTACATGCAATTGACAAAGGCAATGGGTTGGTAACAAGTCATTTTTTGCAATCCCAAGTCAAGTCACAAGTCATAGTTCGCAAGTCCAAGTCAAGTCACAAGTCAAAGCTGGTATGTACAAGTCAAGTCACAAGTCACAAAAATAGCGACTCGAGTCCGACTCGAGTCCAAGTCACATGACTCGAGTCAGCAACTCTGTCAATACAACAATCAACAGCCACACAGTAGCCACAGCTGTTTGACAATACCAGCCACTTGCAGACAATACTTTATCAGGTCAATACAACAATCAACAGCCACACAGTAGCCACAGCTGTTTGATAATACCAGCCACTTAATACCAATTGCTGACAATACCAATAGGACCCCACCCAAAAAGTTCTGCTTCCAATTACTTGGCATTTGAAAACAGGGTAATAGGTAGGGGGTTTGTTTTTTTAGAGGGGGGGGGGGGGAATTTTTTGACAGGGATCATGTTTCAGTCAATACCAAACACCAACTGTGGACAGCACTTTGTCAAGTCAGTCCTTCTGATTTGAGGCGTGCGATCACACCCCCACACCATCGCACACCTAAAAGCTTCCCGCGAAGTGTGAACAATTGCATGCCTGAATTTCCCTGGACCACAGATCACACACCTAGAAAATCACACACCTAGAAAAAATACACACCTAGAAAAGTCCAGGTGTGCCTTTTTCCACACGCCTGTGATTTTCAAATCAGAAGGACTGTCAAGTCAAAAACAGTCAACAGCAATTTAGCACCCACAGCTGTTTTGACAGGGATCATGTTTCAAACAGTTAATACCAGCAACTTACTGACTATGACAGTACTTTAACGAGTCAATAACAGTCAGCAAATATTCACTATCAACAACTGTTCTACGGGTCACAGTTGGTCAAGTCATTCTCATGGCCAGTTACTTAAGCAGTCAAAACGGGCCAATCATGTAGTTCTATGCATAGAATTCCATCGGGTCAAAAAACGGTCACTTGACTGATTTTGACCCAAGTAACAGCATGGCTGAGAATGCTTGTTTGCATCAGAGGGTTCTAATGGGCCAATTACATAAGTTTATGGATGTTGCATATAAAGGTAAAAGATGAGCTAGAATTTTTTTCTCTTTTTTTCACTGCTAGGAAAAGGGTGCTTAGGACAAATTCAGTTTCTAATAGGCACTTCCAGTTACATTATTAAGCCATTTTACATTGTTGTCAAACGAGAATATCAGTTTTCAAAATGGCTTCAAATTTATGATTTGATAAGGGTAACGTATTAACAGGCAGAGACATTTTGTGACAAATGTCCAGTCTGTATGTACGTTTAAATCCTCATTATAAAATATCAAATAATTCTTCACAATGACTCTGAGTTTTCTAGGTTTTGACTGATGGCATTCCTCCAGAGTACATCTTCACAATGACTCTGAGTTTTCTAGGTTTTGACTGGGTTATCATTATTAAGAAATATCTGAAAGGTAGAGCAAGAGGTGGGGGGGGGGAAGAAATGTTCGAATTAACCCCACAAAGCAGTGCCCCACTACCAGCACTCTTTATTTGTGGGAGAAAATAGAAGAGCGCCAGATCACCCATTTTGATTACTTGTTTCTGCTTATTCTTTAGGTACATGTAACTAAAAACTAACCTCAAGAATCAGTAATGGGTAGCCCAGCAAGCAGGTCATCCGTTCATCTGTCGGTCCTCCTCCCTGCTTCCGGTTCCTCGGGTTTCTGTTTGATGAGGCTGTCGGAGCCCTGACGATGTCTTGAGGCAGGCTCATCCTCATCTCAGTAGAGCAATTCCCTCATCAGTCAGTGGTCCTCACTTTGCTGAAAGGATTCAAATAACGAAAGGAAAAATTTGAATTATTGAGCTGTATTCGTGCCAGGGCTCTAAAGGGGAAAGAAAGCATTGAATTAACCCCACAAAGCAAAGCCCTGCTACCAGAACTCATTTGTGGATAAACATAATAACAGAGTCAGATCGCCCATTTAAATTTGTTCTGTGACTTGATTGTTCCTGTTAAGAGGAGGCCTATACACAGCCTAAAAGCAGAACAGGAAGGGGACAGACCTCATTTATCCCAGGACAAACCAATAACACCAGTAAATAAAGATGTGCTTCAAACCATGTTACAAGGCTATGATGGCAATAAGTACAAATTCTCAATTCACGGTTTTACAATTGGTTTTTAGGTTTTACAGGCAATCAAAAATTTAGGACATCAACAAATTTAAAATCTGCTCCTCAAAATCCAAAAGTGGTTTCTGAAAAACTAGGGTTAGAACTTAGACAAGGTAGGCTAGCAGGGCTGTTTCAAGACTTGCCACTTGATAATTTTTGCGTTAGCTCGATTGGTTTAGTTCCTAAAAGACAGCCTGGTTCATTTTGAATAATTCATCATTTGTCTCATCCTAAACATGGTTCCGTAAACGATGGAATACCAGATTGCAACACAACAGTCAAGTATGCGTCAACGGAGGACACAATAAAAATGTTGAAGAAAGTGGGCCCAGGATGTGTGCCATCTAAACTAGATATAAAGTGTTAACCATTTATTCTGGAATAGTCCATATTCTGGATGATTTTCTAATCATTTCAACATCTCATCAAAAGGGTGTGCAGGATTTGGTCGGATTTCAAACACTGAGTAATAAGCTGGGTATTCCCCTTGCACCAGAGAAAACTGAAGGGCCTACAAACTGGCTAACATTTGCAAGGATCGAACAAGATACAATACGGTAGCAATGGCCCTACAGTTACCGCCGGACAAATTACAAAAAGCCATCGTTAAAATTATCAGAGTCTATTATCAGAGTCAATTGTACCGGCAGCAGCGACAACATGTCATCTCCCTTGTACGCAAGTCAAAACGTGCTCACTACAACCAGATCATCCATGACTGTGGCAATGACTCCAAACGACTCTTCAGTGTCGCCAATAAACTCCTGAATCGAAAGCAGACAACCGCTCTTCCCTGCCATGGCTGTGATAAAACACTGGCACAGTTTTTCAGTCAATTCTTCATTAGCAAGATCGACACCATATGCGCTTCAGAACTACCGTCCCGTGTCAAACTTACCGTACTTGTCTAAGGTCCTAGAGCGGGTTGTCTTCTCTAGACTGACTGATTATTTACAATCTATCAATTTGTATGATAATCGTCAATCTGCATACCGTGCCAATCATAGCGTCGAGACCCTGTTAGTTAATTTATCTAACCACATTTTGTCAGAAATGGATGTCGGCAGACTTACAGCAGTCGTTCTACTGGACTTGTCCGCAGCGTTTGATACGGTCAACCACGACATACTTGCAAACATTATGTCATCTTTTGGTATTTGTGATCGTGCTCTTGCTTGGTTCAAGTCATACTTGGGTGATCGTCATCAGCTGGTATGTATTGGCAACGCCAGATCCGATATAGTTGAACTGAAACATGGAGTTCCCCAGGGATCTGTCGGTGGGCCATTGTTGTTTACCATCTATCTCAGTGGTCTGAAACATGTCTTGGAATCTCATAATATCAGTTATCACTGCTATGCTGATGACGTTCAACTCTTTGTGTCATTTGCACCAAATCAAGATGATGCCTTGCTGACTCTCCAGAAACTTGAATCATGCATAAATGATGTCAGTGTATGGATGAGTTCTAATTCTCTCAAACTCAACACTGATAAATCTGAACTTATTATGTTTGGGTCAAAGTCACAACTTGCCAAGATCAATGTCCATGGTATCAACATCCAAAATTCACCTGTTAAGTTGTCGGTGACCTGTCGAAATCTGGGAGTCACCTTTGACTCACTTATGTCAATGTCTCATCATGTTTCTAACACATGTAAATCTGTCAGATTTCAACATCGTAACTTGGGTTTAATTCGGAAGTATCTAACCCGCTCAGCAACAGAGAAACTTGTTCACGCCCTCATTTCATCTCGGTTGGATTTTTGTAATTCCCTGTTGTATCAGCTACCCAGTAACCAACTTGCTCGCCTACAAAGACTCCAAAATTCTGCCGCTCGACTTGTGACCCTGACACCCTCTAGAACCCATATCACCCCGATTTTGCAGTCTCTGCATTGGCTCCCTTTTGCAGACCGGATTTAGAACAAACTGTTACTGCTTGTTTTTCATTGCCTTCATGATTCAGCTCCTGAATACAACATAGACCTATTAACTCCATATAATCCATCCAGGCGATTGAGATCTTCTGATGCTTCTTTGCTGGTTGTCCCTCACACTCACAAATCTTAGGGTGATCGATCATTTTCTCACGCAGGTCCTCATCTTTGGAACAAACTACCCCTCGCCATTCGCAACATCTCATCGCTTTCTGAATTTCAAGTTGCTCTCGAGACCTATTTGTTTCAGACCACTCAGAATATTCTTGTTTAGTTACATTTAATTGTTTTGTTATTTCTGATTTCATATAGTTTTTGTTTGCACCATGAGCGTCATTTATGGCGGATAATGGCGCAGTATAAATTTCCGTTATTATTATTATTATTATTATGTACACCATTTCATACTGACATTTCAAAGACATACACAATCGGTTTTTACTGAAATTTTCGAAATGAAAAGTTCAGCATTTGAGAATGAGTTTAATGCAAACTTTGAATACATATTTTGATAGGAAATCAAGCACTGAATATTTTGCACAGGGGGGGGGGGGTGTTAAAATAAAAATAATTAAACTCACCACAAGAATTCCAAAGAGCATTCACGGTAGTGGTCACAAGGCCGCGGGTTGACGGCTCTGGTCAAGTCCGTAGCTCGGCACCTCGGGTCAAGGCATGGTCGATGACTCGGGCCAGTCCGTAGGACGACACCCCGGCGCAAGGCCGTGAGCCGATGGACGACTCGGGCCCGTTCCGAGGGCCGGCACCTCGGGGGTTTGCCGTGGGCCGCCGACTCGGGCCAATTCCGTGGGCCGCCACTTACTCGGAGCATGGCCGTTGGCTAAAGACTCAGGCCAATTCCGTGGGTCCGCACCATTGGGTCAAGGCCTTGGGGTCATCAACTCGGGTCAAGTGTTCAAGTGTTCAAGTTGCACAAGGCCGCGGGTCGATGGCTCTGGTCAAGTCCGTAGCTTGGCACCTCGGGTCAAGGCATGGTCGATGACTCGGGCCAGTCCGTGTGACGGCATCCGTCAAACCGCCACATACTCGGAGCATGGCCGTGGGCCAAAGACTCAGGCCAATTCCGTGGGTCCGCACCATTGGGTCAAGGCCTTGGGGTCGTCAACTCGGGTCAAGTGTTCAAGTGTTCAAGCGCTCAATCCAATCGAGATCCAGGCCTTAGAGTCTGCTGAAAACACTGCTAATATCAACCTCTCAAGAAGCGTAGTCACGGTGGAGTCCATTCATGAGGTGGGATGACGATCCACACGGTAAATAAAATTGTTCACTGTTGAAGAGTGAGAAAAAGATCCATTAATTGGGGCGGTGTGGATTCAGAATATGTTTGAGTTAAAAGAAGAACTGAACGAAAAAATGTATCTGGAACACAATTTAAGTCAGTTAACGGTTGCAATACATATGAACAGGATGCATCAAGAAAATGGTAATTCGAAAAACGATGGGCTAAAAAGGTTAGGATCTTCAAAAATGTCAAAGTGGCCCATCTTTAATAATTGCAAACCAAGTACAAATGAGAGCCCATGGGGGAGAAATTTCAAAAAAGGTGTCACATGACACATCTCTGCAAACAATCTTTTGTTTTCTTCAAATTGACAGCATGGATTCATACAAATTTCCAAAAATGTGTCACTTGACACATGTTTCGAAATTGACATCACACAAGGTTGTCACCCATTCATGGACCCCCCAATTGCAATCCGAGTACAAATTAGAATGCATCGGGGAGGGGTGGATTCACAGAAATTCCCCAAAATAAGTTCCGCCACTGAGGCCATGGGCAATGCCAGTGGGACTAACAAAATGTGGGATGATTTTGCACATCGTGATGGTCCGATATACAGCTTGTTCTTCGTTGGCATCCATACTGCGAATTGGACACTGCGAATAGCAGCTCTGAAAATCATGGCACCACTTTAAAGGTAGAGTAGATTATTGATCATTTGTAATTTGTGCATTTTTTAATTTCATTTCAACCAGCAAATCAGTGTTTAAAATCTAAACAAGGATGCTTAATAACTAACCTGATGAAGTTTTGGCTCAATGAATGCTCTATATTTCAAGAAAACTGAACAAACATAACCACAATATTCTGAATCTCAAATTCCAAAGTTGCCGAGTCATATTTTGAATTGCGCCCTCTCATGACACATTCCCCAAATCAGCATTGGGACATGATTCTCATTCAGCCGGTTTCACCCATTTGTGGATTCTCCAATTGAAAACCAAGAATAAATCAGAACACTTTTGTTGGGGGGGGGGGGGGGGGGAGGAGAGAATTCACAGAAGTTTTAAAAAAATGTATCACTTGACACGTCTATGGAAATCAACCGTATGCGGGGTTTTGACCCATTCTTGGATTCCCAAATTGCAAACCAAGTATACATTAGAAGCATGGGGGAGGAGCCAATTCATTTTCAAAAATGTGTCACTTGACACATGTTTGGAAATTGATAGCATGCGAGAAGGTTGCCACCCATTCGTGAATCCCCCAATTGCAAACCAAGTTCAAATAAGAACACATGGGGGGATTTACATAAACATCCAAAAATGTGTCACGACACATCTTTGGAAATGATCTTTTGCTTCCTTCAAATTGACAGCATGCCAGAAGGTTGTCAACCATTCTCGGATCCCCAAATTGCAAACCAAGTATAAATTAGAATGCATGGGGGAGGGGCGGATTCACAGAAATTGCCAAAAATGTGTCACTTGACAAACGTTTGGAAATTGGCAGCATTCGAGAAGGTTGTCACCTATTTGTGGATTCCCAAATAGGTCTTGTTCAAATGACGTCATTTCCTACAGACCAGCGACGTGCATCGGCATTTTGAGCATCCAATTGCATAACGCGCATTGGCCGTGTCGAAATTCGAACACATTTCAAGCAACAAGCGCACATGTTTGGAACATTTTCAACACTGCGCAATGCATGATATATTGCGTAAAATACGCAGTTGCAGCTCTCCTACAGATTTGGACGTCATTGAGTGAGCCCTATTGCAAACCAAGTACAAATAAGAATGCATGGGGCGGTACTGATTCACAGACATTTCCAAAAATGTGTCACATGACACATCTTTGGAAAGGATCTTCTTTTGTTTTCTGCAAATTGACAGCATGCCAGAAGGCTGTCAACACTTTGTGAATTAAGTACAAACTAGAACGCATTGGGGAGGGGTGCAGATTCACAGAAATTGTTTCGAAATTGACATCATGCTTTTTGTCACTGGTTCCTAAATCCCCAAATTGCAAACCTGCAAGTACAAATTAGAATGCATATGGGAGGGCCGGACTCACAGAAATGTCCAAATATGTGTCACTTGACACATGTTTGGAAATTGATAGCACGCGAGAAGGTTGTCACCCATTTGTGAATCCCCCCATTGCAAACCAAGTATAAATTAGAGCACATGGGGGCAAAAATTTCAAAAAATGTGACACATGACACATCTTTGGAAATGATCTTTTGTTTTCTTCAAATTGACAGCATGCCAGAAGGTTGTCAACCATTCGTGGATTCCCCAATTGCAAACTATGTACAAATTAGAACGCATTGGGGAGGGGGCGGATTCACAGAAATTTCCAAAAATGTGTCACTTGACACATGTTTGGAAATTGACATCATGCGAGTTTGTCACCCATTTGTGGATCTTCCAATTGCAAACCAAGTACACAATCTAGAATGCATGGGGGAGGGGGGGATTCACAGAAATTCCAAAAAAATGAAGTTCTGCATGGCCATGTGAATGCCAGTGGGACTTACAAAATGTGGGATGATTTTGCACAAAATATACACATGTGATATACACATCTTGTTCTTCGTTGGCATCCATACTGCTAATTGGACACTGCGAATAGCAGCTATGAAAATCATGGCACCACTCTTCCATGCATTTGACCGCCGCACCTATGAGACTTATTCCAATTAAGGCACCTGTTGGACATGCTAGATTCATCACTCCTAACTCATCTTCAAAAGGGAGGATTTGTAGCAAACATCCATGGCAATGAGAAACACCACAAAGCCTTGGATGAAAACCACGAGACAAGCATCAACAAAGAAGTGAAGATGGCAACACCCAAACCAATTCCTGGAATTTATGGATCAAATCGCATTGTTTTTAGCAGAAAGAGCCATGGCAGTTCAAAATCTTGTTAGGGAAGTGCTGCCTGCAGAAAATGAAGACAAATTGAAGCTGCAACCTTCAGAACTGAAGAACATGGAGAAGACATGTTGTCACTTTATGACCAGACTCCAGGAGACAGACGTTGCTAGCTTTGACCCCGACACTTTGGAATTAAAGCGACAACACTGGATGGTTCACCAACTGATCCTGTGCAGCGGCAAGATATGAAGCGTTTCTATGATATTGGTAGCTGTACCTACAAGGCCCATGCATCAACTAGGCTAGCTCCTCCAACAGCCCAGTGTTGATGCTCCTATCAGGAAAAAATGTTGAAGACATTCCTTCCGAAGAAGAAAATAGTATGCAGAGTGAACCTAGCTGAAAAGAACAAGAAGCTTGTCATCAGATGTAATAGGAAGCTGATTGTGCAACCTAAGAATTTGGGACAACCAATCAAAACTCTGGGACGGTTCATCAAGCTTCTACTGGCCATTGCCACACCCAAGGGTAAAATGGTCCATGCAGATAAGACCAATGCCACTATTGTCTACAGGCGCCGACACAGTGAAGCATTTGCAGCCACACTACCTGCGTGTTGGAAACCAGAGTGTGTTAGCATGGAAGGAATGTTCATGATAAATTCTGGCCCGTCTAATTCAATGCAGACATTCAGAGATTACAGGCTTCATCTTGTTCACAAATGCATTATACCTTGATTACGTGAAGGTGCAAGTGAAGTCCGTGTGGTTTTCAACCATCCTGGCAGGAACTGAAACGACAACGACGATGGGCGATGGACTACTCTCGTTTTATCGGCTGATCGGCTCAGTGTACAAACAATTCCAGTCAGTGATGCCATCAGAACACAAGTCGCTCGAGCAGTTTTTCCAAAGTTTTGGTGAGGAAGGCAGTTGACTTGTACAACATCAGAAGTGGCTTGATTGCATCCGCGACATCTGATTTAGATTGAATATTCTTGTTACCCTGATTTACAGAAAAAGTTCTTCATGCAAATACATGTACTCAAGTTCCTAAGAAAAATATTTTCCCTTTATGACAAAAAAATTGTAAATACGCTTATTAAAACTCTTGTATGCAACATTTGGTTTGCAACGTGTTATAACGAAATGATAATCAAAATTGTGAACCATGAGCAGTTGTTGAACACTTTGTCCATGTATAAAAAGTTATTGATCACAAATCAATGTGTCCAATAGATACAGATTAATATGATTTTTCCCCCTACAAAGAGAGAATCAAATTAAAATAATACGCTTGAAACTATATCAGAAGTAAAGCCGCTTATCCACTTAACCTAAAGTACATGTATTTGTGTTTTATGTTTCATGTATATGACAACATTTGAACTGTACCACCATTACAAAATATTTAATTTGGACAACTTCTGACATTATGACCAAGCTCTTTACATTTCAAACACCGATATGTCCTTGCTTTTACATGGCTGATTCTCCTCAGCTTTGGGCTAGTGTACAGCCAGTGGAACCATATGATGTCTCTGAGGGCCTGAGCTTCATCATGCTTCCTGGCGAAGTGGCCACGCAGATCTCTGAACAACTTGTTCGCTGCCTCATTTCCTTCTCCGCTTAAGCTGTCAATTGTGCCAGGCCCCTCGGGATCCTCGATGATTTCCTGCACATGCTCAATTATCTTGTGAAGATAATTGGGCCACCCAGCATAAGAAAAGTTGGTCAGCAGAAGACGCCCCATCTCCACTGCACGTTGTTTGAAGGTGCTGACGTCTTCTGCTTCAGGGTGATGAGCCCGATACACTGTTCGAAGATTTCTGAAGATGCCCAAAACTTCCGCCAGGTTGTTTTTTCTGTCTTCTTCTGGCACGAGTGCAAGAAAGAAATCAACTTTTGCTGACGAAAACAAATCCCGGGCAAAGTTCCCCGGCATCATTAATTTTGGCACTAAGCCGATGGTTTCCGTTAGGTGGTCATTGAGGCGTTTCTCGGCAGCTTCGTACATCGGCCTTACATCTTTGGATATGTCCCAGCTTTGGACCCTGGCAACTTCACAGATGATCAACTTCTTGAAAAAGTTTCCCATGTTAATATCTGTATGGGTGGCATCGATTAGTTTGTCCTTTGGGTCCGATTGCAATATTGGATGTGATTTTACCCCCCTTGATACTTCTGTGAGTTCTGCTGCTGAGAGATTGTCCGGGTTTACTTGGATATACTTTGCAGTCGAGGTTGTTTCCTCATATGATCGAGATACGCTGAAGTGAAGGTGCCCAAATCAGTTTTTGCAGATTCCTTTGTTGCATGGCACAGAGTGCACACAAAGCGTGAACCACTGCCCTGGAGACCCCCATTAGCTCGGTCTAGTTTTTCATCAATCATGGAATTGAAGAATTTCAATTTATGCCGTCTCCACACAGGACCTACATTTATAGACATCTCCTTCCCTCGTAGCACCTGTCGGTCATGTTCCATGCCGTCAAGGAGGACAGTGGCCGACGCTCTATTGTTCTCGTCCCCTATAGCCTCAATCAATGGCCGTGTTATAAAAGTGGAGTCTGGAGCATCTGGCTCGTACACTGTCACCTTCTCCCCGTCCCTGTTTACCTCGCACTTTATTACTGCAAAAGCTGCCCGGAAGGCCTTGTCTGGCAAGAGACGATCCCTCGCAGCTTTGGTCACGGAGATGTCCCCCATCCCGTCGGCGCCATCTTTGATAGTAGTAAGAATGCAGAGATCGTCATCAGGATCAAGTCCCGCCTTCTGCAAGCCCATGACGATCTCTGCATCCAACTCTTCCAGGGTCTTGGCAAGAGCGTGTGCATTAGGCCAAGCCACGCCTTTCATGTTGGGGAAGGGGGTCTCCAATCCTGGGTGGTCCTCTCTATTCACATCCTGGAGCTCGAAGGACAGCTCCCCATATTTTACATGGGACTGTCCTGCCTTGACTGGGGTGTGATGAATGATGTCTGTGCCTCCCTCCAGCCGAAACCTTACACTACCGGGCATAAAATCCTTTTGCAACTCGGTGAGAATGTGTGGTGGCTTGAGAATGTTGGTGCCCTTCGCCTTGAACTTTCTATATTGAGCCTCATAATGTGTTTTTGATGTCTTTGTTGTGACTCTCATGGCAAGGCAATCTTCAGCCGTGAGCTACACGCTTTCCTTGCTCCAGGATGCCAAAACCTATTGGAATAAGGAAAATACACATTGAAATTAAAATTCATTTGTAGATGTAGGGTAGCAGTGAAGTGACATATGGTGGGAGCCCGACTGACTAGTCCAAGCACGCAACATGACAAATAGATTGTACACATTGTATAGCTCTAGAGAAGTACCTAACCTGAACAGTCCTGAATCCTCCAATTTCAATATGATTTTGCACACCCCCTAGGGAGTTAGGGTTTGAAGAGAGGTGGCACCTGAAAATATTTTGGGAAAGGTGTCCAACCTGCACAAGTCAGATGTGTATTATAATATCCTACTGGGTATTATTATAATAATAACCACCCCCTAAACATTTCCAAAAACACCCCTGGCATTAATCAGAGGAAACAGGATTTCAACAACTTTACATATATTTATGAAACATTTTTTTTTGGGGGGGGGGGGGATTTAATTTTTTTGGCGGGCGGGCGGGGGGATATTTTGACGTTGGTGGCACCACTTACCCCCCTATTAAACTTCTCTAAAAATAGGCCAAATTCATATTACCAAGGTCAATTCATGGAACTTAAAAAAAAAAAACACAAAAATTGACAACCTCTTGGGGGGGGGGGGGGCGCTCAATTCCCCCCCCCCCCCCAGTGTTCCACTGCGTTTGAAGAACCCTGTACCAACAACAGCAAATGAATACATTCCAAATCAAATTCATAATTACCTCTTTATACCTGGAGTCACCACATTCGTTTGGATTGTCGCAAAGCAAGAAGTAGAGGAGGTCAAGCTTGTCCTCTTTCTGCCTCTCGCAAAAGTCGCTGATGAAGACAGATGCCTCTTTGGTCCGCTTATGGGCATAATCCCGCCTGACATGATTCAAGCTGGCCTTGACATTCCATACACGTTTCTTTCCGTGTGATGCCATGCCGGGGTCCGGAGCTGTATCCCCAAAAAGGGTCCTAGTGGCAGTTGACAGGCTTGGCTGAGAAGATGCTGGGTCTTGTGCGCTGGTTGACGGTTGGGATTCTGGTTGGTCTGGTTGGTCGCTAGATGAGGACTGGTGTGCTGCGAACTGAGGGCGGAGTTGTGCCACATGAGCAGTACAAGCACTGCACACCCAGCAAGCAGCATCATGAGCAGAGAAATTCTGGATCTGCGGAAGTTTGCCCTGATACTGCTTGCCTTGCTCCATTGAACTATGTGCACGTTGCACCTGTTGCCTGTATAATAGGAAGCAATCAAAAAAAAATTAGTCATTTTTAATTAAGTATTCATGAATACCTAAGACAGTTTACGCATTCCTATTGGTCGAGAGCCCGTCACGTGGCCTGTCTTAAACGGATGATAAAGACATGGCTAGCTGGTCTTAAACACATTTCCAGTGTCACAATAAAATGTGGACTCCTAAAAATCCAGTGCCTCTTATCGTTTCATTGGTTGAACGTTCACAATCCTCACGTAGGCATGCGCAACACTACCAGGGAGTCAGAATTTTAAAGTTCTAAATTCAAAACGCAACGGGCCAGGTGCGTTCTGCGCGACATCGCGCAGAACATGATACGCGCGCGTCAATCTCCATAAAAGGGTTGTTTACCGTACATCTTACTCGCCAGCTGAACACTCCATTATTTTGCAAGAGGGATTTTTCAAAAAGCATAAAGTGAATTAGTTGAACAAAATCGGGATGTTTTGAACGAATTATATGATTTTTTCTTACCGAAAATGTATTTATGAATGGGAATAAATATGTGCTCCGTCGGTATTTATCACTCTGTTTAAGACCACTTAGAGTCTGGGTGCTGATAATTACCCTCGCCTCCGGCTCGGGTAATTATCAGCACCCAGACTCTAAGTGGTCTTAAACAGAGTGATAAAAACCTCCGAAGCACACATTTATTCCCTTATTTATGCCCTGCAGTGTGTCACTCATAAAAATTAATGAAAAAGTTTGGAGAATATCACCCTTGCTCATAACAGCCATATGGTTGCGAGGATGAAGCGTGGCTGGTTGTCAAGTAAAGCTATTCCGATAACGTACCAACGCTGTAACATTGCTAACAACAGTGTTCCATCTTTCAAGTATGCACATAGCCAGGCCTATTTTTCCAATTCAATGAAAAGTAAAGAACATATCACAACAAGATTTAGCACATACGTGGATCATTATAAGGGAACTAAAGCCTGAAATTTGCATGAAAGATATGGTCTTCCAAAGGGAAAAATTAATTTTCAAGGATTTTGCTATGTGTGTACATGTAGTTTCATTCAAAATAAAGTGTTACGTAACCTTTAGAAATCGCCCTTTCGCAACCACATGACTGGTAAGGGGGAATATATTCAAGTACTCACTATTCATTTTTTTTTTTTAGTTAAAGGAACTCTGGCCATGCACAACACTTCATTTTTAGGTTCCAATAATATTTTGATGTGATTAATATCTAGATTGTCTCTGCTTGCCAAGCCAAAAAGCAAGCATAAAAAAAAAAATTACGTGATATTAAGACTTGAGTGATAATAATAATGTTTATGGAATAAACAAAAATTGATAGCTAAGCTTAGAAATATATCAGCTGACAATCACCTGCATTTGTTGCACACAGATGGTGGATGGATGCCGCCCTGCTCCTCATCTAAATTGAGGTTGTACACAGCAAGGAGCTGTGTCTTGTACTTTGCCGAGCTTGACTTGTTTTTGGATGAGGTGATGATCTGGCTGCAGATCCTACACATCATAGCCAAGGCATTGATGTGCCCCTCCATTTCCTACCTGAAAGACATATGAGGCAAATGATGTTAAGAGAAAACGTACATCTAGGCCACTGAACATTTTTGCATACATACTGAACAACGACTGGAACAATTCAAATTTTTAGATATCTTCAATTTAGCCACTTATAAAAAATACTGTAGACCTTAAAATTGGTGCATACACCCTAAAAATGTACTTTAGGAAATAAATGTTGCAACCTGACCCCGACACCACTTTTTCTTCATCATCTCAATAAAGGTCTTTCACTACCAAAATGATGATAAGACAAAAATCTGGGACTGAAAAACTTTTCGAATTTTGTTCGTAGACTTGGTACACAATCCCGCAAACGGCTTCAGGTTGCAACATCTATTCAGTATTTTGTAATTCAACTGATAGTTTTCTAAAATTGTACTATTTCTGAGCTGTTCAATGGCAATCACATAAAAAGGGCCCATTGCCCAAGCGCATAATGCACCAGCAGCGGTCACTGCTTTATTATTATTAAAGTGAAAATACAACATTTGCAAACATCGAAAAATAAAACTACCAAGTTGTTCCGAAATACCTTACTAGGATTACCTTACAATGTTCTGGTATGTTTGATCCATTTCATCTTTAGTGGAGTCAGGGAACCAGACTACTTGAATATTTTTGTTTTTCTTGGTTTTTCCAGCATTTTCGAACATAAAACTTCAAACATGTCAGTGTAACAATATTTGATCTATTATACTAACCCCCCAAATAGTTCATTTCTGAAAATTACAGCAAAAGCCAATGATGTACATTCCCTTTAACAGCACTTCATAAAATAAAAAAATCATGATAAGGCATGAATCTTAATCTAGGACTTGAAAAACATTTCAAATTTGTTAGGAAATACTTGGGAAAATTTTATTGACTCTCCTTAGACGTTGAACAATCACAGAATTTAAGTGGTGTCAGGTTGCACATTTTTCTCCCAAAATGGAATACTTAAAAAAAAATACATGCATGACAAAAAAATGTTAATTATTTTTTAAGGTCCAAATCCGGTATAAAATATGATGATTTCCCATTATTGGGAAAAAAAATGTTGCAACCTGAGATGACGCCACTTCGGCGATGTGTACATGGAGAGTCACGAACATTTTTTTCAGTATTTCCTTACATTATTGGATATATTTCTCAGTCCCAGATGTTTTATCATGTCGTTTTTGCCTTTATTGAGATGATGAAGAAAAAAGGGGCGTCAGGTTACAACATTCTTTCTGTATTTCTTAACAAAATGGGAAATATTTCTCAGTCCCAGATTCATGTCTTATCATAATTTCTGCAATGAATGACCTTCATTCAGATGATATATGAAGAAAAAAGTGGCGTTAGGTTGCAACATTTTTTCCCTTTTTTGCTATCTAGCCCTACATCATACTCTAATTTATGAATTCCTTTTAAAGTTGGTGATTTCAAACAAAGTTAATGTAATTGTTATAATTCAAAGAAGTTTCGGGCCTAAATCTGAATCACACCCAGCCAACCTACACAGTCACTCCATTCCCATTCCTACATAGGCAGATTTCTTGCATTTTCAAAAATTTCATCGCCCATTTTGCATTGCAAATTGCTCAATGCTCGAACATGTCGAAAAATCAATGCTAGCTAAACGGCCGCACGCATGCATGCCTGCGCCGCCCGTCTCGGCCCCCTGCGGATACCCGCTTTGCGGTCAGGTCATATTCACGCGTACGTACGTCAATGACGTCATGCCACGACCACGCACGGATGGCCGTACGACGTGCGGATCAACCTCCCAGCGAGCATGCGATTCCATGCATATTCGCGCGGCGCACTCAATACACTCATCCCACACACACAAAACACGTTGACAATGATTCTCTAATACACAACCAACACCTTCTGCCCGTGGCGCGGTTTCACACTAAACTGGTTACAAAAATATGACTTACCAAACTCAAAATAGCACCCAGAGATCCGCAAGGGTTTGAGCCTCAGGTTGACATCAAAAATAGGGAATAAATTAACGAAGGAAAGTACTAATTCGAACGATTTCGAAGTGGAAATGACTCGAGTTACCGACACTACGTATGTGCGCATGCGCAACAGTTTCATTCATGAAATTTGCCTTTTATGGTCAGCGGGACGACGTCATATAATAAGGTAGCTGTGCCGCCCTCTCAAGGCCGCTCCGTGTCAATTCATGTAAGGCATTTTTCGCTGTGCAGTAGCCACAGCAGTGTGACAATACCAGCCACTTGCAGACAATACTTTATCAGGTCAATACAACAATCAACAGCCACACAGTAGCCACAGCTGTTTGACAATGCCAGCCACTTGCAGACAATACTTTATCAGGTCAATACAACAATCAACAGCCACACAGTAGCCACAGCTGTTTGACAATGCCAGCCACTTGCAGACAATACTTTATCTGGTCAATACAACAATCAACAGCCACACAGTAGCCACAGCTGTTTGACAATGCCAGCCACTTGCAGACAATACTTTATCAGGTCAATACAACAATCAACAGCCACACAGTAGCCACAGCTGTTTGACAATGCCAGCCACTTGCAGACAATACTTTATCTGGTCAATACAACAATCAACAGCCACACAGTAGCCACAGCTGTTTGACAATGCCAGCCACTTGCAGACAATACTTTATCAGGTCAATACAACAATCAACAGCCACACAGTAGCCACAGCTGTTTGACAATGCCAGCCACTTGCAGACAATACTTTATCTGGTCAATACACAGAGGTGGCAGCAAGTCATTTTTTTGCAAGTCCAAGTCAAGTCACAAGTCATTGTTTGCAAGTCCAAGTCAAGTCACAAGTCATTGTTTGCAAGTCCAAGTCAAGTCACAAGTCATTAGGTCCAGTAACAAGTCAAGTCACAAGTCATTAGGTCCAGTCACAAGTCAAGTCACAAGTCATTTGGTCTAAACACAAGTCAAGTCACAAGTATCTTTTTCCAAGAACACGTCAAGTTGCTCATTATTTTGTCCAGCTGTAATAAGAACCTGGCGTCAACTTACGAGTTATTTTGAACATGCCTCCTTAATTCCCCTTTTTCAATGTGTTGCCATTACTATTCTTGTAGTTTATCACATATCTGTCGGATATTAGCCCTTTGTATACTTTAATAAATTACTTTACATTGTAGAAATAAATGTTGGGATGACATGAAAAAAAGACTTCACTCACTCGATTACATGAAGTATACTAACACTTTATTGTTCAATTTTCATGTATACTAAACGCATACTCAATGGGTTAGGCTATCCGGTATTTTACATGCAATTGACAAAGGCAATGGGTTGGTAACAAGTCATTTTTTGCAATCCCAAGTCAAGTCACAAGTCATTGTTCGCAAGTCCAAGTCAAGTCACAAGTCAAAGCTGGTATGTACAAGTCAAGTCACAAGTCACAAAAATAGCGACTCGAGTCCGACTCGAGTCCAAGTCACATGACTCGAGTCAGCAACTCTGTCAATACAACAATCAACAGCCACACAGTAGCCACAGTTGTTTGACAATGCCTGCCACTTGCAGACAATACTTTATCAGGTCAATACAACAATCAACAGCCACACAGTAGCCACAGCTGTTTGACAATACCAGCCACTTGCAGACAATACTTTATCAGGTCAATACAACAATCAACAGCCACACAGTAGCCACAGCTGCTTGACAATGCCAGCCACTTGCATACAATACTTTATAAGGTCAATACAACAATCAACAGCCACACAGTAGCCACAGCTGTTTGACAATGCCAGCCACTTGCAAACAATACTTTATAGGTCAATACAACAATCAACAGCCACACAGTAGCCACAGCTGTTTGATAATACCAGCCACTTACCAATTGCTGACAATACCAATAGGCCCCCACCCAAAAAGTTCTGCTTCCAACTACATGGCATTTAAAAACAGGGTAATAGGTAGGGGGGTTTTTTTGGAGTGGGGGGGGGATTTTTGACAGTGATCATGTTTCAGTCAATACCAAACACCAACTGTGGACAGCACTTTGTCAAGTCAGTCCTTCTGATTTGAGGTGTGCGATCACACCCCCACACCATCGCACACCTAAAAGCTTCCCATGAAGTGTGAACAATTGCATGCCTGAATTTCCCTGGAACACAGATCACACACCTAAAAAGTCACACACCTAGAAAATCACACACCTAGAAAAGTCCAGGTGTGCCTTTTTCCACACGCCTGTGATTTTCAAATCAGAAGGACTGTCAAGTCAAAAACAGTCAACAGCACTTTAGCACCCACAGCTGTTTTGACAGGGATCATGTTTCAAACAGTCAATACCAGCAACTTACTGACTATGACAGTACTTTAACGAGTCAATAACAGTCAGCAAATATTCATTATCAACAACTGTTCTACGGGTCACAGTTGGTCAAGTCATTCTCATGGCCAGTTACTTAAGCAGTCAAAACGGGTCAATAATGTAGTTCTATGCATAGAATTCCAACGGGTCAAAAACGGTCACCTGACTGATTTTGACCCGAGTAACAGCATGGCTGAGAATGCATGTTTGCATCGGAGGGTTCTAATGGGCCAATTACATAAGTTTATGGATGTTGCATATAAAGGTAAAAGATGAGCTAGTATTTTTTCTCTTTTTTTCACTGCAAGGAAAAGGGTGCTTAGGACAAATTCAGTTTTTAATAGGCACTTCCAGTTACATTATTAAGCCATTTTACATTGTTGTCAAACGAGAATATCAGTTTTCAAAATGGCTTCAAATTTATGATGTGATTAGGGTAATGTATAAACAGGGAGAGACATTTTGTGACAAATGTCCAGTCTGTATGTACGTTTAAATCCTCATTATAAAATATCAAATAATTCTTCACAATGACTCTGAGTTTTCTAGGTTTTGACTGATAGCATTCCTCCAGGGTACATCTTCACAATGACTCTGAGTTGTCTAGGTTTTGACTGGGTTATCATTATTAAGAAATATCTGAGAGGTAGAGCAAGAGGTGGGGGGGGGAAGAAATGTTCGAATTAACCCCACAAAGCAGTGCCCCACTACCAGCACTCTTTTTTTGTGGGAGAACATAGAAGAGCGCCAGATCACCCATTTTGATTACTTGTTTCTGCTTATTCTTTAGGTACATGTAACCAAAAACTAACCTCAAGAATCAGTAATGGGTAGCCCAGCAAGCAGGTCATCCGTTCATCTGTCGGTCCTCCTCCCTGCTTCCGGTTCCTCGGGTTTCTGTTTGATGAGGCTGTCGGAGCCCTGACGATGTCTTGAGGCAGGCTCATCCTCATCTCAGTAGAGCAATTCCCTCATCAGTCAGTGGTCCTCACTTTGCTGAAAGGATTCAAATAACGAAAGGAACATTTGAATTATTGAGCTGTATTCGTGCCAGGGCTCGAAAGGGGAAAGAAAACATTGAATTAACTCCACAAAGCAAAGCCCTGCTACCAGAACTCATTTGTGCACGAACATAATAACAGAGTCAGATCGCCCATTTAAATTTGTTCTGTGACTTGATTGTTCCTGTTAAGAGGAGGCCTATACACAGCCTAAAAGCAGAACAGGAAGGGGACAGACCTCATTTATCCCAGGACAAACCAATAACACCAGTAAATAAAGATGTGCTTCAAACTATGTTACAAGGCTATGATGGCATTAAGTACAAATTCTTAATTCATGGTTTTACAATTGGTTTTTAGGTTTTACAGGCAATCAAAAATTTAGGACATCAACAAATTTAAAATCTGCTCTTCAAAATCCAAAAGTGGTTTCTGAAAAACTAGGGTTAGAACTTAGACAAGGTAGGCTCGCAGGGCCGTTCCAACACTTGCCACTTGATAATTTTTGCGTTAGCTCGATTGGTTTAGTTCCTAAAAAACAGCCTGGTTCATTTTGAATAATTCATCATTTGTCTCATCCTAAACATGGTTCCGTAAACGATGGAATACCAGATTGCAACACAACAGTCAAGTATGCGTCAACCGATGACGCAATAAATATTTTGAAGAAAGTGGGCCCAGGATGTGTGCCATCTAAACTAGATATAAAGTGTTAACCATTTATTCTGGAATAGTCCATATTCTGGATGATTTTCTAATCATTTCAACATCTCATCAACAGGGTGTGCAGGATTTGGTCAGATTTCAAACACTGAGTAATAAGCTGGGTATTCCCCTTGCACCAGAGAAAACTGAAGGGCCTACAACCCGGCTAACATTTGCAAGGATCGAACAAGATACAATACGGTAGCAATGGCCGCGCGGTTACCGCCGCACAAATTACAAAAAGCCATCGTTAAAATTATCAGAATCTATTATGTACACCATTTCATACTGACATTTCAAAGACATACACAATCAGTTTTTACTGAAATTTTCGAAATGAAAAGTTCAGCATTTGAGAACGAGTTTAATGCAAACTTTGAATACATATTTTGATAGGAAATCAAGCACTGTATATTTTGCACAGGAAGGGGGTGTTAAAATAAAGATAATTAAACTCACCACAAGAATTCCAAAGAGCATTCACGGTAGTGGTCACAAGGCCGCGGGTTGACGGCTCTGGTCAAGTCCGTAGCTCGGCACCTCGGGTCAAGGCATGGTCGATGACTCGGGCCAGTCCGTAGGACGACACCCCGGTGCAAGGCCGTGGGCCGACGACTCCAACAAGTCCGTGGGACGACAACCGGCGCGAGGCCGTGAGCCGATGGACGACTCGGGCCCGTTCCGAGGGCCGGCACCTCGGGGGTTTGCCGTGGGCCGCCGACTCGGGCCAATTCCGTGGGCCGCCACTTACTCGGAGCATGGCCGTTGGCTAAAGACTCAGGCCAATTCCGTGGGTCCGCACCATTGGGTCAAGGCCTTGGTGTCGTCAACTCGGGTCAAGTGTTCAAGCGCTCAATCCAATCGAGATCCAGGCCTTAGAGTCTGCTGAAAACACTGCTAATATCAACCTCTCAAGAAGCGTAGTCACGGTGGAGTCCATTCATGAGGCGGGATGACGTTCCACACGGTAAATAAAGTTGTTCACTGTTGACGAGTGAGAAAGATCCATTAATGGGGGGCGATGTGGATTCAGAATATGTTTGAGTTAAAAGAAGAACTGAACGAAAAAATGTATCTGGAACACAATTTAAGTCAGTTAACGGTTGCAATACATGAACAGGATGCATCAAGAAAATGGTAATTCGAAACGATGGGCTAATATGTAAAGGTTAGGATCTTCAAAAATGTCAAAGTGGCCCATCTTTAGGGGTAGTTCATTTGCTTTTTAGTGATATCTTATTGACGTCTCTTCGGTCACGGATGGCAGAGCATCATTGATTTCAAAATGATGGACAACATTTGCTGCATGAGTGGTGGACTCTCAGCTGTCCAAAGAAAGTGCCGTTGATGTGCAATGTGCATTGAAAAGAGCTACATTGGAGATGTTGTTGCTTTAACGTGGGTTGTTGCTTTAACGTGGGTTCACACTGCATAATAAACATTCTACACAATGTATTTCTGAATGCAGAGAAGTCTAAATCTACATCAACTCTGCTTGTCAGAGATTTCTCGAAGGCATTCGACCGCATAGACCACTCCATTGCTGTTTCAAAGTTATTGAAATTAGGAGTGCGAGAAAGTCTGATCCCATGGATAACAAACTTCCTTGTATCGCGGCAACAACGTGTAAGGTATAGATCGCATATGTCCAACTGGTCTGTGCTACATGCTGGAGTACCGCAGGGAACATGTTTGGACCCTATTATTTTTCTCGCAATGATAAACGATGCATGTGCACTAGACGGTATCGATGCCTATAAATACGTTGATGACATGACGCTAATTGAAACCCGGAGCACAGACCAGCCCTCTCGAATGGAAGATGCGGTTACACATATTGTAAAGTGGTCGAGTGACAATAACATGAAAGTGAATCCTGCTAAATGTTGTGTAATGCAAATTAATTTCTCACGGAATCTTGCAGTAATGAATGAAATAAGCAAATAATGGCCATACGTTGCAGTGTGTTAATGTACTTAAATTACTCGGCATTCTAATTCAAAATGACCTGAAATGGGAATCACACGTAGTTGATCTTGTTAAGAGAGCAAATAGAAAATTACATATGCTACGTGTCCTCAAACGTCATCGTCTGCCCGACAATGACTTGTTGACAGTGTACTGTTCTTATATTCGCCCCATCTTGGAATATGGGGCTCCAGTCTGGAGTAGTGGTCTCACCAACAAGCAGTGCTTAGCTCTTGAGTCAATCCAAAAACGAGCTTTTCGAATCATTCTTGGCAGACGTTTTATAAGTTATGAGAACTCAAAAAATGTGCTAGGTATGAAAAACTTAGAAGAAAGGCGAGTATCATTGTGTACTTCGTTCATGCAAAAGACAATAACTCATTCAAAGCAGTTTCAGAATTTTCTTCCATCTGCGGAAAACGCAAGACAGTTAAGACATACTAAAAAAATTCCAGAGCCTCGCTGTAGAACAACAAGAATGAGAAACAGCCCAATACCATCTTTGATAAGACTTTATAATGCGAAGTAATATCTATCTCTATTGAGTAGCAACAGCTTAGTAATTGACCAGTCTCAGTCTCTTGTATCTCACTGTATAACTTTTATATTTTTAATGCATATGTCATGTTCCAATACAACTCTTTTACTTTTTCACTTTATATTTACGGGTTATTACAAAACTGATTCTTTAAATTGAATTTTATCAAAAATTTATAATTTTAGCTCAAGGGCTGATTATGTATTTTTTTCCCCTTAAATGTAATATTTATTAAGTGCTTTTTACTGTTATGTGTCATAGTTCCGTGTTTCTTATTTGTATGTAAGCATTGTCTTTTAACAATATTTGTGAATCATGTAAAACATTGTGCAATTCGGCCGCGAGGCTGCGATATGATGTTTTTTTAAATAAACCATTAAATAATAATAATAATAATAATAATAATGTAAGGGATTTTGAACAGTACCTATTGTTAATATTCGTACAACCTTGCACCACTGAACCTGGGCAAAGAAGGAATTTCTGTCAATTGCGATGAAATTGCTATCGTTAAAGGGTGTTGAAATATTGCCCTACAGTGGAATGCCACTATAACGAACATCACAAGATCCACAGAAAATGTTCATAATAGCAATCGCTCAGTATAGGGGTTTTGAGCCATCAGTAATGAAAATGGCATATTTCTATTTAAATAGTACCCTCTTGTGTCTTACTTGAAGTGTGCCCTCTACATCTCGTTTCGAATCGGTGTTTGACAATGCCAGCCACTTGCAGACAATAGCTTTATCAGGTCAATACACATATGGAGAACTTTGCCACCCATATGTGCAGAAAATCAAAGCCCTGCATGCTCTGCGGTCACACACAACGGTGCATTGACCCGGCGACCTGCACAGCCCCATTACGTTGACCGGACTATACATAAACAGCAGGTCGATCCTCGCAACAAAAGTGATGTCTGATTTGACAAGAAAAGTGCCCCTTGTTCTTCTCAACCAATCAAAACGGTTGTTACATGAATGGAAAGCTTATTGTGTTATCTTTCAGAAACCGTGCGAGGTAATTGTTTGCGACCGAGTTCACACGTGTGCTGTTCGAAGAAGTAAACCTGCACCCTCAAAAATCGGGGAAATGTGCCGTGACCTCCATAGGAAACGCGAAATTTTCACTGAGTTACCAGTTTTTCAATGAAAAGTGCACATAATTATTCACCTTTAACCACGAAGAAATTATATTCATTTGAAAGAGGAAAACCTAAATTTTATGATGCGATGCGAGGAAGTAAGTTTAACCAACATACTTTCCGCGTATTAACGAAAGTTTGCTGAGAACGCCTAGATATGAGCCAGTCTTCCCACGTAAACAGAGCTGCACTAGTGGCGAGTGAGAAAATGCTCCCTAGTTCTCCATATGCAATCAACAGCCACACAGTAGCCACAGGTCTTTGACAATGCCAGCCACTTGCAGACAATACTTTATCAGGTCAATACAATAATCAACAACCACACAGTAGCCTTAGCTGTTTGACAATACCAGCCACTTGCAGACAATACTTTATCAGTTCAATACAACAATCAACAGCCACACAGTAGCCACAGCTGTTTGACAATGCCTGCCACTTGCAGACAATACTTTATCTGGTCAATACAACAATCAACAGCCACACAGTAGCCACAGCTGTTTGACAATGCCAGCCACTTGCAGACAATACTTTATCTGGTCAATACAACAATCAACAGCCACACAGTAGCCGCTTGCAGACAATACTTTATCAAGTCAATACAACAATCAACAGCCACATAGTAGCCACAGCTGTTTGGCAATGCCAGCCACTTACAGACAATACTTTATCAGGTCAATACAACAATCAACAGCCACACAGTAGCCACAGCTTTTTGGCAATGCCAGCCACTTGCAGACAATACTTTATCAGGTCAATACAACAATCAACAGCCACACAGTAGCCACTTGCAGACAATACTTTATCAAGTCATTACAACAATCAACAGCCACACAGTAGCCACTTGCAGACAATACTTAACCAAGTCAATACAACAATCAACAGCCACACAGTAGCCACTTGCAGACAATACTTTATCAGTTCAATACAACAATCAACAGCCACACAGTAGCCACAGCTGTTTGGCAATGCCAGCCACTTGCAGACAATACTTTATCTGGTCAATACAACAATCAACAGCCACACAGTAGCCACTTGCAGACAGTACTTTATCAGGTCAATACAACAATCAACAGCCACACAGTAGCCACTTGCAGACAATACTTTATCAGTCCAATACAACAATCAACAGCCACACAGTAGCCACAGCTGTTTGACAATGCCAGCCACTTGCAGACAATACTTTATCAGGTCAATACAACAATTAACAGCCACACAGTAGCCACAGCTGTTTGAC
Organism: Patiria miniata; assembly: GCF_015706575.1. Taxonomy (NCBI): domain Eukaryota; kingdom Metazoa; phylum Echinodermata; class Asteroidea; order Valvatida; family Asterinidae; genus Patiria; species Patiria miniata. The sequence goes on along the minus strand of NW_024037064.1, from coordinate 1,085,249 downwards.
AATGCCTGCCACTTGCAGACAATACTTTATTTGGTCAATACAACGATCAACAGCCACACAGTAGCCACAGCTGTTTGACAATGCCTGCCACTTGCAGACAATACTTTATCTGGTCAATACAACAATCAACAGCCACACAGTAGCAACAGCTGTTTGACAATACCAGCCACTTGCAGACAATACTTTATATGGTCAATACAACAATCAACAGCCACACAGTAGCCACAGCTGTTTGACAATGCCTGCCACTTGCAGACAATACTTTATCTGGTCAATACAACAATCAACAGCCACACAGTAGCCACAGCTGTTTGACAGCTTTGAGGGCTCTAGACAGAGTGCACATCCTGTCGTTTCTACTCTTCAATAAATTCAAGTTTTTCCAGTGATTTCTCCGGATCGGACCCTCTCACAGAGCCCAACCACTGATAGTTTCGCCGGATAGAGCATATAGAAGCTTCAGATGCACATTCTGGAACTGTGAGTGCCGTGATTTTGATCGAAATTTTTATCCAGGATCTACGATCGTTTCCCGCGCTGAGGTTTGGGTTCAACGTAGCGCCGGTACCGGCTATTACGTAACTTATCTCGCCTGAACAATAGATCACACAATAGGACGAGCCTCAAGAATGCAGCCTCTCTGGTTATGGCTGACGATCGCTATCGTCAGTACGTCATATCATGGCCACCTTGCTGACGTCGCCAACCCTGTCATCGCCCAAACCAACCCAGGATTCGTTATCAAGGGGTTTTCCAAAGCCTGCACATTATACTACAAGAACTCAATACCAACCTTCTCCGTACCCCTACTATCATGTGGTGACATTAACCCAAATCCCGGACCTGGAACAAATCGATCTGAAGCCCACGGGAAAGACATATCCTGCCTTTTATGCAATACCCGCAGTATTTGCAGCAAAGGCCCTGAACTTGAAGCATTCCTCAGTTCAACTTCCCCCGACATCTTGTGTCTCACCGAAACCTGGCTATAACCTGCTGATACTGACGGAGTACTTGGCTTCCCCGACGACTACGTCATTATACGCAGGGATCGTTGCCAAGGACGCCGTGGCGGTGGTATCTTGGCAGCCGTTAAGTCATCACTGTCTCCTACCAGGCTGTGCGTCCCTGGGCATGACGACCTCGAGCTTTTGTGGGTATCCTTGAAGCTGGGCTCTGAAACTTGGCTACTTGGGCTCCTGTATCGTCCACCTTCGTCTTCGGCAGCCTTCTGGACCAAGCTTAAGGAGGCCATTGAATCACACCACATAGACGGCTATGATGGATGTTTCATCGTCGGTGACTTCAATGTTGACCTCTGCCCTGCACAGACATCATCTCCCCACCGAACCCGGCTTCTAGACATTGCAGATGACTTCAATCTTGAACAGCTGGTGACGTCTGTCACGAGACCCAACCACAGCCAAAACAATTCTAGTCAGGGTTCAATCATTGACTTAGTCTTCACCAACCGTGCTGACCATGTTTTCTCCGTTTCCACCGCCCCCAATCCTGTTAACTCTGATCACCTTGCAGTAAATATTATATTTCGCTCCTCTCAACCTCCCCCTCGTCCTGCAGTTCTACGGTCCTTTCTACAAACACAACGAGGCGATTTTGAACATTTGCGGCAGTTAATACATCTCATTCCCTGGTCTGCCTTCATTGATTCCAGAGACATCAATCAGTCTGCTGATAACTTTCTGATCTTATTTGATGCTGCGATCAGAGATTCCATCCCCAGGGTCACCACGCGTAGATCCCGATGCTCGCCCTGGATCACTCCTGAACTAAAGAAACTGATCAATAGAAAGCATAAACTCTTTAACTTAGCTCGCAGATCCGGCCTCTTGATTGATTGGAATTTGTATAAAACTGTCAGAAATAAGTTGCAAACTTCTGTTCGCAGAGCTTACTGGCTATATGTTAATAAGTTGTTTGAATCTAACGATAACAGTCGCAATTCTGGTCTTTTGTTAGGAGCCGGAAACAATCACCTCCCCCACCGTCATTTAGCCATAACGATCGTAAAATTACCCATCCTGATGAAATTACTTCAGCTTTCAGTGATTATTTTTCTTCTGTTTGTAAACCTTCAGGTCCAGTTCCCCATATCCCTCCTCCTTGCTCGCTACCCATTCCTTGCTTAACGCATATTGATGCATCTGTTGGCCAAATTGCCGCATTGCTTCGAAACCTCCCTTCCAATAAATCCCCTGGACCTGATGGTATCTTGCCTGGTATTCTAAATAAAATTGCCCCTGATATATCTCATCCGCTCAGTTTGTTGTTTGGTGCATCGCTCAATGCGGGAGTGTTGCCGGACACTTGGCGATGCGCCAATATAACACCTGTTCACAAAAAAGGGGATAAGTCTTTATTAACCAACTATAGACCAGTTGCTCTGACATCTGTGATGTGCAAAGTACTTGAGCGAATTATCTCCCAAGCCATTAACGACCATTTAACTACATTTGCTCTCCTCAACCCTATACATTACGGCTTTGTTAAACACAGGAGCTGCGTTACCCAGCTGGTCAACATTCTCCATTCTTGGTCATCAACCCTGGACAGACGCCGACCTCCCAGAGTGGATGCCATTTTTCTTGACATGTCTAAGGCGTTCGATACAATGCCACATCACACCCTGCTCGAGAAGCTAGCATTAACATTTAACGTGCAGGGTGAATTGTGGCATTGGATCCGATCGTTTCTGACTGGTCGCCGGCAGCGAGTACTCTTCCGGGGCGGCGTCTCCCCATGGGTGGACGTCACCTCTGGCGTACCCCAGGGTAGCGTACTCGGACCATTGTTATTTAAGCTTTTTGTTAATGACATATCCAATTCCATTTCATCTATTTGCGTGTTATTTGCAGATGATATCCTCTTATATCGTGACATACAATGTCCCAATGATCAGGTAGAACTTCAGTTAGATTTAAATAGTCTTAATCACTGGTGTGACCTAAACGATATGACTTTCAATACTAGCAAAACCAAAGTTATGCATATCACTAGAAGCCGCCATGTCAATCCTCCAGTCTATATACTAGGAAACACCCCACTCATCACTACCAACTCTTATCAATATCGAGGCCTCACTATAGATGCTAATCTCAGTTGGACAACTCACATTTCCTGTATCGTAGCTAGAGCCAATCGCCTTTTAGGGTTTATAAGAACAGTTGCTAGAGGATCCTCCCCTAAGGCTATTTTCGCTTTATACAAATCACTAGTCCTCCCCATCCTTGAGTATGGTTTGCCAGCATGGCACCCGCACACCTCAATTCTACAACGTAAGCTTGAGAAAGTCCAGCGGACCGTTACTCGTCTTGCTCTTGGTCAATGGCGAGGGGAAATGTTGTACGAGGACAGATTGCAGCGGCTTAACTGGCACCCCTTAACCCTGAGACGTAACTATTTGTTATGTTCCTGTGTTTTTAAGGTTTTGTACGGTCTTTCAACATGTGAATCCCTTAGAAGCAACATTGTTATCAACACTCGTCACATTGACTCTCTCACATTCCGCCATCTTCCTGCGCGCACAGATTCGCTGCTTCATTCTCCTTCCCTTCGATTCCCAAGGTTGTGGGATAATATTCCATCTCACATCCGGGATGCTGCTGTGACTTGTCCTCTGACAACATTTCTCCGCCAACTGAAAGATGACTGTTTAAACGTCTGATTTTGTTTGCCATGATTAATTTTATCCTCCCGGTTTTGACAGGGAGCATGCAAGTGTAGGAACTGGTCCTTCCCCCTCCCCTCTACTCTGTGTTAATTTGTGTGCTATTTCTCGTCCTTGTCGTATTATGTCTGGGACAACATGCTTCCGAGCAACAGTAATTTAGTTTACTTTTGTTGTCCCTGACCCGCATAATACTGTTGTTTTTTGTGTGGCAGTTTATTCATTGTGTCCTTCCTAAGATTCAGCCCCTTTACTTGCATGCCCCCTCTCTTACCCTCTTATACCCACCTCGTTTTTTTTCACTGAATCCGTTCTCCATGCTCGTCTGGCTGCCCTCCGCTCATTGTTCTGTTTTTGCCCTTTTGGCTTTTTGTTGTATTCTGTTATTCGTTCTTTTGTCATTTAATTGTTTACATTTTGTGCCGTTTTGATTGCTTGTTGCTGTTCTGTTGAGGTCGAATAAATAATAATAATAATAAAATAAAAACAATGCCTGCTACTTGCAGACAATACTTTATCTGGTCAATACAACAATCAACAGCCACATAGTAGCCACAGCTGTTTGGCAATGCCAGCCAATTACAGACAATACTTTATCAGGTCAATACAACAATCAACAGCCACACAGTAGCCACAGCTGTTTGGCAATGCCAGCCATTTGCAGACAATACTTTATCAGGTCAATACAACAATCAACAGCCACACAGTAGCCACTTGCAGACAATACTTTATCAAGTCAATACAACAATGGACAACCACACAGTAGCCACAGCTGTTTGACAATGCCTGCCAATTGCAGACAATACTTTATCAGGTCAATACAACAATCAACAGCCACACAGTAGCCACTTGCAGACAATACTTTATCAAGTCAATACAACAATCAACAGCCACACAGTAGCCACAGCTGTTTGGCAATGCCAGCCACTTGCAGACAATACTTTATCAGGTCAATACAACAATCAACAGCCACACAGTAGCCACAGCTGTTTGACAATACCAGCCACTTACCAACTTTGATCCAAACAAAACTGTCATTGTCGCAAGAGGGCGCAATTTTGTTTCTTTATGATTAATATTCATTAAAAAGTGACGTGTCCCAGAAACCAAAACTTTTTCTTAAGTCGAACCTGGTTTGTGACAGTCATCAAATCCTTGGATACAAAAAGAGGGGCCAATCATCACCAAGCAACTACAGACCAGTTTCCCTCACGTGGGTAGCCTGCAAATTACTGGAACATATCTTTAATCACTTGTGTGAAACCCAACTCATAAACACCATGGAAGAAATCCATCGACACCTAGATCAAAATAACAAAGCTCAGATAGATGTGCAGGTGCTTGACTTCAGCAAAGCATTCGACACTGTAGCCCATGAGAGATTACTTCATAAAATAGAACACTACAGGATTAGAGGTAACACCTTGACATGGATCAGAACATGGTTAACCAACAGAACCCAACAAGTAGTTGTAGATGGAGAAACATCAGACCCTGCATCAGGAGTCCCCCAGGGCACCGTGCTAGGCCCTTTGATGTTTCTACTCTACATCAATGACATTGGTGACAACATTAGCAAAGACACCAAAATCAAGTTATTTGCTGATGACTGCCTACTATTCCGACGCATTGCTAACTTCAATGACCAACAAAAACTCCAAAAAGATCTGGATAGCCTTGTGAGCTGGTCTCATCAATGGCAGATGTCATTTAAGCCACAGAAATGTCACACCCTACATATGACAAGAAGCAAAAATCATCATGATAATATCTACAGATTGATGAATGCCAACCTTTCTGTTGTACCCAACCATCCATACCTTGGAGTTGAAATTTAAACACATCAATCAGATAGCAAGCAGAGCTAATACAACACTTGGTTTTGTGAGCCCATGCCTCCAACACCACATAACAGTCAGCAGGGTTACTATGCTTTACCGCTCCATCCATGAAGAAATTGCCCTTGACATCCCTTATTACATCACCCCAGAAGAACGACCACAAAGAAATAGACATAACTAGAGGTTCGCGTTTGTTGTTACAAACGTAGAGTGGTCGGGCAGGCATTTTTTTTTTCATTGTGAAGTTAAATAACGTATGAAAATATGGAAAATATAAGTGTTTGCAATCATAACACCTAACTTCCAGTTTTATGACGTCACAGTATTTGGAAGCAAAAAGTGAACATGCTAATGGATATCGTTATTTCGGCTGCGAAGGTATACGACATGGATTGAATGATAGCCTATAAATTAAATTTAAAATATGGTTGTTTTCAAATTCTCATTGAAGTATATTCCGGTCTAAATACGTCATGAATTTGAAACATTGGCAAGTTATTGTAGCTCATGAAAGAATATCAAAGGCCGATTTAGTAAAATTTGAACAGAACATTTTCAAATTATAGAAGCAAACACTGTTTTATGTGCCGTTAGGGGCAGTGGCGTAGCCACCGGGGGGGGGGGGGGGGGGGGGGGGGGGGGCTATCCCCCCCCACTGAGATTTTGAGTTTCTAAAAAAATGTATCATTGATCTAAATCTAAATAGTCGGCACTTTTGCCGAAACAGCCTTTTTTTACTTTATTATTATTGTTGATGTTGGTTGTCGATGTTGATTTTGATTTTTTGATGTTGATTTTGATTTTTTGTTGTTGATTGTTGATTGTTGATGTTGATTGTTGATGTTGATTGTTGATTGTTGATGTTGGTTGTTGATGTTGATTGTTGATGTTAATGTTGATTGTTGCTGTTGATGTTGATTGTTGATGTTGATGTTAATGTTGATTGTTGATGTTGATTGTTGATGTTGATGTTGATTGTTGATATTGTTTGTTGATGTTAATATTGATTGTTGATGTTGATTGTTGATGTTGCTGTTGATTGTTGCTGTTGATTGTTGATGTTAATGTTGATTGTTGATTGTTGATTGTTGGTGTTGATTGTTGATGTTGCTGTTGATTGTTGATGTTGATTGTTGATGTTAAAGTTAATGTTGATTGTTGATTGTTGATGTTGATGTTGAGGGTTGAGGGTTGAAAAATAGCGCGTGTGCTGCTGTACTGTTAACTTATCTAGTATAATTGTTACAAAAACCCATTAAATAGCTCATATCTCTAAAAGTAAAGGTCGCACACCATTGGCGCAATACAAAATATTGCTTGCCATACCCTCTTTACCCCAATGCGCATGTTTTTAGAAAAAGCGCCCAATTTAAAAACGTGCCCAAATGGGCGCTTTTGCCAGCCCAATGGTTGAGTATCATATGAGGGGAAGTTCCCTTTTACGCAATCGCAGCACACTGTTTTTAGGGATTTTCCCTCTGTACGCAATTATCCCCATTTCTGTACACACAATGTACGTGGCATTAAATGAGCGTTTCAATGCGTAGGCGTGTTCAACTTCAAACTTCAAGGGGGCTGCAGGGCATCTTCTAGTAAATTTATTGTAACGAAACCTTGGGAAGTTTTAGACCTATTATTAAAAGTGCCATTTGAAGCACAAAACTGGATTATATCTCTGACGGTTGATTTTTTAGCAATTTTCAAAGGAAAAGAGTTCTTTTCATTGTAACTTCCGGTCTGATGACGTAATTATTTTTTTTTGCGCACAGGTCTCGTCTGCATTAAGGTCATTATGTATATTAATTTGGAAGCGATTACCGCAAATTTCACCACAGACATCAACTGAAAATGCGTTTTGGACATTTTTTTACCTGCCGCTAGAGGGCGCTCCAACACTTGATGGCGTCACCGATCATTTTTTTGGAAAGATCAACCCACCCACAGGCTAACATCGTTGAAAGCAAGTTCATATCTTTTTCCACTTTTGAATTATTAGGCACTTCTGGTTTCGACCGGAAGGAAGGGTCATGTGATTTTACGCACACAAGATTAATTGAAGAGCATGTATTATCATGTTGATTCCCGCAAAATTCAAGTTCCGGTCTCTCACGGTTGATTTTATATTGAATTTCAAAGATAAAATTGATTATTTTTTGAAGTGACGTCACGTGACTTATGATGACGTCATAATGACGTAATTGCAAAAAAGCACATGTTCAGTGGGTTGTGCATTCATGTATTGACAATTGAAGTTCATATGTGTTTTCATTTTGACAAACGGTTCTGGAAACGAATGTGTCTTGGAGAAATAAAAAAAATAAACTAGAGTTTGAGGACAAACACACGGTGTTGGGCTAGAGGTTTGGCTTGTTCGCATTGTTGATTATTGTTGTTGATTGTTGATTATAGTTGATGGTAGTTGTTCATGTTGATGTCGATTGTTCATTGTTGATAATTGATTGTTGATACTGATTAACAATTATTGATGTAGATTGTTGATGATTGTTGATGTTGATTGTTGATTGTTGATGTTGATGTTTTTTTGTTAATGATTGTTGATGTTAATTGTTGATTGTTGATGGTGATTGTTGCTGTTGATTACTGATGTTGGTTATTGATGTTGAATGTCAGATTGTTGATGTTAATTGTTCATGTTAATGTTGATTGTTGATGTTGATTGTTGATTGTTGATGTTGATTCTTGATGTTGCTGTTGATTGTTGATGTTAATGTTGATTGTTCATGTTGATTGTTGATGTTGATTGTTGATTGTTGATGTTGATTTTGCTGTTGATTGTTGATGTTGATGTTGATTGTTGATTGTTGATTGTTGATTGTTGATGTTGATGTTGATGTTGAGGGTTGAAAAATAGCGCGTTGAGTTATTATACAGAGGATAGTTAAAAAGAGTCAGGTGAGGATCTGCACGCGCGTGTGCTGCTGTACTGTAAACTTACAATCGTTACAAAAACCCATGAAATAGCTCATATCTCTAAAAGTAAAGGTCGCACACCATTGGCACAATACAAAATATTGCTGTCAATACCCACTTTACCCTAATGCGCATGTTTTTAGAAAAAAGCGCCCAATTGAAAAAAAGCGCCCAATTGGGCGCTTTTGCGAGCCCAATTTTTTAGTATCATATGACGTAATCAGGAGTCAAAAATGTGCTTGCCTTAAGAAGTTGTCATATAAACGTGTACAAAACACTGGTAAACACTTAAAATACATTGGTGCATCAAACAGCCGTTACATGTAGCTCAATACTTAACATACAACAGTCATAAAACCAGACACTCAAGAAGCGAGCACGGGATATTCCCTTTTGTACGCAATCATAGCGCACTGTTTTTCGGGACTTTCCCTTTTGTACGCAATAATCCCCAGTTTGCTGTACACACAATGTACGTGGCATTAATTGAGCGTTTCAAGACGTAGGCGTGTTCAACTTCAAATTTCAAGGGGGCTGTAGGGCATCTTTTAGTTAACGTATTGTAACGAAACCTTGGGAAGTTTTAGACCCATTACTAAAGTGCCATTTAAAGCACAAAACTTGATTATATCTTTGAAGGTTGATTTTTCAGCAATTTTCAAAGGAAAAAAGGTCTTTTCTTTGTAACTTCCGGTCTGATTACGTAATCAATTTTTTTTCGCGCACAGGTCTTGTCTGCATTAAGATGATCATGTATATTAATTTTGAAGCGATTACAGCAAAGTTGGCTACAGACATCGACTGAAAATGCATTTTGGACATTTTTTAACCTGCCGCTAGAGGGCGCTCCAACTATTCATGGCGTCATCGATCATTTTTTTGGAAAGGTCAACCCACCCACAGACTAACATCCTTGAAAGCAAGTTCATATCTTTTTCCACTTTCAAATTATTAGGCACTTCCGGTTTCGACCGGAAGGAAGGGTCATGTGATTTTACGCGCACAAGATAAATTGAAGAGCATGTATAATCATGTCGATTCCCGCAAAATTCAAGTTCCGGTCTCTCACGGTTGATTTTATATTGAATTCCCCCCCCACAGAAGTGTGGTTGGGGTCTACGAACGAATACTTACCTGTAGAGCAACACTACTTATGCATATTCCCCCTACCGGCAGGTATTTTCGCTAAGAGTTATATACAATAGCGCCCTCCGGCGCCCTACCCATAACACCCCGCGGCATGCGTGCCTCGTGAGCGTCCTCTTTTCTCGAGCGCTAAGTCGGAATACAACAAAGTATACAAGGCATCGAGAAGAGTGGGGTAGGAGGGAGGGATGCTCTACAGGTAAGTATTCGTTCGTAGACCCCAACCACACTTCTGTGGGGGGGGAGTCTACTTCACTCTACTTACCTGTAGAGCAACACTACTTATGCATAGACTAGCACCGTCAAGGAGGTGGGTCATGCGAGATGCTATTGTGCTTTCACAGGGGCACGTAACAATACGCGTAAACCCTGGATGGGCCCGTCGCTCCACATGTGGGTGGACAAGGCAGCCCAAAAAGGTCGGCATGATAAAGACATTAGTCATAATGGTAGCCTCAACATGCCAACAGAGATGTGATCCCCGTGGGAATCACACGTAATGAATTACAGCCCACCGATACCTACACATAAGAGTTCGGTGGGGCACACAAAATAAGAATTATCATGAAAGGCAAAACATCATGACATGGTACATATAGAAACTATAATATGCACATGTACATGTACAGAGTTCAATAAAGAATCAGAGTTAGGAGACACCAATGCTGGGGAGGTCTCCGGTCTGAAAATGTCTTGAGAACATGGTGGGGCTCAGTCAGTCGCCCTCAACACTGTTCTCCCATGCTCTGCCTTTTATTTTGTGCATGCAGACCAATCACACGGATTCTGCCGTTGATATGTCCGTGGTTTCATGGATGACCGTAGCCAACCTTCAGGCAATCTTGTCATGAAAGCCTGCAGGTATGGTGGGGTCACCATGATAAATACATGTCATGAAAGGCCTGCCTGTATGGCAGGGTCGTCATGACAAAAAAAAACATGTCACGAGAAGCCTGCTTGTATGGCAGGGTTGTCATGACAACTACGTGTCGCGAGAAGCCTGTTGGTATGGCAGGGTTGTCGTGACAATTACATTTGTAACTGCAAGTGACCGATTCAAAGCGTCCCAGTGCAGCTAATGTACGACGTTTAAGTCATGATTGGCACCAAAAATTCTCCGTCTGGACAAGAATGATTTGATGCCCGGAACAAAGACGTCCGGAGGCCCAGAGGGCTCTGACAGTCCTTAGTATAAATCCCTCCTTAGGAAGCAGACATCAAGTCATGATCAGCACCAAAATTCGCTGTCTGAAACGGACAAGAATCATTTGATGCCCAGAACAAAGACATCCGGAGGCAAAGAGGACTCCGACCGTCTTAGCTCAAAAAACCTTCCTTAGGGATCAGACGCCAAAGTCATGAGCGGCACCAACATTTTCCATCTGGAATGGACAATGATTTGATGCCTAGAACAAAGATGTTCGGAGGTAAAGAGGACTCCGACATTCTTAGTTAAAAAACAAAAATCCTCCCGTAGGAATCGGATGGGCACACTCGGTTCCCATCAGATGTGGTCCGTCTCCATTATACAGAAAACAGTTCTTTACTACATGTATACCAAGAAGTAACAACTGCTTACAAAACAGAAAAGAAAAAAGACAACCGTAGGAACCAATGAAAACAGATGTGAAATTGTTCACTGGTTCACAGAACTCTAAAGATCTCTGTAACACTTTTGGATAAGAAGGTGTTGAAGAGGTCCTGCAATTCAGGGGTGTTAAAACATCCCCTTAAGTTAACTGACACGGACGTTCAACTGACTAACATTAAGTAATCTACTGTCATGTTAGAAGTCCCTCAAGTGCAGGCTGTAAAAGCCATAGCTTGTTTGAGAAAGGTCTGATGTGAACAGGAGAGCATTACAGCATCCAGTACATCAGGAGAAATTCCTGCGGAGCTGGGTGAAGGAAACCCAAGCTGTGCTGGAACAGAATATTGTTCTGCTCGGAAGAGCATTTGTACCTCCAACTGGTGAACTAAGGGAATGGTTATAACCCTGGAAAACCAATCAATGAGGTCAACATGGAGTTAAGAAGAGGACCTTGTCATCCTTCTGCTCCAGTTGATTAAGTACCCGATGGATAAGAGGAAGACGACAGGAAGGTGTATATAAGTAGCCTGTCCGTCTTCATCACCATCGTATTCGCGTGCCATGTACATGTATAGGGGTCAGGAACCCTCAGGCATTAGCCTGGAAATCTGTGACTAGTTCATGAAACAAGTCAGATTGACATGAGGTTAGTTGTCCTTGCTTGGGAGGAGGACCGTCGAAAGCAAGAAGCTATGAGGAAAAAACCCCAATGGGGTATTTCTCAAGTGAGTGTACACAGGTGTGCAGGCTGCCTGCCCACCTGGTCGTCGATGTAAACTACAACTGTGTCAAAGTCACATCGAACCAGGATCATCTGGCACAACACCGAATATAGAAGTAACATCGCAGTTTCTCCGAGACTGCCAGCATCTCAAGTATGTTAATGGAACTTGAATGATGCTCAAACAGGGCTTCACCAATCCGCCACTAGATGCGTGTGGCTGGCAGTTAACTGGCAGGGTAACATGTTCGCCATGACAGTTAATGAATTAGGCTGCAATCTGTGAGAGGCCCACCCTTGTGAGGTTGGCAACGCCGAACCACAGGAGGTACTGCACAAGTCAGGTCATGGCCTGCACTGAATGCAGTGAGGACTGGGCCGATACAAGCAAATAGGTGAATGCCACCAATCTTTGTTTCCACGGCGCAGCCATATCGCCTTTACTATCTGAGCATAGGCCAGGAGTGAGGCGGAAAAAACTGGCTGGATGGAGCCACCATGAAGTTGCAGCGAGAATTTTTGTTTGAAAACCGCGAAATTCTCAGTGCTCTGGCCTGAAAATGAGTTGCAGTTGTGTACCCTTCAGGCCAGGGCTCATTCCCCATGCTGATGTGTTAGACAGTCGACTAAATCTCATCAACATCTTTCCAAGGGAAATACAAGACGGGCGCAACACTGTGCTGGCCCGATGTTATTGATGTCAGCCTCAAAGTCTCTTTGACGAGCTCCTACGAGACAGATGGGTGGAGGTCGTCATGAGTCAGGTAGGTCACTTATGGAAATCATCAAAACAACTGAAGCCGAATCGAAATCGTTGTTACATTATCCTACGTGGCATGGCGTACAGCAAATGTTGCTAGCACGGCCACACAAAATCATCTGGGCCAACTTCAAGAGGTATGCAGTTGAGAAAACAAACAACTGTTTGTTCTTCACCTGCGCTGGCCCACATGTAGTCGACATCGACCAATATGGATGTAAACATCGATATGCACCGCAAAAGAAAGATCTTTGTCCGTTAAAAATTTAAAAGGTGGGACTCGAATCTTTGGCGGGCGCACTTTGACGGGAGAAACAGTTCATCAATCATGTTATCCCGGCGGGCCAAGATTGTTAGGGTCTGCACTCGTGTAAAATTATAGAGTACTGAGTGCAGACTGTGAAATTGATAAAGAAAATAGCGGTCAACACGTCCGCTAAGACTGTCAAGTCAAGATTAAAACATTAAACCTAATGTACTTCATGAGGGTAAAGAGGGAGGCTGAACGCGTATCGCCGAACCCACTTTATTATTCCACTGCAAAGTGTATTCAAGCTTCTGCGAGTATTATTTATGAAGAGCCGCTTGAATAATGGGGTCCCTCTACTGCTGGCAGCTTGTACTTAGCTGCATTGAAGAGGGAAGATGTGACAACAACAACAAAAATACCGAATTTCGCTAACGGAAAACGGTAATGATCACATTATTGCTTGAAGAGCAGCAAGCAGTTTGAATACAGGCACAATCTTTCGAATGTGGTCCACAACATGCCTGCAAGAGTTGAATAGACCCCGTAAACGAGAACCGTAAAACACATCTGAAGGGACGAGTTGCACACGGCCACAGTCAGCTGTTGAACAACTCCCTCGGAGACAATGGACAGTGTACATACACAAGTAATGCACACATGTACGATGTACATAAAAAATGTAGCGATCTCAGTACAGCAAGAAACACCGCCGCACGGCTAAGCACCGTGCGGCGTGTCCCATTGTCCTTGAGTCACCCAACCGTGATTAATGTAGAGGGCTACAGAGTTCACGGCTCGCAACTGAACGAAGACGGACGTTTCATTAACGTGCCCGCCTGGCAATACATGAACATGTACGTGTATAAAACGTATACATGTACATGTATGACCGATAATAAAGCCGAGAACAATTGCAAGGCTTGTAATGAGTGGGCCGAAAAACCGAGTCCTCATCCCGGTATCGTATGCCGCGGTGGGATCGGTGCAATAAACTCGGCCGGATTAGAAAAATAATAAAGCCGTTCCCGCCTGAGAAATGGACACCACTTTGTCCGTTGTCGATGTGTTTCACATTTGATCCAACGGAGGTATGGGGCACACCTTGTCATTGTTAGATTTGGAGCCCGTCCTGCGCTTGATTTGAAAATTGTTGTGATCGGGCGGAGGGGGCTCATCGGCGGAGGGTAATTTAAGTACCCGTGTAATGTCCCTCTGCAGCAAACGGAGTATCGTTTCCTCGATGGACAGCCATTGTAACCGGTCTGATTCTCCGTCATTATCGGATGAATCAGCCGAATGCGAAGGCCAAAATGACCCCGATGACTGAGAGCCGTCTGGAGGGGCTAGTTGTACAGAACCACGCGGTGGTGGCTGGGCAACACCCTCGGAGATAATATACATAATATTATGCAGATGGTGAAGACTAAACACAAGCGGGAATCCTGGCGCACGGCTAACTGTGTGCGGTAGGTCCCGTTGTCTCTGGACCACGCGACCGTGTTCCACGGCCGGCGAATGTGAAGTCCCGTTCGCGGTAGGCCGGGCTTCCGGTATAGCGCGCAACCATGTGTGGTATACATGAACATGTATGAACATGTGTTTTTTTTTTGTTTTTTTCATTTTTGTACATGTACCTCGTTGTGCTTGGGCCACGCAATCGTGACCAATGAATGACGACTATGAAGCATTCACTGCAGATAAAGACTCCAGGAGCACGGCTATCTGTGCAGTAAGTCCCTTTGTTCACGGGTCACCCAAGCGTGACCGGTGACTGAAGACTGTGATGCGGGCCCAACGACCGATGGTTGTGGGCCGTAGTCCACTGCTGCAGGGGGGCCCCCAATAGGGCCCGCCCGGCGGCCTGCCGACATAGCCGATAGCGTATCGGAAATCGACTGAAAAGCCAGCAGGAAATCTGCTCTAGAAACCGCGTCCTCCCCCCAGGAGCGTTTGCCCCGGCGGGACCGGTCAGAGGAGTCGTCAGACCCCGAAGAAGAACGGTGCAATCGACGTGCAGCCTTTTTCTTCTTATTCTTCTTTTTAGAAGAACGGCCCCGAGGTGTGTCCGAGGAAAATCGGAAGACACCTGGGACACCGGGACCCCCGAACAACGGAAAAAATCCGATGACGAGAGTAGTCCCTCTGAGTGAGCTAGCACGGGGGCCGTCGGCCCGGGACCCCCCGGGGCGACCGGCTCCGTATCGCTCATAATGCACCCGGCCGACAGCGCCTCAGGCCCCGTGGGCTGAGCGAGCGCTGGACGGACCGGTAGCCCGTGCAATAGCCCATCCCGACAACCAGTGGTGTTCGGCACTGTGTCGGGAGGGCACGGGTGACTAGAGCCCACCGAAGTGTGACGGCTAGTCCCCTCGGGCTGCCCCGTGATCGGGGGAGGGCTAGGTGCCAAAGCGGCGCTCGTTGCCGAGCCACGCTTGCCCTGACGGCCCTTCTTAGGCTTTGCTCCGGCACAGGAGATATGTTTTAGGGGAACCTTGCCGGAGTGTGCCTTTAGTTTGGGTGTTCCGCCCGAGTTGACCGGAGAAGGTGACCGAGGTCCCCTTAACTGATCGGCGGAACTGCCAACTCCCCCAGCCGACTGTGGCTGAGGGTGCCGGACGAGAGACTGCTGCCGCGGTAACGACGGAGCGTTAACGGCAGAGTCCCCCGAGAACTCGGTCCGTCCCGTGGGAGAACTATTCCCTCCGGTTAGTGACAGATCGGCCCTCCCCAAACGCTTCATATTTATGAAATAAACGAAACCAAGAAGATGATGAAACTCTACAAACTAATGATTACTAACTCTTTTATTAAATACTTCTCTTAAACGCAAAAAAGGGTAGTAAATGACGAGGCAAACAGCGAGCTATTTCACGCACGTCCTACCCGACCTGCCGCTAAGAGAAAAGAGGACGCTCACGAGGCACGCATGCCGCGGGGTGTTATGGGTAGGGCGCCGGAGGGCGCTATTGTATATAACTCTTAGCGAAAATACCTGCCGGTAGGGGGAATATGCATAAGTAGTGTTGCTCTACAGGTAAGTAGAGTGAAGTAGACTTCAAAGATTAAATGTATTATTTTTTGAAGTGACGTCACGTGACCCATGATGACGTCATAATGACGTAATTGCAAAAAAGCACATCTTCAGTGGGTTGTGCATTCATGTATTGACAATTGAAGTTCATATGTGTTTTCGTTTTGACAAACGGTTCTGGAAACGAATGTGTCTTGGAGAAATAAAAAAAATAAAAAAAATAAAAAAATAGTAAATTCTTACAATAACAATAGGTGTTGGGCTCAGGCCCAACACCTAACTAGAGTTTGAGGACAAACACACGGTGTTGGGTTAGAGGTTTTGCTTTTTCGCATTGTTGATTATTGTTGTTGATGGTTGATGTTGGTTGTTGATTGTTGATTGTTGTTTATAGTTGATGGTAGTTGATCATGTTGATGTCGATTGTTGATAATTGATTGTTGATATTGATTAACAATTATTGATGTAGATTGTTGATGATTGTTGATTTTGATTGTTGATGTTGATGATTTTGTTAATGATTGTTGATTGTGATTGTTGATGTTGGTTATTGATGTTGAATGTCAGATTGTTGATGTTAATTGTTGATGTTGATTGTTGATGTTGATGTTGATGTTGATGTTGATTGTTGATGTTGATTGTTGATGTTGATTGTTGATGTAGATGTTGCTGTTGATGTTTATTGTTGATGTTGATTGTTGATGTTGATTGTTGATTTTTGATGTTGATTGTTGATGTTTGATTGTTGATGTTGATTGTTGATGTTGATTGTTGATGTTAATGTTGATTGTTGATTGTTGATGTTGCTTGTTGATGTTGATTGTTGATGTTGATGTTGAGGGTTGAGGGTCGAAAAATAGCGCGTGGAGTAATTATACAAAGGATAGTTAAAAAGAGTCAGGTGAGGATCTGCACGCACGTATGCTGCTGTACTGTAAACTTATCTAGTACAATTGTTACAAAAACCAATTAAATAGCTCATATCTCTAAAAATAAAGGTCGCATACCATTGGCGCCATAACCTCTTTACCCCAATGCGTATGTTTTTGGAAAAAAGCGCTCAATTTAAAAAAGCGCCTAGTTGGGCATTTTTGCCAGCCCAATTTTTGAGTATCACATGACGGGAAGTTCCCATTTACGCAATCGCAGCGCACTGTTTTTCGGGATTTTCCCTCTGTACGCAATTATCCCCATTTGCTGTACACACCACAATGTACGTGGCATTAAATGAGCGTTTCAATGCGTAGGCTTGTTCACTTTCAACCTTCAAGGGGGCTGCAGGGCAACTTCTAGTAAATTTATTGTAACGAAACCTTAGGAAGTTTTAGACCTTTTATTGAAGTGCCATTTAAAGCACAAGACTGGATTATATCTCTGACGGTTGATTTTTTTAGCAATTCTCAAAGGAAAAGAGGTCTTTTCATTGTAACTTCCGGTCTGATGACGTAATCATTATTTTTCCGCGCACAGGTCTTGTCTGCATTATGGTTATTATGTATATTAATTTTGAAACGATTACCGCAAATTTCGCCACAGACATCAACTGAAAATGCGTTTTGGACATTTTTTAACCTGCCGCTAGAGGGCGCTCGAACACTTGATGGCGTCACCATTCATATTTTTGGAAAGATCAACCCACCCACAGGCTAACATCGTTGAAAGCAAGTTCATATCTTTTTCCACTTTTGAATTATTAGGCACTTCCGGTTTCGACCGGAAGGAAGGGTCATGTGATTGTACGCACACAAGATTAATTGAAGAGCATGTATTATCATGTCGATTCCCGCAAAATTCAAGTTCCGGTCTCTCACGGTTGATTTTATATTGAATTTCAAAGATTAAATTTATTATTTTTCGAAGTGACGTCACGTGACCCATGATGACGTCATAATGACGTAATTGCAAAAAAGCACATCTTCAGTGGGTTGTGCATTCATGTATTGACAATTGAAGTGCATACTACTTTTCATGTTGACAAACAGTTCCGGAAACGAATGTGTCTTGGAGAAATAAAAAAAAAAAAAAAAAAAAAAAATAGTAAATTCTTACAATAACAATAGGTGTTGGGCTCAGGCCCAACACCTAATAAATAGTAAATTCTAACAATAACAATAGGTGTTGGGCTCAGGCCCAACACCTAATAAACATATTTTGAAGGCCCATATCTCCTGAAGTACAGGTCCGATGGGGTTGAAAGTTGGCATGTGCCTAGACCGGGATGTGTTATAGATGAAAATTGAAGTGACGTCACGATGACGTCATCATGGGTCACGTGACGTCACGTTAAAGATTAATAGATCTTTGAAAATTAATATAAAATCCACTGTGAGAGACCTGAACTTAACGATTGCGGGAATCAATAGAATAATCCAGGTTCTTAATGTTTTATATGATGTGCAAATCATGTGACCCTTCCTTCCGGTTGAAACCGGAAGTGCCTTGTAATTTGAAATTGAGGAAAATTTGAAATTGAGGAAAATTCCTGGCTACGCCACTGGTTAGGGGGCGCCCTTTCGAATGGTGACGTCATCACATTGGTTTTTTTTGTCTGGCATTCATCACTAAACACTATCAAAATGATGTGTGTAGTAAAATGCTTTCGCCATTGAATTATATTCGGTTTTCATTGCACTTCCGGTAACACCGGTAACACCGGAAGTGAAGGTCAAGCGGTCTTATGTCCGGGGACAAGAAATGTTTCTCATGACATAGTCTACTACTCTAGTTAGTTCGAAAGATATAGTGCAAACTATTTTGTAAGAATTTACCCTGAAATCGCTTGTAATTTGATACCTGATGACGTCATGATGACATAACAACATTTATAACATCTTCGTAACATGGTACCAGTTCACACTAGGCTTCTGGATCATACCGTAAACCGTTCAGAAGAAAGTCTGCTTTGTTTTGATTTCAGGCCAACGTCTTCATTTTAAATTCACCTAACTTTGACCTTCCGGTAGACCCGGAAGTAAAGGTCAAGCGATTTTACGTACACGACAAAAAAAATGTTTATCAATTCATGGTCTATCTGATAACGAAATACAAACACGATTGATGATTTTGTTCAAGAGTTATAGGTGAAAGCAATTGGTCACTTTTTCAGCTAAAATTGCTTGTAATTTGACACCCGATGATGTCATCATGACGTCAGAGTAATATGCACCACCAGGGATGAGGGTCAAAATATATTGAAAGTAAGTTACAAGTTCATATCATGAACCGTTTAGGAGAAAAGCTGCGGAGAAGTATTGTCCGGGAAAAAAATAAAGATTTATCAGAACAATAACAGAGAGTGGTCGGGTTGTGCCCGATCACTCAAATCAGCCCTACGCTTCCTTGCAATGCCGCACACAAGCGTACCACAAAATTTGTTCCCAAAGACGATTGAAGACTGAAACGAGCTCCCAAATGATCTTATTTATCAAACATCATCGTCCCAATTTAAGATAGCCCTAGGAAAACATCTTGCATCACAACCTTAATTTCACGCTTGCATGGCACCGGCGTGAAGTCAAACTGCATGATGATGCCTAGCAGCGATATCCAGTCAACTTTCTGAAATTCTGTCATCACATTCTTAAATTTGTTAAAAAGTGTAATGTCACGATTCAACCATCCTTTTTTTACCAGACTACCTCTCCAACTGAATTGACATTGCATGACTGGACATGGCGTCGCGTTATCGTCACCTGGGGGTACAAAGACTCAGGGTCAATAGAACAGAGGATCAAGCAGAGGATATGAACCAAAAACTGTTCAATTCATTCAAGGATAACTAAGGCTACACCATGGAACAAAAGAGGAATCAAACGTAGGTCAAGCCAATGCAGAACATAAACTTGCTACTTACTTTATCATCAATGGTGTCAATCTTAGTCAGCACAGCTCCGTCAATCAGTGGAGGTTGATCCATGTCTCAATGGTGTGCTCGATTGATTGCCTGGTCCACTGCCTCGTTACCACCCAAATAACTCCCAACTAAGAGAACTAACTCAGACTGGTTATTTTCAATCAGCTGTTGGAGCAAAAATAACAAAACAGGAATAACAGTTAATCATAAGGAAATGAAACATTTTCTATCTTTGTGCAGTTCTCTCTTGAAGGCAATAAATTGAATTCTGTTTTTTACATCGTGTTTCTACAGTGGAAGCTACGGCAACAGTTGAAAATCAGTTACAACGAGTTGCAATACGACAGCTGTTTCTTGCAGCGTGTTCTTGAAAGCGTGTTTGGCAATTAAAACGTGTAATTTGTGATTTTTTTTTAAAATTTCATTTCAACCAGCAAACTAGTGCTCAAAATCTAAACAAGGATGCTTAATAACTAACCTGATGAAGTTTTGGCTCTATAAATGCTCTATATTTCGAGAAAACTGAACAAACATAACCACAATATTCTGAATCTCAAATGCCAAAGTTGCCGAGTCATATTTTGAATTGCGCCCTCCCATGACACATTCCCCAAATCAGCATTTGGGACATGATTCTCATTCAGCCGGTTTCACCCATTTGTGGATGCTCCAATTGAAAACCAAGAACAAACTGAACTGTTATACACTGCCCAGTTAAGTTAGGAATATATGTCTATGTAGAACAAAGATTCACGAAATTAATTCCCTTCCAATACAATCAATGATTATGTTAAAAAATGTATCTTTAATAGTGTGATAAATTTCAGTAAACATTCTATGTGCGCAAAAAAAGTTATTTCTGATTTGATGACATCATCATTCAAAAGCGGTTAGTGAATACTGATAAAGTTCGGAGAGGATGCATTTTCATTGTGAAGTGAAAATAACGTATGAAAATATGGGAAATATAATTGTTTGTAATAATAACACCTAACTTCCGGTTTGATGACGTCACAGCATTAGAGTTATCCAAACGTGAACATTGTAATGGATATCATTACTTGGACTACGAAGATATGACAGGGATCAAACGATAGAATTAAATTAAAAATATGATCCTTTTCAAATTCTAAAATTAAAGAAAGAAAACTCTATTTGATGTGCCGCTAGGGGGCGCCCTTTCGGATGATGACGTCATCACACTTTTTTTGTGTCTGGTATTCCTCACTTTCATAATATGTGTGTAGTAAAATGCTTCCACTTTTGACTTGCATTCGGTTTTTATTGCACTTCCGGTAACAGCGGAAGTGAAGGTCAAGCGGTTTTTTTGTCTGGAACAAGAAATGTTTCTCACGGCATAGTCTACAACCTCACGAAAAAACGAACACGATACTCTATGTAGTTCAAAAGATACAGCGCAAACTATTTTGTCAAAATTTGCCCTAAAATTGCTTGTAACTTGATACTTGATGACGTCATGATGACATAACAAAATTTAGAACATCTTCGTAACATGGTACAAGTAGCGACTCCACATTACCGACAGTCTTCGTACCTCACACCTGTCACCATGTAAATACGCTTTCCAAATCCACCACCATCCATTCATCTGATGCATAAACAGGATTTTTCTTTGAATTTTATAAGTGATTAAACTCTCAAATTTCCAGATTTGGTTAAATTTTTATCTGAAGTTTGTCATAAATAGTATAATTTTTGTCAGGTTTAAGAGCAAGTAGGGCCGGTCAAAAAAATATTGGCGGCCGCCATCTTGCTTTTTGGGTCTCGCGCGATCTTGAAAACTCTCAATATTATTCATTGAAAACGTCATCACAGGGAATTGTGGGAAACTGATGACGTAGGTAGTCAATATGGCAGCATCTTCAATGTGTCTGACTGCCGTGGCCGGTCAGAGGTGAAGAAAAAATCGCCCAAAATCTTTGCCATCTCGCACAAAAAAAACAAAATACGTGAACATTTTGGTCCATAATATCTGAAAGGAGGGGTACCGGAGTAATAAGGAGGTATAGTTAGGTTATTTAGGGTTTGTTCTTGATGAAATAAACTGCCGTTTTTCGTTAGTGCACTGCCGTTTGCTGCGCAATTTTGGGGTTTAAATACGGTACCCTGTAACGAACAATTGTCCATACCTACCTTGCATGCGTGTATTGCATTGTGGACTCTTCCATTTGTATATTACGGGGGTGTTTCTTTATTCTGACAAGAAGAGGATTTGGAACTTAGAGTTTATAAATAGATATTGCTTATTTTGATGAATAAAATGTATTTACATTAATAAATTTTTGTATTATGTTGTTCCACTCTATTGAAACCCATGGTTTTCACTTTCATTGAATTTGCAATGGAATACAAGTACAAGTTGTAAAAAGGGGAGAAAAACATAGTGGATCGGAGAAAAAGTAGTGCGCCTGTTTGACAATGGAATTTAATTTAACAGTTAACATGTAATTAGTGGTAATGAGTATAATTTGGGACCTATAAGCTACTTAACCCAATTTATAGCCAAAAAAACAACATGTACCTGATTTATTTATTTTTTTTATCATAAAATAAAGTAAATTATTGACCGCCACCTGTGACCGGAAGATTTTGGAATCTACGAATAATTAATGTGTTAATTTGCATATAAACCATTAAATTAAAAACACAACACTCCAAAAATATAGACATCAAGGTTTAATGCCAAATTTATTGCCGAAATACACAACATGTACTTGATTTCATTGAAATATATAATAAAATACAACAAATTAATGACCAACACCTGCGACAGGAAGATTTTGAATCTATGAATATTTAATGAGCTCTAATTTGCATACCAACCGTTAATTTAAAAATCCCGTCACTCCAAATGATAGAGGACATCATAAGCTTCAAAATGAGTGGTAGTGTGCCATGGGTTTGTAATACAATATTTTTTTTCTGGCATCACTAGTACAAGTTCACACTAGGTTTCTGGATCATACTGTGACGAAAATGCCCCCAAATCCCACTTTTTACTTTAGTTTTATTACTCTAAATCTTACCTATATCCTCCTAGAGATCTGGCATTTTTGTCTAGAAAATTCCTGTTGTCTTTTCAGGTATTATTTCTAGGTAGTTTTGAGTATTTTCCTGCTGAAATTCTGTATGTACACTCACGTGTTTGTTTACACATGTCAGCTGAGCTATAAATAGCGTTATGGTAAAATCCAACATGGCTGCCATTTGAGCAGTGCTTAAAACGTTTCTGATTGGCTGAAAGTTCTAAAATTATTTCTAGCAAACTGAGACTTCTAAAAAGTAATTTATATTATTAGAACGTTTTACTAAATAATTATGTAGCTTCTTTAGATGTGAAGTTGTCTAATTTGAATCAACTTTGAAAGTTGGGCAAGTTTTGATGACTTTTCTGTCAGATTTCGTCTGGTAAGTCACAGCCTCGACTCCATGGGCGCGTGCGCGTTCCTTCACTAACCCCTGGCTGTGATGTACACATAAACGATGCTGACTGGCTTTTCAGAGCGTACTGCGCATGCATTTCGAAGATTGATACATTTATTACAAATCTTTGCTAAATAACGCAATGTCCAAACCTTATGTTTGAAAGGATGGATTCTTTAAAATCACAATTTTTAACATTTTAAAGATGGCGTCGGCACGTCAAACGGATCAACTTTTGCCTAATTACCGTATAATGTGCCATATTTTGATACATTTAAATTACACAATTCCAGGGGTTAAGATCGTGCAAGGCATGATGGGAAGCAACATGGCGCAGAAAGATCTCGTACCCATGGGAACAAGGTTGGGTAAGTCAGTGACTGTCTCATGATTATTCATATCTGTGACATCACTGAATTTTCTTCAATGAACTTAAAGGGAATATACATCATTTGCTTTTGCTGTAATTTTCAGAAATGAATGGAATTGGGGGGTTTGGAAATATATAGCAAATATATTTACACTGACCTTTTAAGGTTTTGGGTTCAGAAATGCTATAAAAACCAAGAAAAACAATCATTTTCCTGTAGTCTGGTTCCCTGACTCCATATAAGAAGAAACAGAGCAGTTTACATACATTGGGGAATTGTAAGGTCAGGGAACCAGTCTAGCTGGCTCGTACCCGTTCAAGGGTTTGTAATCGGTTGCAAACAAGTGCGATGGTCAATTGGGGCCAGTATTTGGAAAAAAACCAGTTGTTTCCAACGCTGGTCGGCCGACCAGCGTTGGAAATTGATACAAGAATACCACTTTTCTTGAAAATGACAGTATACCAGGTGCCATGATTTTACAGGATACTTTACACTGTCATTCACTAACAGTCCAGCAAGGTATTTCAAAATGATTTGGTAGTTTTATTTTTTGATGTTTGCAAATGTTGTATTTTCCCTTTAAGGTTTGTTTACATTCATTCACTACTTGTAAAAGTGAGCATTTGGGGGATTCTGTGTAATTTATTCACATGTTTACAACAGATTTACTGTAAGGAATGTCTTGAAGATTAATTTAAGCCTTTTTGTGTGATATTTTGCTGTATAATTTTGGAGAAATTGAGGGGAAACTATAGCTATGTGAATTCAGTATACTGTGATTTTTGCAAAATGGGCGTGGCCTATTTACTAGCGCGTACTTTTGATTTTCGCGCTGGGCCAATAGGGTATAAATAGGGCAGATTTTGTTCATTCTGGGTACGGTTCTTTGATGGGTGTTGGTCTACTGCTAGCTGCGAACTCTACTGCTGATCTCTAACTGTATTTACACATAGTGCTTTGGCCAGTTTGGGGAGCTGAGATACTTAGAGAATGTGTCATCTTTACAACTTGAGTTGGGGGAGCCAACTTGATGAAATTGGGGAGCTGAGCTGAGCTGGGGAGCAAAGTTTTGGGGAGCAAAGTTTTGGGGAGAAAAACTTTGGGGAGCCAGAGTCGGAGAGCGTATATCTAGACAGTTAGTAACTGTGATTTACATCAGTTGTAGCTGATATCTTTAATTATTAAGACTCTGACAGGAGTTAGGGGATCTTGAGATCAGGCTGGAGTCAGGCTGCTGAGTCGGATTTCATCGAGGAATATCAAGAGAGGTCTGGGGCCTATTAGATTTTATTGCCCGACCACTCAATTAGAACACATTTGAGGGGGGGGGGGACACAGAAATTTAAAAAAATGTATCACTTGACACATGTTTGGAAATTGATAGAATGCGAAAAGGTTGTCACCCATTTGTGCATTCCCAAGTTGCAAACCAAGTGCAATTAGAGTGCATGGGGAGGGGGGATTTACAGAAATTTCCAAAAATGTGTCACATGACACATCTTTGGAAATGATCTTTTCTTTTCTTCAAATTTACATCATGTCAGAAAGTTGTCAACCATTCGTGGATAACAAACTAAATACAAAAATTAGAACATATGGGGGATATTTACAGAAATTTCCATTGACACAATGGGGAAGGGGGCCAGATTCACAGAATTTTCCTTAATAACTCCTATGAACATCTATGGAAATTAACAGCATGCAAGGTTTGGACCCATTCATGGATTCCCAAATTGCAAACCAAGAACAAATTAGAAGCATGGGGAAGGAGCCAATTCACAGACATTTTCTAAAATGTGTCACTTGACACGCAAGAAGGTATGTGAGAAGGTTGTCATTCATTTGTGGCTTCCCAAATTGTAACAATGCATTGGGGGATTTACAAAAATTTCCAAAACTGTGTCACATGACAAATCTTTGGAAATGATCTTCTTTTGTTTTCTTCCAATTGAGAGCATGGCAGAAAGTTGTCAACCATTCGAGGATTCCCCAATTGCAAACTAAGTACAAATTGGAACGCATTCGGGAGGTGGCAGATTCACAGAAATTTCCAAAAAGGTGTCACTTGACACATCTTTGGAAAGGATCTTATTTTGTTTTCTGCAAATTGACAGCATGCCAGAAGGTTGTCAACCATTTGTGAATTAAGTACAAATTAGAACACATAGAGGAGTAGGAGGATTCACAGAAATTTCCAAAAATGTGTCACTTGACACATGTTTGGAAACTGATAGCATGCGACAAGGTTGTCACTCATTTGTAAATCCCCCGAATGCAAACCAAGTACAAATTAGAGCACATGGGGGGATTTACAGAAATTTCCAAAAATGTGTCGCTTGACATATTTTTTTTTTGGGGGGGGGGAATTAGAACACATGGGGGGGGGGGGGCAGATAAACAGAAATGTCCACAAATGTGCCTCTTGACACGTTTGGAAATTGACATCATGCAAGGTTGTCACTCATTCGTGGATCCCCCAATTGCAACCAATTACAAATTAGAATGCATGGGGGAAGGGCGGTTTCACAGAAATTTCCAGAAATGTGTCACTTGACAAACGTTTGGAAATTGGCAGCATGTGAGAAGGTTGTCACCCATTTGTACATTCCCCAATAGGTCTTGTAAAATGACATCATTTCCTACAGACCAGCCGCATGCATCAACATACTGAGCATCCAATTGCATAATGCGTATCGGCTGCGTCAAAATTCGAAAAACATTTCAAGCAATAAGCGCACATGTTTGGAACATTTTCAACACTGCGCAATGCATGATATATTGCATAAAATACGCAGTAATAAACATCAACTTATTTAAAACACAAAAACGTGAGGTAAACATATGAGTTTTCACAGAAGATTTAAATACAGACAATGATGGTGACTGGCGAATTTCAAGGGGTAGATTGTTCCAGAGTTTGGGAGCGGCGCTTGAGAAAGACCGGTCTCCCCAAGAGTGATTGGTGCGGGAAACAGTAAGCTGTAGCGCTCCGGCCGAACGAAGTCTACTTGATGGCTGATATTTCGAGATAATGTCTGTTATATAGTCCGGTGAAGTTCCTTGTAGTGACTTGAAAGCGAGAAGGAGGATCTTGAAGGCAATGCGATCGGCGATGGGGAGCCAGTGAAGGGACTTTAAGACGGGGGTGATATGAGTGGTGCGTCTGGATAAGGTGATGAGGCGAGCAGTGGCATTTTGGAGGCGTTGAAGTTTGTTGATTTGGTGTTGTGGCAGGTTATACATGAGGGAATTACAAAAATCTAAGCACGAAGTTATAAATGCATGGACGAGTTGCTCAGTGGCCGTACGATTTAGATACTTCCGAATGAAGCCAAGATTACGGAGATGAAATCTGACTGATTTTGACAGTGCTGATATCTGATCAATGTGGGACATGTGGGGGTCGAAAGTGACACCTAGGTTGCGACACTTACTGGAAGGGTGGATGTGGCAATCTCCAGTCCTAATGCTGGTGATATTGAACTTGGCGAGTTGTTGTTTTGAGCCATACAGGATAAATTCAGACTTGTTGTCATTCAATTTGAGACTGTTTGTCATCATCCATGTCTTGATCTCATCAATGCAAGCCTCAAGATTCTCCAGGGCAGACACAGCATTGGGTTGAGATGGATTGAAGGATTGATACAGCTGTATGTCATCAGCTGCCGTAGTGAGCTACTGCCTAGCGAGTCGCGTACAGTTGGGGTATATTGACAGAGGTCGTTCCCTTCCCCCCTGACCGTCTCGGCTAGCTCGGGGAGCTAGTAAGCTAGAAGTGGACGTTTCGTTGGGTATATCGACAGAGGTCGTTCCCTGCCCCTCGGCCGTCCTAGGCTATCTTGGTAGTGCGGCAATCAACGAGATAGCGGTGAGACCTTTGTGGGTAATCAGCCACTGGCCGTTCCCTTCCCTCGGCCATCTTGCCTGGCGTGTAAAGAGAAAGTTGGTGGGGTATATCAACCAGCGGTCATCCCTTTCCCCTCGGCCGTTCCCAACTGCATTTATCTTGGTTGTGCGATAGTACAAAATACAAGATAGCAGTGAGTCCCACGCAGGAACATTGCCGTAGTATGTAACGGTCACCCAGTGTTACACGTTTTGGCCGTCATCAGACTTACCTCCTACATAATGGAACACCGTAATGGCACCGGGGATAAAACTCCCCGTACAAACCGCAGTTCCCCAGGTGACAAGCCGTAAGAGTCCCACAGTTAAAAAGGCCGCATCAAAGGCCACCAGTGGTCCCAAGGGTAAGACCCAAAAAGGGACCACTATTCACTCGATCACACTGCCGGTCTCCGGACCATTGGCGTTACCTAGCAACCCGGCGGCGATCTCCTGAGGTTCCACTGGAGTTTCTTTGCCTCTTCCCCCAGTCTGCTGGCTCCAGCAACCCTCGGGGACGACCAGTCACGGAGCTGTAAAAGGATTCAATCATCGCCGGCCCCGTCTGTGAGTTCATCGCGCTCCGAACTTCCAGCTTCCACCCGTGCGGAATGGGCAGTCAACGTCATTCTTTGATCAATGCTCCGGAATTCCGAGTATATTGTCGGAGTTTTTACAGTCAAGTGATTCAAGTCACCCAAGTAAGAAAAGGAAACACAAGGCAGCGCCGTCTTCTTTAGGGGATTTCCGGCCATGATTGGGCGCCCCCGAGATCGCAGGTGGGAATTTCTTTACACCCATCTATGAATTTGGGTACTTCTGTTCAAGATGTTCCTGACATAGATGTCGATAGTGCTCACCCCCCTTCCACTCACTCGCAAGACGTGTGTTCTGGGGATGAAGAGGCCACTGACCCTGGTAATTTTTTTCAGCTGAGGCTGGTTCAAAGAGATATGGTTCGGGTACTGCAACTGCCAGAGAGCAGTAAGCCAGAGACCACCTGTCGTTCTATCAAACGCCGGACTGGCGTGGAGGAACCTCTGGATCCAGTGATATAGATTGTGTTTCTGGATGATCTGGCCGAGTGGTAAAATGTAGATGGTGAATAACATGGGACCGCCAACAGATCCCTGAGGAACACCACAGTCAAGGGAGGTAGGGCAGATAATACTCCATTGAAGTTAACAGACTGTTGCCGGTCTGCAAGGTATGAGTGAAACCACTGCAAGGCTGCATCGTGCACTCCCAAAGAGTGCAAGCGACTGATCAGGATGGCGTGATCTATGGTGTCAAATGCTGATGACAGATCGAGAAGCACAAGCGCCATTACTTTGCCAACATCCATCTGTCGTAGGATGTGGTCGCGGACAGATGAACAAGTAATGTTTCTACATTATGGTTCTGACGATATGGTATAGGGTCCAAGTCACATGATTTTGCTGGGGATTTGAAGATGACAGTGCGAATCTCATCTTGAGAGGCGAAACGGAGACTGGTCAGTGTAGTTTGTGTTGGCGGGGTGGGGGTAGAAGTATCTGTATCTGGCACAAGGGGAGGTAGTGCATCACGAATCAAAGAAATCTTGGACGTGAAAAAAACGCTGAAATGGTCAGCCAGTGACTTGTCGGAATTGTACTTAGGTAAAAAAGATTCCTTATTCCTATGGAGAAGCTTGTTGGTGGCAGGAAACAGTTGTTTTTGATCACCGGAACACTTGGAAACTATTTCTGAGTAATGGGTTCTTTTGGCCTTACGGATCAGCGAGATCACATGCTGGCATTGTTGGTGATGTAGTTGGCGGTCAATCTCGAGTGAGGATGCATGCCACCTGTGCTCAAGCTGTCTTCATCTGTGCTTAGCTTGGAACAATCAGTGTACCAACCGGTGTCGGGCCGAATAATGACACATCGGGACTTGACTGGTGCAAATGTATCCAAGAGTTGAGACAGTATGAAGTTGTTACTGTCGGCTGCCTCGTTGACATGGCAACACTGCATTGGGCCGACAGAAGAATGGTTGCCTTCAATCTCAGCGCACAAGAGATTCAAATCAATGCTGTGGAGATTGCGATGGATAACCATGTCTCACAGATACCAATGATATCAAGATGATTTTCAGAAACAAAATCAAGAAGTTCTGTTGTCTTGTTCCGAATTGACCGGGCATTAATCATGCAGAAGGTAGTGTCTAGCTTGAGTTTATGAGGGTTTAGATCTCACAGACAGGTCGCACTAAAAAGCGTCAACACAGCGTCAACACAGCGTCAACACATGACAGAAGCGTCAACACACTGTCAACACATCCAAAACACATTCTGAATTGACCAAAAAAGGTATAGAATGGCAAAGCATAGAATAAAACAGAATTTCCAGTGGATTGAGTTTCCATTTAGTTGTTAAAAATATAGTATTTTCACGCAAAAAAATGACCTTTAACTTGCGCGGCCGTTCTCCGCCATCTTGACTTTGCACAAAGCTTTGATTATACCATTTCAAGTAGGGGTGTGTAGGTTATGACATTACAACAGAGGGCGCCTTGATGCAGAAGGATGCACTCTGATCTGTGAGAGACTGAGGGACTGAGGTTTATTGAACGATGCTCTCACCCTTTAGCATAATGGAATGGTTCGTGCTGCCACTGAGGCAACATGGCAGCCAATCTCGGAGCGGCACGGAGAGCCAATTTTCTTGAACTGAAAATTGCAATTTTCAGACGTTTAACCTATTGATTTTAAGCCAAAATCTTGTTTCTTTCCATACTGTATGGGTTACATACTGCTGTTGTCACTTTTAATGCATTTTGGAGGTGTTGACGCTGTGTTGACGCTATGTTGACGCTTTAGTATGACAGTCACAGACTGATGTGGATAAACCAAGTTTTGTGTGCATTTACATAGCGGGCTGGTGAATTTTGATTGAAGTAATCAGGGTGATGGGGTCCGTCTTGACTTGATGTGCGATTTCCAATTACAATGGGCATGTCAAAGTTGAAGTAAGTCGATCAGCGCCTACGTATCCCAGCCTTGCATCCACAACGAGTGCGCCAAAAACAACAGGTTTTTGGCTGGTGGATAGATTGGACATGTTCTGGGTCCAATATCACTGCAGATTTCAGCAGCAAGAGGACATGGACGGCAAAGATCGGGTCCATTATTGAAGGAGTGCAGGTGTATTGGCGAATATCTGCCTCGCTGGGATGAAGCAGGAGCCATTGAGGAGTCCATTGGCAGATGCAGTGGCATTGTTGAATTAAATGGGAGACAACATTGGTTCATTAGCATATCAAGTGCTGCACTGGTGCTGGAGGAACATCCAATTGTTACCAGCAGAAGGTGATCTACTAGTCACAAAAGATACCTGACGTCTTGGTGCGCAGAAAAACTGCTAGAGCCCCAAATGCACAGGAAAGAAAGGAAAAACTCCCTAAAAATGCTCCCAAACCAGATGTTACATATATTCTGGCTCACCATATTAATCAGTTTGCGCTAAAGTTCAACTTGACATGAAGACATGACTGGAAACACCGCTAAGAAAGAGGAAATCAGTACATTGGTGGAGAGCATGATGAGGAGCCGCCAGTTAGTAGCGCTGCACTCTATAACATTACTCAGGTCAATACAACAATCAACAGCCACACAGTAGCCACAGCTGTTTGACAATGCCAGCCACTTGCAGACAAAACTTTATAAGGTCAATGCAACAATCAACAGCCACACAGTAGCCACAGTTGTTTGACAATGCCTGCCACTTGCAGACAATACTTTATAAGGTCAATACAACAATCAACAGCCACACAGTAGCCACAGCTGTTTGACAATGCCTGCCACTTGCAGACAATGCTTTATCAGGTCAATACAACAATCAACAGCCACACAGTAGCCACAGCTGTTTGACAATGCCAGCAACTTGCAGACAATACTTTATCTGGTCGATACAATAATCAACAGCCCCACAGTAGCCACAGCTGTTTGACAATACCAGCCACTTGCAGACAATACTTTATCAGGTCAATACAACAATCAACAGCCACACAGTAGCCACAGCTGTTTGATAATACCAGCCACTTACTAATTGCTGACAATACCAATAGGCCCCCACCCAAAAAGTTCTGCTTCCAATTACATGGCATTTGAAAACAGGGTAATAGGTAGGGGGTCTTTTTTGGAGGGGTGGGGGGATTTTTTGACAGGGATCATGTTTCAGTCAATACCAAACACCAACTGTGGACAGCACTTTGTCAAGTCAGTCCTTCTGATTTGAGGTGTGCGATCACACCCCCACACCATCGCACACCTAAAAGCTCACCGCGAAGTGTGAACAATTGCATGCCTGAATTTCCCTGGAACACAGATCACACACCTAAAAAGTCACACACCTAGAAAATCACACACCTAGAAAAGTCCAGGTGTGCCTTTTTCCACACGCCTGTGATTTTCAAATCAGAAGGACTGTCAAGTCAAAAACAGTCAACAGCAATTTAGCACAAACAGCTGTTTTGACAGGGATCATGTTTCAAACAGTCAATACCAGCAACTTACTGACTACGACAGTACTTTAACAAGTCAATAACAGTCAGCAAATATTCATTATCAACAACTGTTCTACGGGTCACAGTTGGTCAAGTCATTCTCATGACCAGTTACTTAAGCAGTCAAAACGGGTCAATAATGTAGTTCTATGCATAGAATTCCATCGGGTCAAAAAACGGTCACCTGACTGATTTTGACCCGAGTAACAGCATGGCTGAGTATGCATGTTTGCATCGGAGGGTTCTAATGGGCCAATCACATAAGTTTATGGATGTTGCATATAAAGGTAAAAGATGAGCTAGTATTTTATCTCTTTTTTTTCACTGCTAGGAAAAAGGTGCTTAGGACAAAATCAGTTTCTAATAGGCACTTCCAGTTACATTATTAAGCCATTTTACATTGTTGTCAAACGAGAATATCAGTTTTCAAAATGGCTTCAAATTTATGATGTGATTAGGGTAATGTATAAACAGGGAGAGACATTTTGTGACAAATGTCCAGTCTGTATGTACGTTTAAATCCTCATTATAAAATATCAAATAATTCTTCACAATGACTCTGAGTTTTCTAGGTTTTGACTGATAGCATTCCTCCAGGGTACATCTTCACAATGACTCTGAGTTTTCTAGGCTTTGACTGGGTTATCATTATTAAGAAATATCTGAAAGGTAGAGCAAGAGGGGGGAAAGAAATGTTCGAATTACCCCCACATAGCAGTGCCCCACTACCAGCACTCTTTATTTGTGGGAGAACATAGAAGAGTGGCAGATCACTCCTTTTTGATTACTTGTTTCTGCTTATTCTTTAGGTACATGTAACTAAAAACTAACCTCAAGAATCAGTAATGGGTAGCCCAGCAAGCAGGTCATCCGTTCATCTGTCGGTCCTCCTCCCTGCTTCCGGTTCCTCGGGTTTCTGTTTGATGAGGCTGTCGGAGCCCTGAGGATGTCTTGAGGCAGGCTCATCCTCATCTCAGTAGAGCAATTCCCTCATCAGTCAGTGGTCCTCACTTTGCTGAAAGGATTCAAATAAAGAAAGGAAACATTTGAATTATTGAGCTGTATTTGTAGCAGGGCTCGAAAGGGGAAAGAAAACATTGAATTAACACTACAAAGCAAAGCCCTGCTACCAGAACTCATTTGTGGACGAACATAATAACAGAGTCAGATCGCCCATTTAAATTTGTTCTGTGACTTGATTGTTCCTGTTAAGAGGAGGCCTATACACAGCCTAAAAGCAGAACACGAAGGGGACAGACCTCATTTATCCCAGGACAAACCAATAACACCAGTAAATAAAGATGTGCTTCAAACTATGTTACAAGGCTATGATGGCATTAAGTACAAATTCTTAATTCATGGATTGACATTTGGTTTTTAGGTTTTACAGGCAATCAAAAATTTAGGACATCAACAAATTTAAAATCTGCTCTTCAAAATCCAAAAGTGGTTTCTGAAAAACTAGGGTTAGAACTTAGACAAGGTAGGCTCGCAGGGCCGTTTCAAGACTTGCCACTTGATAATTTTTGCATTACCTCGATTGGTTTAGTTTCTAAAAAAACTCATCACGGTTCAGTAAACGATGAAATACCAGATTGCAATGGTCAAGTATGCGTCAACCAATGATGCAATAAAAATTGTGAAGAAAGTGGGCCCAGGATGTGTGCTATCTAAGCTGGACATATTAAAGTCTGCATTCAAGATTATACCGATTCATCCAAGTGACCACAATCTGCTAGGGTTTTCATGGGATAACCAACTTTTTTATGATAAAACTCTACCAATTGGTTGCCGATATGCTATATTCGAGGAATTTAGCACAGCGATAGAATGGATAGTAAATAAGGAATTGAAGCCAGCTGGCTTAGTCCATATTCTGGATGATTTTCTAATAGTTTTAACATCTCATCAACAGGGTGTGCATGATTTGGTCGGATTTCAAACACTGAGTAATAAGTTGGGTATTCCCCTTGCACCTGAGAAAACTGAAGGGCCTACAACCTGGCTAACATTTGCCAGGATCGAACTAGATACAATACGGTAGCAATGGCCGCGCGGTTACCGGCAGACAAATTGCAAAAGCCATCTTAAAACCAGTCAAGCATTAGACAAAACCAAAGTCACTTTAAAGGAAATGCAGTCAATTGGTTTTTTTTTTTAATTTTGCTTGCAAAGTTGTTGTCCCGAGTCGTGCATTTTTCAGGAGGTTAATAAATTTGACCATAGGTGTCAGATGCCCCTGGTACTTTATAAGGTTAACAACTCAAGTGAAGTTGGATTTACAGGCCTGGCTATTGTTTTTACGGCAATTTAATGGCAAGGCATTCTTTCTGTCAGATCAGTGGCTAACAAACCAAACCTTACATTTGTACACAGATGCCGCTGATTCATTAGGATATGGTGCAATTTTCGGTAGACGTTGGTTTTATGGGCAATGGCCAGCATCATATAGTCTTAAGAAAATATCACACTTAAAGAATGTTATCAATTGTAGCTGCAGTTTGTGTCTGGGGAAATCACTGGTATAAAAGAATCCTAATCCATACAGACAATGAGGCGTTAGTGCACATTATTAACTCCAATACAGCTAAAGAAGTGAAAGTTATGGCTCTGGTGTGTAGACTAGTAGTACAAAGAATGTTGTTTAATATTCAGTTTCGAGCTGTACATGTCCCTGGATGCATAAATACACTAACTGATGAACTTTCTGGTCTACAGGTGGAAGCATTCCAAAAAGCAGCCCCACAAGCGATGGAACATCCATTGTCACTGCCAGTGGAAATACAACCTCAGAGTTAGTTCCAGGATTACTAAACCTACTTCTAAACCATTACTAAATCAATGGCTGTTTGCTCATGGAGAACGTACCAAAGAGTTTATCAATAAGTACGGCTTAAGCGCCTCATTGCCACTGCCACCAATCCTGGTAGCGCTATTTGTAACCCACTTATTCGAGGCTAACTATGCAGCTAGTAGTATTAGTGTCAACAATTAATATAATTCACAAACTTTATAATGACAGAGCCAGGTCATGCGTTTATGGTACAAAAAGTGATCCAAGTTGTACAACTGGCCAAACCCAAGTTAGATGTAAGATTGCCTATTAAAAGGGAATAAACAACATTTGCAAACATCGAAAAATAAAACTACCAAGTTTTTATGAAATACCTTACTAGGATGTTGGTAAATGACAGTCAAAAGCATCCTGTAAAATTATGGCACCTGGTGTGAAGTCCTTTTCAAGAAATTTGTATTTTTTATAAATTTCCAACAGTACTGGTCGTTTGACCACTGTTGGAAAAACCTAACTGTTTTTCAACTACTGCTCTAAATTCACCATTTTTTCAGTCCAAATTTTGTTTGCTATTGGTTACATGTTCATGAATGGGTGCAGGCCAGCTAGACTGGTTCCCT
Source organism: Patiria miniata (assembly GCF_015706575.1). NCBI lineage: Eukaryota > Metazoa > Echinodermata > Asteroidea > Valvatida > Asterinidae > Patiria > Patiria miniata. The sequence goes on along the minus strand of NW_024037064.1, from coordinate 1,049,796 downwards.
TACCTCACAAATTTCCGGCATCTATAATTTGATCCATTTTATCTTTAGTGAAGTAAGGGGAGCCAGACTACTCCACCATTTTTAGGAAGTCAGGGGAGCCAGACTACTCCACCATTTGTGTTTTTCTTCGTTTTTCCACCATTTTCGAACCCAAAAACTTCAAACATGTTAGTGTAACAATATTTTATCTATCATAGTAACCCCTCAAATAGTTCATTTCTGAAAATTACAGCAAAAACCAATGATGTACATTCCCTTTAACATATTGTATAAGATGGTAGATGCATTAGAACATTGTTCACAATCATTCTATAAAAAGCGTTGTATGAGAGCTTATATTTGTCGGTGTTTGCAGCGTTTCTACGCATTGGTGAAATTACAGTATCCAATAGGAACACAGAGAATATGCTAAAAGTAGATTGCGTTCAGGTTGGAACGGATGGCCAAGGTTGAAAGATTATGTTCCGTTGTTTTAAACACTCGAATGGTGACAAATTTGTGTCACTTGACACATCTTTGGAAAATGACATCATGCAAGGTTGTCACCGGTTCCTGAATCCCCCAATTGCAAACCAAGTACAAATAAGAATGCATAGAGGGAGGGCCGGATTCACAGACATTTTCAAAAATGTGTCACTTGACACGTATTTGGAAATTGATAGCATGCTAAAGGTTGTCAACATAGATATAGACTAATGATGTGCATCGGGTCGGGTTGACCAGGCCAAACTGACCCGAAGCATTAAAGATATAAACCGAATCCGAACCGAAAACGATCTTAACTCCCTCAAACTGACCCAAGCCGACCCGACAAAAAATGAAGTAAAACCAACCCGAACCGACCCAACCCGATAAAAACCGAATAAAAAAAAAAATAGCTTGACAAAATGATCACTTTTTTGTGCCCGCCCTTACCCACGTGGCATGAATTCTTTTGCAAAACCATCGTCTCTCTCTGTCATACTCAGTGGGTTGATCGAGAGTAACTCCACTTACTAAACAAAGTCCCATGGTATCATCACGTGTTACAATGTATCTATTTCACTGTCAGTCCCATTCGACTGGAGAAATTAATACAGTGGCAACTTGATAGTGCGCTCGGTGGCCACACCACACAATGGGCTGCGGTCACAGTGACTGTGAATAATATTGCATCACCTAAATTTCTCAACTGTTTCGGTTTCTTTCGGTTTATTTTGGTTTATTTCGGGTTTTCAAAAGATGGCTAAACCGACCCGACCCGACCCAAAAATGAAAATGCAAAACTGAAACGGACCGGACCCGACTGAAAAGATGGTCAAACCGACCTGACCCAACCTACAGTCGGTTTTGGGTCGGGTCGGTTTTGGTTTCCGGTCGGGTTTGCACATCATTAATATAGACTACAAAGACTAGATTGGCAGTGAGTGCAGACACACGTTCTGCCATGGGCGGCACCATATTTTAGCGCATGGGGCAAAAGTTGCGAGACGCGCACCTTTTTCAGGAGACTGTCTCCTGACGATGACTAGAGCAGGCTAGTTGAAACGTTGAGACCAAAGACAAGATCGTTTAGAACTTATAGCAGGACTGTTCTTAACAGAACAAAAAACTACTTACCAAAGTTGATAAAGAGCAGGACAAGTTCTTTTCAGAACTAATATCTTCTAAGCAGTAGTTATTACCACATGGTGTTACCGCAAACCGAAACTATACCGATACCCCACCATGCAAAGCCTCAAATCTTATAGTTGTTGAAATAAGTATTCTTTGTCATTTTCTTTGTTGTTCCAAACAGTCAGAATACACAATAAGTTGCTTTAGGAAGATGAAATCTGACTGATTTTGACACTGCTGAATATGATCAATGTGGGACATGTGGGGGTCGAAAGTGACACCTAGGTTGCGACACTTGTTGGAAAGATGGATGTGGCAATCTCCAGTCCTAATGCTGGTGATATTGAACTTGGCGAGTTGTTGTTTTGAGCCACACAGGATAAATTCAGACTTGTTGTCATTCAATTTGAGACTGTTTGTCATCATCCATGTCTTGATCTCATCAATGCAAGCCTCAAGATTCTCCAGGGCAGACACAGCATTGGGTTGAGATGGATTGAAGGATTGATACAGCTGTATGTCATCAGCATAGCAGTGATATTGAAGGTTGTGTTTCTGGATGATCTGGCCGAGTGGTAAAATGTAGATGGTGAATAACATGGGACCGCCAACAGATCCTTGAGGAACACCACAGTCAAGGGAGGCAGGAGCAGATAATACTCCACTGATGTTAACAGACTGTTGCCGGTCTGCAAGGTATGAGTCAAACCACTGCAAGGCTGCATCGTGCACTCCCAAAGAGTGCAAGCGACTGATCAGGATGGCGTGATCTATGGTGTCAAATGCTGATGACAGATCGAGAAGCACAAGCGCCATTACTTTGCCAACATCCATCTGTCGTAGGATGTGGTCGCGGACAGATGAACAAGTAATGTTTCTACATTATGGTTCTGACGATTTGCAGATTGGCGACTATCCAATAGATCATTATTCCGTAAATGCATCGACAGCCTGGAGATAGCAACACGCTCAAGTAACTTTGAGATGTACGGCAAGTTGGAAACTGGGCGGTAGTTTTGGAGTTCTTTAACAATGCTGGACACACGTGGGCAACTTTGAAACAGAAGGAACAACACTGCATTGCAGGCTGCGGTTGATAATCGTGGTGATGGCAGGAACGATGGATTCAGAACATTGCTTAAGGAGCCAGGTTGGCCATAGGGTTCAAGTCACATGATTTGGCTGGGGATTTGAAGATGACAGTGAAAACCTCATCTTGAGAGGCGGAACAGAGACTGGTCATGCAGTGTCTCATCTTGAGAGGCAGAACGGAGACTGGTCAGTGTAGTTTGTGTTGGCGGGGTGGGGGTAGAAGTATCTGTATCTGGCACAAGGAGAGGTAGTGCATCACGAATCGAAGAAATCTTGGACGTGAAAAAAACGGCTGAAATGGTCAGCCAGTGACTTGTCGGAATCATACTTGTGGTAAAGAAGATTCCTTATTCCTATGGAGAAGCTTGTTGGCGACACGAAACAGTTGTTTTTGATCACCGGAACACTTGGAGACTATTTCTGAGTAATGGGTTCTGTTGGCCTTACGGATCAGCGAGATCACATGCTGGCATTGTTGGTGATGTAGTTGGCGGTCAATCTCGAGTGAGGATGCATGCCACCTGTGCTCAAGCTGTCTTCGTCTGTGCTTAGCTTGGAACACCTCATCAGTGTACCAACCAGTGTCGGGCCGAAAAGAAATGACGGAACTCGTACTCAGGCAGCAAAGTACTCATACTCGAATAGCAGTACTCGGGGGAAATGGTATAGCTTGACTTTATACACCATGGCCTTATTTTATCAATACTTTCAGTTTAAAATGGCTGACTGGCTTGTGGAGAAATTGAAGTTTCCTGATTTTCCTCTGTGCACGTCCAGACAAACACAACAGCTAGCCGTGATTGGGTCTGCATATCGGTCTGACTGGGTCTGGGCCAATTATTACGCACAATCAACCATTTGCCATATGGCTGTATTCGGAATACAACTACTTTTACTCGTACTCGGAAGTAAAGTACTCGTACTCGTACTCGGAAGAATAAGTACTCATACTCGGAGACCCGTTCTTGTTCCCGGGGGTACAAGTACTCGTACTCGGTTACTTACAGTACTGTAAGTACTCAGGGATGTGATTGGGATGTGACAAAAAAAACCCTGAAAATGTTATGCACGGGTACAAAATCTGGCGAGCGCGAAGCCATTACGGCGTGGGGTTGAAAAATTTTGGATTTTAGATGCTCTGTGGTGCAATCTAAGCCTTTCTAAGCCATCATTTGAGCCAAAATATTTTGCCAATGTTGTTATTTCTTTTCTCACTTTTGTTGCATTTTGTTTCAGTTCATCACCATCATCATTGATTTGTCACTTATTTGTAATTATAAATACTCCATGGTGATTAATAATAACCATTGTAAAAGCATGAAGAAATAAATAAAACAAGATTATTCTACACAAATATTTGTTTTGCTTCATCCACAACTGAATGGAACATACCATCTTTGGAAGCACCAGACTAATCAGTCTCAATGATGATGTGCTTCGGGTGTTTCACATGGGATACGAGCAATTTCTTTCCACTGGACGCGTAGTTGATAGTGTCGTTGCAAACATTGCAAAAAAACCTTGCCAGCGGTTGCTATTTTATCAAAACACTCTTGAAATTCATGCTGATGCCCGTCAATAATAACAGAGTTCCGAAACCATTCCCACCGGAACTTATTTTTCACTTCTTTATCAAGCACTCGCACTGATTTATCTCCGTGCGACAATATCGACTTGTTGGACGCAGCCATGTTGGATGCATCCGTACACGCCGCGTACACAAACACTCGACGCACATGAAACAACGTGCATAATCCACACGATTGCCCTGTACTGTATGCCGTTGTGCATGCTGAGCAATATTAGTCTGTACACCTGACCAGCGCAACACGTGCATCTTGGGTACCGACACAGGAACTAGACCTAAATAATCACAACCTCGGACCCGAGCGAAAAATCACATGATCGCGCTAACGGCAACGCATGGTCTTCAACCTCGTTCTCGCATTGGTTATTCAATATGTGCATGCGTATCGATCAACTAAGTGATGTCCGTAAGTAAATTCGGATATTTCGGCAAGCAAAACTCATTATGAATAATTAATTAGCACATTTTACCCCCCTACTTTCTCAACGGATTCACATGATTCACGTTGGTGGACTTTTGAACCCCCCAAAAAACAGATTTCCGGGAAAAAACGGAGAAATCACATCCCTGAGTACTCGGCAGTACTCGGTACTCAGAAAAAAGTACTCGACTACAACAACACTGGCAACACTGCATCGGGCTGACAGATGGTTGCCTTCAATCTCAGCGCACAAGAGATTCAAATCAATGCTGTGGAGGATGCGATGGATAACCATGTCTCACAGATACCACTGGTGCTGGAGGAACATCCAATTGTTACCAGCAGAAGGTGTGATCTACTAGTCACAAAAGATACCTGACGTCTTGGTGCGCAGAAAAACTGCTAAAGCCCCAAATGCACAGGAAAGGAAGGAAAAACTCCCTTAAAATGCTCCCAAACCAGATGTTACATATATTCTGGCTCACCATGTTGATCAGTTTGCGCTAAAGTTCAACTTGACATGAAGACATGACTGGAAACACCGCTAAGAAAGAGGAAATCAGTACATTGGTGGAGAGCATGATGAGGAGCCGCCAGTTAGTAGCGCTGCACTCTATAACATCACTCATGTCAATACAACAATCAACAGCCACACAGTAGCCACAGCTGTTTGACAATGCCTGCCACTTGCAGACAAAACTTTATAAGGTCAATACAACAATCAACAGCCACACAGTAGCCACAGCTGTTTGACAATGCTTGCCACTTACAGACAATACTTTATAAGGTCAATACAACAATCAACAGCCACACAGTAGCCACAGTTGTTTGACAATGCTTGCCACTTACAGACAATACTTTATCAGGTCAATACAACAATCAACAGCCACACAGTAGCCACAGTTGTTTGACAATGCTTGCCACTTACAGACAATACTTTATAAGGTCAATACAACAATCAACAGCCACACAGTAGCCACAGCTGTTTGACAATGCCTGCCACTTGCAGACAATGCTTTATCAGGTCAATACAATAATCAACAGCCCCACAGTAGCCACAGCTGTTTGACAATACCAGCCACTTGCAGACAATACTTTATCAGGTCAATACAACAATCAACAGCCACACAGTAGCCACAGCTGTTTGATAATACCAGCCACTTACCAATTGCTGACAATACCAATAGGCCCCCACCCAAAAAGTTCTGCTTCCAATTACATGGCATTTGAAAACAGGGTAATAGGTAGGGGGGGGGGGGGGTTTGGAGGGGGGGGATTTTTTGACAGGGATCATGTTTCAGTCAATACCAAACACCAACTGTGGACAGCACTTTGTCAAGTCAGTCCTTCTGATTTGAGGTGTGCGATCACACCCCCACACCATCGCACACCTAAAAGCTTCCCGTGAAGTGTGAACAATTGCATGCCTGAATTTCCCTGGACCACAGATCACACACCTAAAAAGTCACACACCTAGAAAATCACACACCTAGAAAAGTCCAGGTGTGCCTTTTTCCACACGCCTGTGATTTTCAAATCAGAAGGACTGTCAAGTCAAAAACAGTCAACAGCAATTTAGCACAAACAGCTGTTTTGACAGGGATCATGTTTCAAACAGTCAATACCAGCAACTTACTGACTACGACAGTACTTTAACAAGTCAATAACAGTCAGCAAATATTCATTATCAACAACTGTTCTACGGGTCACAGTTGGTCAAGTCATTCTCATGGCCAGTTACTTAAGCAGTCAAAACGGGTCAATAATGTAGTTCTATGCATAGAATTCCATCGGGTCAAAAAACGGTCACCTGACTGATTTTGACCCGAGTAACAGCATGGCTGAGTATGCATGTTTGCATCGGAGGGTTCTAATGGGCCAATCACATAAGTTTATGGATGTTGCATATAAAGGTAAAAGATGAGCTAGTATTTTATCTCTTTTTTTTCACTGCTAGGAAAAAGGTGCTTAGGACAAAATCAGTTTCTAATAGGCACTTCCAGTTACATTATTAAGCCATTTTACATTGTTGTCAAACGAGAATATCAGTTTTCAAAATGGCTTCAAATTTATGATGTGATTAGGGTAATGTATAAACAGGGAGAGACATTTTGTGACAAATGTCCAGTCTGTATGTACGTTTAAATCCTCATTATAAAATATCAAATAATTCTTCACAATGACTCTGAGTTTTCTAGGTTTTGACTGATAGCATTCCTCCAGGGTACATCTTCAAAATGACTCTGAGTTTTCTAGGTTTTGACTGGGTTATCATTATTAAGAAATATCTGAAAGGTAGAGCAAGAGGTGGGGGGGGGGGGGGGGGAAGAAATGTTCGAATTAACCCCACAAAGCAGTGCCCCACTACCAGCACTCTTTATTTGTGGGAGAACATAGAAGAGTGGCAGATCACTCCTTTTTGATTACTTGTTTCTGCTTATTCTTTAGGTACATGTAACTAAAAACTAACCTCAAGAATCAGTAATGGGTAGCCCAGCAAGCAGGTCATCCGTTCATCTGTCGGTCCTCCTCCCTGCTTCCGGTTCCTCGGGTTTCTGTTTGATGAGGCTGTCGGAGCCCTGACAATGTCTTGAGGCAGGCTCATCCTCATCTCAGTAGAGCAATTCCCTCATCAGTCAGTGGTCCTCACTTTGCTGAAAGGATTCAAATAACGAAAGGAAAAATTTGAATTATTGAGCTGTATTCGTGCCAGGGCTCTAAAGGGGAAAGAAAGCATTGAATTAACCCCACAAAGCAAAGCCCTGCTACCAGAACTCATTTGTGGATAAACATAATAACAGAGTCAGATCGCCCATTTAAATTTGTTCTGTGACTTGATTGTTCCTGTTAAGAGGAGGCCTATACACAGCCTAAAAGCAGAACAGGAAGGGGACAGACCTCATTTATCCCAGGACAAACCAATAACACCAGTAAATAAAGATGTGCTTCAAACCATGTTACAAGGCTATGATGGCAATAAGTACAAATTCTCAATTCACGGTTTTACAATTGGTTTTTAGGTTTTACAGGCAATCAAAAATTTAGGACATCAACAAATTTAAAATCTGCTCTTCAAAATCCAAAAGTGGCTTTTGAAAAACTAGGGTTAGAACTTAGACAAGGTAGGCTCGCAGGGCCGTTTCAAGACTTCCACTTGATAATTTTTGCGTTAGCTCGATTGGTTTAGTTCCTAAAAGACAGCCTGGTTCATTTTGAATAATTCATCATTTGTCTCATCCTAAACATGGTTCCGTAAACGATGGAATACCAGATTGCAACACAACAGTCAAGTATGCATCAACCGATGACGCAATAAACATTTTGAAGAAAGTGGGCCCAGGATGTGTGCCATCTAAACTAGATATAAAGTGTTAACCATTTATTCTGGAACAGTCCATATTCTGGATGATTTTCTAATCATTTCAACATCTCATCAACAGGGTGTGCATGATTTGGTCGGATTTCAAACACTGAGTAATAAGCTGGGTATTCCCCTTGCACCAGAGAAAACTGAAGGGCCTACAACCTGGCTAACATTTGCAAGGATCGAACAAGATACAATACGGTAGCAATGGCCGCGCGGTTACCGCCGCACAAATTACAAAAAGCCATCGTTAAAATTATCAGAATCTATTATGTACACCATTTCATACTGACATTTCAAAGACATACACAATAAGTTTTTACTGAAATTTTCGAAATGAAAAGTTCAGCATTTGAGAACGAGTTTAATGCAAACTTTGAATACATATTTTGATAGGAAATCAAGCACTGTATATTTTGCACAGGAAGGGGGTGTTAAAATAAAGATAATTAAACTCACCACAAGAATTCCAAAGAGCATTCACGGTAGTGGTCACAAGGCCGCAGGTTGACGGCTCTGGTCAAGTCCGTAGCTCGGCACCTCGGGTCAAGGCATGGTCGATGACTCGGGCCAGTCCGTAGGACGACACCCCGGTGCAAGGCCGTGGGCCGACGACTCCAACAAGTCCGTGGGACGACAACCGGCGCGAGGCCGTGAGCCGATGGACGACTCGGGCCCGTTCCGAGGGCCGGCACCTCGGGGGTTTGCCGTGGGCCGCCGACTCGGGCCAATTCCGTGGGCCGCCACTTACTCGGAGCATGGCCGTTGGCTAAAGACTCAGGCCAATTCCGTGGGTCCGCACCATTGGGTCAAGGCCTTGGTGTCGTCAACTCGGGTCAAGTGTTCAAGCGCTCAATCCAATCGAGATCCAGGCCTTAGAGTCTGCTGAAAACACTGCTAATATCAACCTCTCAAGAAGCGTAGTCACGGTGGAGTCCATTCATGAGGCGGGATGACGTTCCACACGGTAAATAAAGTTGTTCACTGTTGACGAGTGAGAAAGACCCATTAATGGGGGGCGATGTGGATTCAGAATATGTTTGAGTTAAAAGAAGAACTGAACGAAAAAATGTATCTGGAACACAATTTAAGTCAGTTAACGGTTGCAATACATGAACAGGATGCATCAAGAAAATGGTAATTCGAAACGATGGGCTAATATGTAAAGGTTAGGATCTTCAAAAATGTCAAAGTGGCCCATCTTTAGGGGTAGTTCATTTGCTTTTTAGTGATATCTTATTGACATCTCTTCGGTCACGAATGGAAGAGCATCATTGATTTCAAAATGATGGACAACATTTGCTGCATTAGTGGAGGACTCTCAGCTGTCCAAAGAAAGTGTCGTTGATGTGCAATTTGCATTGAAAAGAGGTACATTGGAGATGTTGTTGCTTTAACGTGGGTTGCTGCTTTAATGTGGGTTCACACTGCATAATAAACATTCTACACAATGTATTTCTGAATGCAGAGAAGTCTAAATCTACATCAACTCTGCTTGTCAGAGATTTCTCGAAGGCATTCGACCGCATAGACCACTCCATTGCTGTTTCAAAGTTATTGAAATTAGGAGTGCCAGAAAGTCTGATCCCATGGATAACAAAGTTCCTTGTATCGCGGCAACAACGTGTAAGGTATGGATCGCATATGTCCAACTGGTCTGTGCTACATGCTGGAGTACCGCAGGGAACATGTTTGGGCCCTATTATTTTTCTCGCAATGATAAACGATGCATGTGCACTAGACGGTATCGATGCCTATAAATACGTTGATGACATGACGCTAATTGAAACCCGGAGCTCAGACCAGCCCTCTCGAATGGAAGATGCGGTTACACATATTGTAAAGTGGTCGAGTGACAATAACATGAAAGTGAATCCTGCTAAATGTTGTGTAATGCAAATTAATTTCTCACAGAATCTTGCAGTAATGAATGAAATTAGCATGAATGGCCATACGTTGCAGTGTGTTAATGTACTTAAATTACTCGGCATTCTAATTCAAAATGACCTGAAATGGGAATCACACGTAGTTGATCTTGTTAAGAGAGCAAATAGAAAATTACATATGCTACGTGTCCTCAAACGTCATCGTCTGCCCGACAATGACTTGTTGACAGTGTACTGTTCTTATATTCACCCCATCTTGGAATATGGGGCTCCAGTCTGGAGTAGTGGTCTCACCAACAAGCAGTGCTTAGCTCTTGAGTCAATCCAAAAACGAGCTTTTCGAATCATTCTTGGCAGACGTTTTATAAGTTACGAGAACTCAAAAAATGTGCTAGGTATGAAAAACTTAGAAGAAAGGTGGGTATCATTGTGTACCTCGTTCATGCAAAAGACAATAACCCATTCAAAACAGTTTCAGAATTTTCTTCCATCTGCGGAAAACGCAAGATAGTTAAGACATACTAAAAAAATTCCAGAGCCGCACTGTAGAACAACAAGAATGAGAAACAGGCCAATACCATCTTTGTTAAAGACTTTATAATGCGAAGTAACATCTATCTCTATTGAGTAGCAACAGCTGAGTAATTGACCAGTCTCAGTCTCTTGTAGCTCACTGTATAACTTTTAAATTTTTAATGCATATGTCATGTTCCAATACAACTCTTTTACTTTTTTACTTTATATTTACGGGTTATTACAAAAGTGATTCTTTAAATTGAATTTTATCAAAAAAATTATAATTTTAGCTCAAGGGCTGATTATGTATTTTTTTTCCCTTAAATGTAATATTTATTAAGTGCTTTTTACTGTTATGTGTCATAGTTCCGTGTTTCTTATTTGTATGTAAGCATCGTCTTTTAACAATATTTGTGAATCATGTAAAACATTGTGCAATTCGGCCACGAGGCTGCGATATGATGTTTTTTAAATAAACCATTAAATAATAATAATAATAATAATAATAATAATAATGTAAGGGCTTTTGAAAATTACCTATTGTTAATATTCGTACAACCTTCCACCACTTAACCTGGGCAAAGAAGGAATTTCTGTCAATTGCGATGAAATTGCTCTCGTTAAAGGGTGTTGAAAAATTGCCCTACAGTGGAATGCCACTATAACGAACATCACAAGATCCACAGAAACTGTTCATAATAGCAATCGATCGGTATAGGGGTTTTGAGCCATCAGTAATGAAAATGACATATTTCTATTTAAATAGTGCCCTCTTGTGTCTTACTTGAAGTGTGCCCTCTACATCTTGTTTCAAATCGGTGTTTGACAATGCCAGCCACTTGCAGACAATACTTTATCAGGTCAATACACATATGGAGAACTTTGCCACCCATATGTGCAGAAAATCAAAGCCCTGCATGCTCTGCGGTCACACACAACGGTGCATTGACCCGGCGACCTGCACAGCCCCATTGCGTTGACCGGACTATACATAAACAGCAGGTCGATCCTCGCAACAAAAGTGATGTCTGATTTGACAAGAAAAGTGCCCCATGTTCTTCTCAACCAATCCAAACGGTTGGTACATGAATGGAAAGCTTATTGTATTATCTTTCAGAAACCGTGCGAGGTAATTGTATGCAACAGAGTTCACACGTGTGCTGTTCGAAGAAGTAAACCCGCACCCTCAAAAATTGGGGGAAATGTGCCGTGACCTCCATAGGAAACGCGAAATTTTCACTGAGTTACCAGTTTTTCAATGAAAAAGTGCACATAATTATTCACCTTTAACCATGAAGAAATTATATTCATTTGAAAGAGGAAAACCTATATTTTATGATGCGATGCGAGGAAGTAAGTTTAACCAACATACTTTCCGCGTATTAACGCAAGTTTGCTGAGAGTGCCTAGATATGAGCCAGTCTTCCCACGTAAACAGAGCTGCACTAGTGGCGAGTGAGCAAATGCTCCCTAGTTCTCCGTATGCAATCAACAGCCACACAGTAGCCACAGCTGTTTGGCAATGCCAGCCACTTGCAGACAATACTTTATCAGGTCAATACAACAATCAACAGCCACACAGTAGCCACAGCTGTTTGACAATGCCTGCCACTTGCAGACAATACTTTATCAGGTCAATACAATAATCAACAACCACACAGTAGCCACAGCTGTTTGACAATACCAGCCACTTGCAGACAATACTTTATCAGGTCAATACAACAATCAACAGCCACACAGTAGCCACAGCTGTTTGACAATGCCTGCCACTTGCAGACAATACTTTATCAGGTCAATACAACAATCAACAGTCACACAGTAGCCACTTGCAGACAATACTTTACCAAGTCAATACAACAATCAACAGCCACACAGTAGCCACTTGCAGACAATACTTTATCAAGTCAATACAACAATCGACAACCACACAGTAGCCACAGCTGTTTGACAATGCCTGCCACTTGCAGACAATACTTTATCAGGTCAATACAACAATCAACAGCCACACAGTAGCCACAGCTGTTTGGCAATGCCAGCCACTTGCAGACAATACTTTATCAGGTCAATACAACAATCAACAGCCACACAGTAGCCACAGCTGTTTGGCAATGCCAGCCACTTGCAGACAATACTTTATCAAGTCAATACAACAATCAACAGCCACACAGTAGCCACAGCTGTTTGGCAATGCCAGCCACTTGCAGACAATACTTTATCAGGTCAATACAACAATCAACAGCCACACAGTAGCCACAGCTGTTTGGCAATGCCAGCCACTTGCAGACAATACTTTATCAAGTCAATACAACAATCAACAGCCACACAGTAGCCACAGCTGTTTGGCAATGCCAGCCACTTGCAGACAATACTTTATCAGGTCAATACAACAATCAACAGCCACACAGTAGCCACTTGCAGACAATGGGCAAGTTCGCTCAAGGACTATAGTTAACCATTGGTCGACTAACGCTTGCCCGAACTCTGTCTAGTCGACGATGGTTGACTACTCTAGTCGACTATTTGGAACCAGCCTACTGGGGTTGGTTGATTCGCTGGCTACCAATAGGCTCGTTTCGTTACTAAGTGACAAGAGATTTGCACAAAGTTAAAAATGGTGGAAAAGTCGAGCGTGCATGACAATCATGACACTGACAGTAAAGCAACATAAGTAGGCCCCTCTTGGAAAGATTCCCATATCTGGCCATCAGTAATGTTTCCCTTAAATGACCTATCACCCATCAGGAAGTGATAATATGTCCTAAAAAATTCAAAATTAGCAGGACAATTTTAAACCCGCAATTCCACGCTTTCGTTGAAAACAATTTACGAACGCCCCACGTGAAGTGAACGAAGATGTACACGTACCATGTACACGCGCGTGCCGTTAGGGTGTTTGCTGCCGTACGTGGCGGCATCGTGCTAGGGTCCTACTTAGCCCCATAAATGTGGCCTATTTACTGGACTGCCTCCGTAAACATAGGCCACACATCCACATGTGCAAAAACCTGTCCCACTTTGCCAAATTTTGATTTACACATTTAGGCTAAGTTTGAAGGTTTTTTTTCCTTTAGAAAAGCATACTCACCCTCTTTATAGGCTAATCAGAAAGTGCTGCCTTTTTCATGGGTCTAAAAAATTCCAAGTATTTTCTCAGTACATGCTGCAATATTTTCCCTACTAAATTTGACTTTTTAGGTCATCAATGATAATAAATAGCAGTAAAAATGCAGTAATGCAATGTTTATCATGTTTATCATTCGATCATGTTCATTGCCAGAGTAGGCTAGTACTTTAGTACTATCTGGAAACATGCCTTAAACCACACTGCATGACAGCACTTTCATTCACACAAGGTCAAGGATAAAAAAAATTGTAAAAATGACAAATTTTGATCTGGCCGTAGACGTAGAATTGGCCTTCAAAAAAGTACAAGATGCTATCCAATGACATTGGATAGATGCAGTGGACTGCACCATTATTAGTGGTGAGTGTTTTTAAAGGGTCGGGACCGACCTACTCATAGTTTGAGTATCACTCGTTTTCTAAGCAGCCAGTGGCCTATCCAGATTGGGGGGGGGAACCTTGCGGATTTTTTTGAAACATTTTTTTAGTAACTATTTCCAGAATTGTATATAAAGTTCTGTTTGAAAAAAAAAAGAAACCAAGTTCCAAAACCATTGGAATGCATATGGATACATGTCTATAAAAATCAACCTCAAAATGCAAGAAAAAGGAACTTAAACTCTGAGGATAACATACACATGAAACTTTAATGCAGGTAATCCTAGACTCAAGTTATCAAAACCTGGATGAACTTATATTACACAACTTATTAGAATCACGCAACTTCAATACTTCAAGAGAAAAGAACACTTCAAATGTTTAGAAATGAGCCAAAAGAATAATCAAGTTGGAATAAAAACTTATAACAGTATTAAATCAAAAGTCTCAAAGTTTCTAAACAGAAAATCTTGCTAAAACGACTTCTAAGAAAAGAATGGAGACAAAAACAGTTTTAAAATGATACTGAACTGGATAATATGAGTATCATGAAGGCAAATCTAAAAATAGAATTATACAGTAAAAAGAAAAGTAATGAAAACTCACCAAAAACTGAATGTGGCATGACCATCTCTTATAGGGGGGGGGGGGTTCTCGAGGGCTAAAATAAACAAACGGGGGATGCAATACCAGGAAAAGGGGGGGGGGGGAAGCTACACACATGCATATTTATGCAACCCCGTGCCCCAGCTAATCGCAGTTGACTTTACTAAATCATGACGTCATTTCATTCTGAACTCTGGACTAAGTTTTTGATTAGTCAATTTGGCTTTTTGTAATACAACAACGGCCAGACATCAAAACCCAGACTGGGACCTTGAGTGCTGAAAAACATGCAAAATTAAATCAGGCCAACTGTCCTCACTCTTTAGCCAACAAAATTCTCCAAAATTTTCATTAGGCAAAGAGAAGGTCATCAGTATTTTACCAACCAAGTTTGAACTCAATTTTTAAAGGAGACTTTTCTTCAATTTTTTTCACATGAAAAAGAAGTCAAGTGATTCCAAAATGAGGCTAACACCCCCCCCCCATTTAAAAAAAATTAACCAATTCAATTAAATTTACAATAAATTATTCACATATCTTTCTCAAAGATTACAGACAGAATTAATGTGCACCCTTCAGATTTAGTATGTTTAACATGTTTAGTGTTTTTTATGTTTTTGTTTTTTTCGAATTTGATGGGAAAGTGCACAGCACTACCGTTGCACCATCGATTTTGCATTTCCTCCAGTCATGTACAGGTACACATTCTAGGGTTGTGAGAATTAACTTTTTTGAAAACCTTAACTGTGCTTAAATCTTCAAGATGTAACAATGTAAAAATTGGTTTCTTATTGCTGCCCTCAGCAGAGAACAGAAGATCTTTTGTTCTTTTGTTGCATTCAGCATACCGGTAACTTGAGAAACTAACACAAGTTTTACCATTATGATTAAGACTAGTTTGAGCAATGAGTCCAATCATCGCAAACTAGATAAGAGTTTCGGGCTAACATAGTTTAGGTAAAAAAATAGTTCTGCTTCCAGTTTCCCTACGTACCCTATTCTGACAGCCCCTACCCAATTTTCTTCATGGAAAAAATGAGAAAAACACCCACGCAGACGCCTCCATATGATCGTATACACACAAAAAATCCCCCCCCCCAAAAAAAAAATAATTCATGCCCTACCCACCGTCTTACCCTATTGTCAAAATGGAATACACTAATGTGCAATTTAATTGCAAAAAAAAAAAGTGGGCAAACATATATTATAAAATTGATTTGAAATGCATTAGTTGTTACAACATGTACAATTATAAATATATTTAAAAATACTTTGAAAGGACAATTACAGTCTCTTGTTTATGCATTCTTGTACAGATCCTGTTTTGCAAAGGGACATTTTGAAACAAGTCATGAGGCAACCTTGTGTAACCTCAGGTATGTATTACATTTATATGATATATGTAAAGGTACATTATAGTGGAATAAAAAATGATTAGTATCAGTCTGACAGCTAACTGATTATGACGTTCATAACAGGGCAAAGTTTGCACATTTTGTCAAATGGAGATCAAAATTACCTTTTGTTTTTTAGCATGAGCACTAGTTAATATCAGCCACTAGTCGACAAATAGTCCTTGTGCAAACTTGGCCATAGTACCAATCGACCAAAGAAATATTCTTGTCTGAAATGCTGTCAGACTCGAGAAAATAGCATTTGAAAACCCTCATTCTACATGATAATTCCAATTGTATCAATCCAACTTAAGGACAAAGTGTAAACAACTGTACATGCTGAAAAATGTGCCTTGTTTTTCTGTATGTTCTGCTGACTCAGATAACAGATAACAGATTGAGCACACATTTTCACAGGTCTGTTTTTTTTCTCATGTATATGTTAAATCATACAAAGTAAGAATACTGCACTGTCAGCTTTATCAATCCCATATTTTACGTTTAATTCATATAGCATCAACAAGTCAGCCAAACCAACCTGGTGCTAGTAGCACCAAAGAGACGGGGCTACCAAGAAACAAACCATGTACTAGTCAGCCACAGCTTTTGCCTAGAAGCACCAAAGAAACTCAGCAACCAAGAAAGAAACCTTGTACTACCAGTAGCAGCGAAGATAGGCAACAGTTGATGGCAAATGGTAAATGTATAGCTTGTATGATCTGTGTGTACAGGGTGAGTAAAAAGAAGAAACCCAAATGTCAGGACCATTGTTTTAGTGAAGTTCTGCATATCCTAGATTTTGAAAGTGCTACATGCAGAACTTCACTAGAACAATGGTCCCGACATGTGGGTTCGGTTTTTTTTACTCACCCTGTATGATCTGGGGTTTTTTGGTGGTGGGGAGGGTATTGCATGTCAAAGTTGAAATGTTAATTTATTTGCAATTTAAAAATGTGTGATTCCACATATATATTCAACATATTCCCGTATACATGAAACAACAAACCTGTGGAAATGTGGGCTTACTCTGAGACAAGAGACAAAAGTAAAAACCATGCCCATTTTGTAAACTGAGAATGTAAATACATGTACATTGTCTTCATTTTGATTGACCCGGCCAAAATAAGCAATAGGGGTCTTCAAATGCCATTTTCTTAACGTTGACAGTATTTCTGACAAAATCATATCTGCCGATGATTGAATCTGGTATGAACTTCATAATCAGGGAGTTTACATCAGAACTAATTTGAATTTTTTTGATGATTGTCAATCATATAATTTATATTCATAATTTAGTAATTTACCTTGAATTTAACCAATTTCAGCTGGATAGATTGTCTTGCTATAGTACAATGTACCTTTCTAGAAGTAAATTTGCATTTTCAATATGGGCTCCGTGCACAAGTACCCCTTCAATGCCCAGAAAAGGAGAGTTGGGGAGAACTGTACTGGTTCCTGGTCCATCCACTGCGTATTTTGAATGATCCAAAGTTATTGGGGGGGGGAGGTATTAGTTTTGGAGACCATCGCAAGTTAAATTCGAACATATTTGTGCGATGACGAGGTCTGACGCTCCAGCGAAGATGCTTTGGCTATTGGCACATCCAGGAAGTCGTGCGTACTTAATTCACGCACGACCCAAGTTCAGTATGCACACACACACACACATACGTACGTATGTGGCACGTCCACTGAGCACTCAAAAGTGGGTAAAAAACGCCCCATTTTGTTGGTGCACAGAGCCCATAACCGTCATTATTTCCATTTACCTTTCTGTACCACTTTTCTCATTTAAATCATTGACAAGGGCATTTTGTCTTCCACAAATTTCAAGAAGTTCTGTAATGCAACTCTATATTGTTTTTTTTTTTCAGATCCTGTAAAGGGCATCGAGCAACAGCTTCCAAAAATCTGGACAACTGCAGAAGAAAAAGCCCTTGTCCTTGCACAAGCAAGGACACTGAATTTTCCTCTGGATTCAAAGATCATCGCCAGTTATGGGCAAAAGTAAAATGTGAAATGGAAGCCCTCAAAATAGATGCAATACAGACACAAGTAATAAACAAATGGAATCAACTCAAGAAAAGATACAAATAGGTGAAGGACTACAACCGACAAGCTGGTAACAATAAGAAGAAGTTCAAATTTATGGAGGAATTTGATACCCTGTACGGTGAGAGGGTCTCAACAGAGCCCATTTTCAACATTGACTCAATGACAGGAGAAAGTGCTTCTGCCCGTAGCAGGAAATCTGATGACAACTCTAAACCTCAAAAACCACCTCGGAAGACAACTTCCGAAAGACAGATTGAGGTTATGGAGTCCATGTTGGAAATTTCAAACAACTTGGCAGAGGATGCCAAAAAATCTAGTGATGCCAAACTTGCCAGGATGGACAGGTTCTTGGACATTTTTGAGAAGTCTGTGAAAAGTAAGGGTAGCACAGAACAGTGAACATTGATGAGGGCATTTTACAGCAACACCATTTTAACATAGTTGGAGTTTGAAAAATTTTAAGAGATAGCTCATTTGGTGTCAATTTAGCAAAAAAATTTCACTTTACCTTCATCGATTGAAGTGAAATTCAGTACACTGATTTGCCTTATGAGAAACCCCAGAACTAAAATTATAATGTGATTTAGCTCATTAATTTAGGAGATAAGGCTTAACATACTTTCTTACTAATTAATCAGTATGCTCCTGAATTTTAGACAGTCTTATGATTTTTGTAAAACTAGATTTTTTTTTAGTTGCCACTATTTCATTTTTTTTTCATGGGCACTCCCCCATTTAGTTATTCGCTTTTTACAAAAAGTTCAAGGTAAAATGTCAATTTTGTATGCGTTTTAATTTGTCGTGATGGTAAGGTTTTGTTTTTGTTTGGTGAAATGAAGACCATTCAAAGGGTTTTTAAAATTATGTCAAACCATCTCCATAGGTACCGTACTGTAAGAGTTGGGACTGTCGACAGTTCGGGGTCATGCTAATTAGTGAAGAGTTTGTTGATCTGTATTCCTAAACAAATGAACCAAATCACATACATGTATATGTATCAGTTCTGTTCTGGGGTTTCTCATAAAGGCCCCTCAGCAAATATAATGTTGCTTTAATCAGTGAGGATAAGGGCCATGTTACACAGGGCAATTTACAGGCAATCCAGTTCCAGTCAATCTCCATAAAGGAAAAAAACATGCACAGTTCAACTTGCGTATAATTTTCTTGGAGATAGTAGGACTGTATTAGAAAAATGTCTGGTGTGAAACAAGGCCAAGTTCGCGCAAGGACTATTGTTGACCAATGGTTAACCATAGTTCGACCTGCCTTACAGACGACACTTTCCTATTAAATCGTCGTTGTTGGTCAGTGAGGTGACCATTGTCCTTATATGGGGTTATGAGCCAGTTCTTGACAGGGTATGCAGTGTCTCCTAAGAGAAATGTGCATGGTGTAAAAAGTCGTGCAGCCTGAGCGAAAATGGAGCTGTTTCTTAACACTCGCGCATCACGAGTGCAGCCTGGCCAGCCAGAATAGCTGTGAAGAATCAGCATTCTGTTGTCAACAACCACCTGTGTTCACAGAAAAGATTATGTAACTTGGATGGAGTGGTCCTTAGGTTGGGGTTCATCACAAGTTTTCCAAAATTTGAGGACAATGGTCATCTACGGGGTCATTTGAGGTCGTTGTTTAAAAATGCAAAACATAATGAAAGGGATCAACCACTGAAAAGGGGGACAGTTTCGTGAAATTAATCATAGACCTGGGAGAAAATCTGTTTCAACTTAACCCGCGTTCCAACTAACCCCCATCTCCTACTTTAATACATGTATTGAAGCATGCTATAAACTTTCTAGACAAAACTAGGTCATGACATAAGGTGGGAGACACTACATGTATATCAAATGTTATATCTGCATTGATTTCAATCAATTGGGGTGAAAAAAGAACCATTGACTAGAGCAGATTTGAACCTGCTACCTCTGGGATGATATGCATGTGCTACCAACTGAGCTTTATGTCCGCAGTCTCCCTATTTTGTCAATATCTACATTTGCATTTCTAAAGAAGTACATGTATTTATGGATTCATACCATCCCAAATCCATCATAATCCATCACCTGGTTTTGCGTGACTTTGATGATGGTCCTGTAGGGCCTCAGCATAGGTCATGGGCATCGCCAGGATTTTACTTGGTTTTTTTTGGGGGGGGGGGGGGTGGGGGGTGGCAAAGCACACTTTTTCCCAAAACTCCTTTTACTTTCTCTAGCATATTTTCAGTTGATAATTTTGTTCCAGGGTGGGCGGGAGACATTTGACACCTGCAGACACCCATTTTGTTAAATGCGTATTAAATAGATATTCATAAAAAGACAGTTCACGCATTCCTATTGGTCGCGAGCCCGTCACGTGGCCGGTCTTAAATGGATGATAAAGACATGGCTAGGTCTTAAACACTTTTCCAGTGTCACATGAAATTTGAACTCCCATGAAATCTGGTGCCCTTAATATGACTTCTCTCTGCTTTATTCCTTTTTTTCCCCTTTTTTTGTTTTTTTGCTTTAGCCATAGTTTTTGATTTTGGAGGATTTGGGATGGACTCCGAGGGAAAAGGGGGTTAAGGTTGAACATACTTGAATCACCACTGATGCAAATCCTTTTCGGTTGATGTAGTCTGCATCACCTCCTGGACAGAATGGTATTCTAATGTGAGTTCCATCCACAAACCCTACCACACCAGGAATGCCACATGTCGCCTCCACTTCATTTGAAATTCGCTGTTGCTGTTGAGCATCAGGCCAGCTAATTACCTAACATACCATTTAGATCAAAATGAAAAGTTTTTGCTTCGTCTTTTGAAAACAAAGTTGCACGCACGTCTGTTTAGTAAGTCCAGTAGTACATACATGTACACTCCATTGATAAATTTCAAAATATAATCACCGTTCATCATGATATGAAAAACTATGAACCAAATAATTTCAGGCAATATTTCAATTATGTGGTTTATGGAAAGGTATTATTAGGTATTAATAGACAGATACATTAAGCTCCGCCCCTGAATGATCTGACCAATCACAAATACATGCCAAAAAGTCGGACACGTTAAAACGTGCCACCATTCAAATGATTGAATTGTGCATTTTGTGTGTGGCATGGTGTGCTGTTTTGTGGGCGGGGCTTTAATGGATTGGTCTATTGCAAATTTACTTCATCTGTTCATTGTTGGCTTGAGTCTTTTGTTGATTGTTGATGTTGCAGCTTTTGAAATAAGCCCTTTCTGTGCAATATGCTTATTACAGTACATTCACCATGCGTACAGACACTGTTGGTTTTTAAACACCATCTAGTCGTGCACTAGGCAGACACACAAACGTGTGTTCATGTGTCACACCACCATAACCCCTGAAGTGCGATGTTCCTTCATTTTGCCAACCAGTAGTGTTAGTGTGCACGTGCGATTTACATATTTCATGGAAAGGCTCTATTGTTGCACAGGTTATAAACATGTGTGAACTATTATTGTTGGAGACGTGTTGCTTGAAATGCATTTTTCAGGGTATTCCCCAATAAGGCAACCCACAAACATATGACCAACCTACAGAATGGCCAATACATTGTATTATGATTTATTATTGAAAGTAGGGGTAATAATCTTTGCGGTGATATTTTGCCTGCATTTCTCTGGCCATGCATCACTGACTTCTATTGTCTTTAAATTGGTGTGTAAAAAGCTCCTTGGGACAGTTAGAGCAAATCCAGACAAAAGAAGTTCCAGTTGGAATGGATCAAGGGATATTTCACCTCTGACTAAACATGAAGAACACACAATGAAACTTATGGAAACATTAACAAAACATGATTTAACTTTGAAAAACACAAACAAAACAGGATTTATTTCAACTGATGATTTCATTCATTCATTCAGGATTAATCACCTTATGCACTAACTCCTTTCACAAGCTGTCCCAAAAGGAGGTTTTTACACACCATTTTTAAGACAATAGAAGTCAGTCATCTCATAAAGTTTATGTACTCTGATTGGTGGCAAAACTTGTCGTGTGTATTAACCAGTTAAAAGTGACATTTGGAATTGTAACTTGGGTTGGGTGTTGCCCTTAGGGACGTCATCAGGTCAAATGCCAAGGTCACAGTGCTCAAGTATAGGAAGGGTTTGAAGATATCTTTGGTCAGCTTGAATTCACAAGGGCTGAGGGAAGGTGAAATGCCAAGTTGAACGTTTCTGGCCGGATGCTGAGACATGATTTATTGATTGAATTGGTCTTTTAATGATTTACATTAAAGGGAATATACAACATTTGCTTTTGCTGTAATTTTCAGAAATGCGATGGATTTGGGGGGGGGGGGGTAGTATTTCATAGGAAACATTGTTCCACTGACTTGTTTGAAGTTTTGTGTTCATACCGTAGATGCTGGAAAAACCAAAAAACAATCGGGCACCTGGTGTGCTGTTATTTAAAAAATAATAATGGTATTTTTTTGCAATTCCCAGCGTTGGGGAAAACTGGCTTTTTTTCGCATACTGCCCCTAATTTAACATATTCAGTTAGTCCGCATTTTTTTCAATCGATTACACACCTATGAACAGGTAAGCCAGCTAGACTGGTCCCTGACGTCAATAAATTGCTCCGTTTCATCTTACGTGGGAACCAGACTACAGCAAAGTGCCATGATGTTATAGGATGCTCTACATGTAGACTGTCATTCACTAACATCTAGTAAGGTATTTCATAATAATTTGGTAGTTTCTGTTTTTGATGTTTGCAAATGTTGTATTTTCCCTTTAGGCCAAAAAAAATAAGTCTCCGGTTTCTGGTATGTGCGCGCGTCGCCGCAGCCATGCGCGTCGGCAAAATGAAACAGTTTTTTTTTCAATGAAAGATGATGTCTCAAAACCGCCAAACTCACTGGTTTGACTGGAATCCTGCTGCTGCACAATTTTAACGTGTTTTTAGATTGGGTTATGGTCGAGAATAAGCTTTATGTGGCCTCTCTGGACTCTCATATATTTGCACTAAGTTTAGTCGGGCACCATTTTGCAATCATCCGCTGACATTTGAAGCCAAAAAAAAACAGGTAAAAAAAAAAAAAAAACCGCGTCGTCGCACCACTTTTTGGGCAAGCTCCATACCAGAAACCGGATATTTTTTTTTTTGGCCTTAACTAAGTCTGTGTATAAAGCTGAGTATAATTACATGTGACATGTGCTTGCAGAACACATCAGTAACTGTGCGGATGATGCCATGTGTCGTTGATTTGGCAATGCCAAATGTTTGAGCAATCTCTCTCATGCTCTCCTGGTTACTCATATACCAGCAGAAGACAAGCAGCTGCTTCCTAGGGTCTACTTTGTTTTCACTGCCTCGATGCTGTGTATCTAAATGAGGCGAAAGCTGTTGCTCCAAGCTTTCAAAAGCATCCCTTGACAAACGACAGTGATATCTGAAGTCATCAATGCTGTACCTTGGTACAGCATAGCCTGTGAAATGAGTACATGTATGATTCATATTCATGTGTATGTGAAAAAAAAAGATCATTTAAATACTTGTGCCACTGATACTTAGGCCAAAAAGTATTTCTGCTTCCGATTACATGTATATGGCATTTGAAAAAAGGGTAGGCAGGTAGGCATTTTTTTGTTTTGAATTTTGTAGTAGTGGCTGAGCAGCTCTACAAGTACCCATGTCTCTCTGTTAGGCGAAGTAAAGAAAAAAAGGTTTCTCGTCCCCGCCCGCTTTCTTTTTGGAGGCCGCCTGGATTTTTTTTATGAATTTTTTAATTTTTGAAAAATGCAGTAAAAAAAAAAACCGAAAAGTCAAATGCATCTAAAACTGTTCATTGTAGACCAATACAACTCTTAATTGACACTAAATATGTTCAGTTCTCTCGTCCAACTTGTCTTTCATTTTAAAAGTGTCTTTGAACAGTGGAAACACCAACGGTTGCAGGAAATTTTAAACTGGCGGCCATCATGAAGAAAATAAAAAATAAAAAGCCCCGCTTCCTCCTTTTTTTTTCAAAAACCCCGACGAGAAACATGTGTTTTTTTTTTTTTGGCCTTAGTCCATTTGTTACTTTTGTTAGTTAGTTTGTTTTTAACCAAACTTTGTATTGTATCAATTCAATTTACTGGTTTTTACATCAACTCTCAGAGTATCATTCATTATAGTTGGAATTGTAGGTGATTTTTTAGAAGAGACAAATTTGGGGATAGTATGCTCAAAGTAAATAAAGAAGAAAAAGTGTTGATAAATTTAACCGTATCTATCATTTGAGTTTTGTTTCACAGATGTACCAGCTGTTTTTGCCTTTAAAATGGAAAACACAATTGCTGAGAAAGAATGTAGGGCAAACGTTACAAGAAAAACACCAAGTTTTAATTTGTTTTCTTTTTTCCCCTTTTTCCACGAGACGCCAGAATTTTGTTTAATAAAGCATTAAATACCTCCTGGCCCTACGCCTTCAACAATGTAAAATTTAGCCCAATTTATGCTGCTTTTTTAAAATAACATCCCAAAGACTGTCTTCATGTGGCACCAAGCACAAAGATGGGATACCTTTTCAGGCCCATAACTAATCTTATGGGGGCATCTCTTCATATAACTAAATGTTAGGCCAACTGAGTAAAGCCCCCTATTGCTCTCCAAAACAAAAATGTTGAGAGCTGTATAACTACATGTTGAACAACGAGTCTGTTTTTTCACCGCACGAGACCTCAATAATTTTGACAGTTACATGTAAGCAACTCTGCACTGAAAAACAGTGACACTAGAACAACACATTTCGCTTATTGTTGTTTAATGATTGAAAGTCCAGTGGTCGACGTTGAGAGGGCAATCTGCCTAGTTTCCTGAATCCTGACACAAACTTTTCACTTTCAACTGAAGTTTCATCCAGTACTAGTACTAGAGAGTAATAATATTGTTGATGTACCGTAATGTGGCGCGGCCCCCAACGTGGCGCACTTTGATTTTTCGTCTGTAGCGCCTAGCTAGAGCAAAAGTTTTAACTGAAATTTCACAAAAAGTGAAATTTCATCAAGTTCCAAACACTCCTGTTCATAAATCGCGAGTTTATTTACCCGTAACAAAGTCATGAAAGTTAGAAGAACAATTTATTTTGGCGTGATTTTCCGAATTTTTTTTCAAGTGCAAAGTGAACCCATTGAAAATGACGCGAAAACTAAGAAAGAAATTTTCTTACAAACATCTGGCTGGGTATAAGTAGAGATAATAATTAATTATTTATCAGAATTTTTCAAGTTTAAAGAAATTCTTAAATGCTAATTTGGAATTGTCCGAGATTTATTCAAGTGGGCCACGTTAGGGAACAGGAACACTCCGCCAATTTGTGCCCAATTTTCAGACGCCACCATTTTTGACTTTCGGATTAATTTTATGAAACCGATTTTTTTCACTCTGGTTAAATAGCAAGCATCAATAAGGTAAAGTACTAGTATTTCACTGCATGAATTTGAGGTTTGTCAACAAAGAGGTTTGGCAACATTAGACAAGGAACGTCGGGTAAGCTTTGAAGTGCGCCACATTAGGCATTCCTTCCTCCATGCGTTAGGGAACACGACTACAGTACATGTATTTCCAAACTAGTCTTAGTCAATACTGTGTCAGCTTGCCCTGGGAAAGAATGTCGACCAATCATGACAATACTGCAATATTCATAACCAAAAAAAAGTATTCATGATTAACATGATTAAAGTTTAATCTTATTAAAATTATGAAAAAACAGTATTCTTTAAAGTTTAATCTTAAACTTATGAAATGAATTGAATGAGCATGATCAATCAAAACATGGAGCTACAAATGTCATGAATGTAGGAACATGATGAACACACGATCGAAGATTTGGTCGCATTTGGGCCGGCTTTGACCGGCTGATTATTTACGTAAAACTAAAAAAGCTTGCCATGTATTTTGGGCATGTAATCCCTCCTTTCTCGATACACCTGGTGCACTGTCGCAAATCATCGTAACGAGTTGCACTTCCCGCTGGTGGGCCTCGGAGATATCTTCCGGTTCATTGAACAGGTCAAAGAACGTAAACAATCCAAACATACTTGTCGTGCTCGTGACCGCCATATTTAACAATGGTTGACAATAGTTCGACTAAAGTCGTTCGCGCTTTGATGTTACAGCGCATGCGCACTGTGTGACACCGTTTGACACCAATCAACCATTGGTCGACTAATGGTCCTTGCGCGAACTTGCCCAATACTTTATCAGGTCAATACAACAATCAACAGCCACACAGTAGCCACAGCTGTTTGGCAATACCAGCCACTTACCAACTTTGATCCAAACAAAACTGTCATTGTCGCAAGAGGGCGCAATTTTGTTTCTTTATAATTAATATTCATTAAAAAGTGACGTGTCCCAGAAACCAAAACTTTTTCTTAAGTCGAACCTGGTTTGTGACAGTCATCAAATCCTTGGATACAAAAAGAGGAGCCAATCATCACCAAGCAACTACAGACCAGTTTCCCTCACGTGGGTAGCCTGCAAATTACTGGAACATATCTTTAATCACTTGTGTGAAACCCAACTCATAAACACCATGGAAGAAATCCATCGACACCTAGATCAAAATAACAAAGCTCAGATAGATGTGCAGGTGCTTGACTTCAGCAAAGCATTCGACACTGTAGCCCATGAGAGATTACTCCATAAAATAGAACACTACGGGATTAGAGGTAACACCTTGACATGGATCAGAACATGGTTAACCAACAGAACCCAACAAGAAGTTGTAGATGGAGAAACATCAGACCCTACATCAGGAGTCCCCCAGGGCACTGTACTAGGCCCTTTGATGTTTCTACTCTACATCAATGACATTGGTGACAACATTAGCAAAGACACCAAAATCAAGTTATTTGCTGATGACTGCCTACTATTCCGATGCATTGCTAACTTCAATGACCAACAACAACTCCAAAAAGATCTGGATAGCCTTGTGAGCTGGTCTCATCAATGGCAGATGTCATTTAAGCCACAGAAATGTCACACCCTACATATGACAAGAAGCAAAAATCATCATGATAATATCTACAGATTGATGAATGCCAACCTTTCTGTTGTACCCAACCATCCATACTTTGGAGTTGAAATTCAAAAAGATTTGTCATGGTCTCTTCACATCAATCAAATAGCAAGCAGAGCTAATACAACACTTGGTTTTGTGAGACTATGTCTCCAACACTGCAGAACAGTCAGCAGGGTCACTATGCTTTACCGCTCCATCCATGAAGAAATTGCCCTTAACATCCCTTATTACATCACCCCAGTAGAACGACCACAAAGAAATAGACATAATCAGCCCTACGCTTCCTTGCAATGTCGCACACAAGCCTACTACAAAAGTCTGTTCTCAAAGACGATTGAAGAATGAAACGAGCTCCCAAATGATCTTATTTATCAAACATCATCGTCCCAATTTAAGATATCCCTAGGAAAAACATTTTGCATCACAACCTTAATTTCACGCTTGCACAGCACCAACGAGAAGTCAAACTAAATGATGATGCCTAGCGGCGATATCCAGTCAACTTTCTGAAATTCTATCATCACATTCTTAAATTTGTTAAAAAGTGTAATGTCACAATTCAACCATCCTTTTTTACCAGACTACCTCTCAAACTGAATTGACATTGCATGACTGGACATGGCGTCGCGTTATCGTCACCTGGGGGTACAAAGACTCAGGGTCAATAGAACAGAAATCAAGCAGAGGATATGAACCAAAAACTGTTCAATTAATTCAAGGATAACTAAGGCTACACCACAGAACAAAAGAGGAATCAAACCAAGGTCAAAGTCCATGCAGAACATAAACTTGCTACTTACTTTATCATCAATGGTGTCAATCTTAGTCAGCACAACTCCGTCAATCAGTGGAGGTTGATCCATGTCTCAATGGTGTGCTCGATTGATTGCCTGGTCCATTGCTTCGTTACCAACCAAATAACTCCCCAACCAAGAGAACTAACTCAGACTGGTTGATTTCGATCAGCTGTTTGAGCAAAAATAACACAACAGGAATAACAGTAATCATAAGGAAATGAAACATTTTCTATCTTTGTGCAGTTCTCTCTTGAAGGCAATAAATTGAATTCTGTTTTTTACATCGTGTTTCTACAGTGGAAGCTACGGCAACAGTTGAAAATAAGTTACAACGAGTTGCAATACAACAGCTGTTTCTTGCAGCGTGTTCTTGAAAGCATGTTTGGCAATTAAACCGTGTAATTTGTGAAGTTTTTTTCATTTCATTTCAACCAGCAAACTAGTGCTCAAACTCTAAACAAGGATGCTTAATAACTAACCTGATGAAGTTTTGGCTCTATGAATGCTCTATATTTCAAGAAAACTGAACAAACATATCACCACAATATTCTGAATCTCAAATGCCAAAGTTGCCGAGTCATATTTTGAATTGCGCCCTCTCATGACACATTCCCCAAATCAGCATTTGGGACATGATTCTCATTCAGCCGGTTTCACATATTTGTGGATGCTCCAATTGAAAACCAAGAACAAACTGAACTGTTATACACTGCCCAGTTAAGTTAGGAATATATGTCTATGTGGAACAAAGGTTCACGAAATTAATTCCCTTCCAGTACAATCAATGATTATGTTTAAAAAATGTATCTTTAATAGTGTGATAAATTTCAGTAAACATTCTATGTGCGCAAAAAAGTTATTTCTGATTTGATGACATCATCATTCAAAAGCGGTTAGTGAATACTGATAAAGTTCGGAGAGGATACATTTTCATTGTGAAGTGAAAATAACGTATGAATATATGGGAAATATAATTGTTTGTATTAATAACACCTAACTTCCGGTTTGATGATGTCACAGCATTAGAGTTATCCAAACGTGAACATTGTAATGGATATCATTATTCGGATTACGAAGATATGACAGGGATCAAATGATAGAATAAAATTTAAAATATGATCCTTTTCAAATTCTAAAATTAAAGAAAGCAAACTCTATTTGATGTGCCGCTAGGGGGCGCCCTTTCGGATGATGACGTCATCACACTTTTTTTGTGTCTGGTATTCCTCACTTTCATAATATGTGTGTAGTAAAATGCTTCCACTTTTGACTTGCATTCGGTTTTTATATCCGGTAACAGCGGAAGTGAAAGTCAAGCAGTTTTCTGTCTGGAACAAGAAATGTTTCTCACGGCATAGTCTACAACCTCACGAAAAAACGAACACGATACTCTATGTAGTTCAAAAGATACAGCGCAAACTATTTTGTCAGAATTTGCCCTGAAATTGCTTGTAACTTGATACTTGATGACGTCATGATGACGTAACAAAATTTAGAAAATTCTAGAAAATTCCTGTTGTCTTTTCAGGTATTATTTCTAGGTAGTTTTGAGTATTTTCCTGCCGAATTTCTGTGTGTACACTCACTTGTTTGTTTACACATGTCAGCTGTGCTATAAATAGCGTGATGGTAAAATCCAACATGGCTGCCATTTGAGCAGCGCTTAAAACGTTTCTGATTGGCTGAAAGTTCTAAAATTATTTCTAGCAAACTGAGACTTCTAAAAAGTATTTTATATTATTAGAACGTTTTACTAAATAATTATGTAGCTTCTTTAGATGTGAAGTTGTCTAATTTGAATCAACTTTGAAAGTTGGGCAAGTTTTGATGACTTTTCTGTCAGATTTCGTCTAGTAAGTCACAGCCTTGACTCCATGGGCGCATGCTCGTTCCTTCACTAACCCGTAACTAAGCGTATTGCGTGCGCATTTCGAAGATTGATACATTTAATACAAATCTTTGCTAAATAATGCAATGTCCAAACCTTATGTTTAAAAGGATGAATTCTTCAAAATCACAATTTTTAACATTTTAAAGATGGCGTCGGCACGTCAAACGGATAAACTGCAGCCTAATTATAATGTGCCATATTTTGATAAATTTAAATTACACAATTCCAGGGGTTAAGATCAGGCAAGGCATGATGGGAAACAACATGGCGCAGCAAGATCTCGTACCCATGGGAACGAGGTTGGGTAAGTCAGTGACTGTCTCATGATTATTCATATCTGTGACATCACTGAATTTTCTTCAATGAACTTAAGGTTACATTCATTCACTACTTGTAAAAGTGAGCATTTTGGGGATTCAGTATAATTTATTCACATCTGTACAACAGATTTACTGTAAGGAATGTTTTGAAGATTAATTTAAGCCTTTTTGTGTGATATTTTGCTGTATAATTTTGGAGAAATTTAGGGGAAATTATCGCTATGTGAATTCAGTATACTGTGATTTTTACAAAATGGGCGTGGCCTTTTTACTAGCGCGTACTTTTAATTTTCGCGCTGGGCCAATAGGGTATAAATAGGGCAGATTTTGTTCATTCTGGGTACGGTTCTTTGATGGGTGTTGGTCTACTGCTAGCTGCGAACTCTACTACTGATCTCTAACTGTATTTAGGGGCCGTTCACAATTATCAACATTTTCACAAGCGTACAAACCGTACGCTGGGGGGGGGGGGGGGAGGGGAGGCGGTTAATGCCCGCCTAACTTTTTTTTTTTTTTAAATGTCGATCTGTTTTCTCGCCCGTCGCCACAGCCGACAGCAGCAACCGATGCCGATCGAGCACTTGCCAAGCCGGTCGCGCCCCGCGCCCTGCATCATGCCCCGCATTGCATCCCATGAACGTATTGTGTACAGCAGGGGCGGCATTGTCCTACACACGTACATGTACATGTACATGAAAATGTACTGTACATGTACATGTATAGTCCATATCCACTGCGTGTTTTTAACGGCCGGACAATAAATATTCTAGCCGCACTGTTGACTTGGATCAATTGTTGAAATTCCTCATTCGACAAGGATGTATTGTCCACAAGAATCCGACCAACAAATACATGGAGTTTGTAAATGCTTTTGTGTTTGTGAATGATCAACGCAAACGAGCAGATGTCGTGTGTGAGGGCCAGAGATTGTGGCGGAATGCAGACCGTGAAAAGCTGTTCGACGAAGTCACATGCAAGTGTCTATATATAGACTTGTGTGAAAAAAAATCAACATTTTTTTCGTACACTTTTAGGGGGAGGGGGGGTCTTGCAAAAGTGTACTCTTTGTAAACTTGTGAAAATGTTGATAATTGTGAACGGCCCCTTACACATAGTGCTTTGGCCAGTTTGGGGAGCTGAGATCTTTACAACTTGAGTTGGGGGAGCCAACTTGATTAAATTAAAGTTTTGGGAAGCAAAGTTTTGGGGAGCCAACTTTTGGGGAGCCAACTTTTGGGGAGCCAACTTTTGGGGAGAATAACTTTGGGGAGCCAGAGTCGGAGAGCAGATATCTAGACAGTTAGTAACTGTGATTTACATCAGTTGTAGCTGATATCTTTAATTATTAAGACTCTGACAGGAGTCAGGGGATCTTGAGATATATTTGGAGTCAGGCTGCTGAGTCGGATTTCAACGAGGAATATCAAGAGAGGCCTGGGGCCTAAGTGTATTTTGTTGAGAAGATTTTATTGCCCGACCACTCAATTAGAACACATTGGGGGGGGGGGGGGGAATCACAGAAATTTGAAAAAAATGTATCACTTGACACATGTTTGGAAATTGATAGAATGCGAGAAGGTTGTCACCCATTTGTGCATTCCCAAGTTGCAAACCAAGTACAATTAGAGTGCATGGGGAGGAGGGATTTAGAGAAATTTCCAAAAATGTGTCACATGACACATCTTTGGAAATGATCTTTTCTTTTCTTCAAATTGACAGCATGTCAGAAAGTTGTCAACTATTCGTGGATAACAAACTAAATACAAAAATTAGAACATATGGGGGGATTTACAGAAATTTCCATTGACGCAATGGGGAAGGGGGCCAGATTCACAGAATTTTCCTTAATAACTCCTATGAACATCTATGGAAATTAATAGCATGCAAGGTTTGGACCCATTCGTGGATTCCCAAATTGCAAACCAAGTACAAATTAGAAGCATGGGGGAGGAGCCAATTCACAGACATTTTCAAAAGTGTGTCACTTGACACGCAAGAAGGTATGCGAGAAGGTTGTCATTCATTTGTGGCTTCCCAGATTGTAACAACGCATTGGGGGATTTACAAAAATTTCCAAAACTGTGTCACATGACAAATCTTTGGAAATGATCTTCTTTTGTTTTCTTCAAATTGAGAGCATGGCAGAAAGTTGTCAACCATTCGAGGATTCCCCAATTGCAAACTAAGTAAAAATTGAAACGCATTTTGGAGGTGGCAGATTCACAGAAATTTCCAAAACTGTGTCACTTGACACATCTTTGGAAAGGATCTTATTTTGTTTTCTGCAAATTGACAGCCATGCCAGAAGGTTGTCAACCATTCGTGAATTAGGTACAAATTAGAACACATAGGGGAGTAGGATTCACAGCAATTTCCAAAAATGTGTCACTTGACACACGTTTGGAAACTGATAGCATGCGAGAAGGTTGTCACTCATTTGTAAATCGCCCGAATGCAAACCGAGTACAAATTAGAGCACATGGAGGGATTTAAAGGAATTTCCAAAAATGTGTCGATTGACACATTTGGGGGGGGGGGGAGGGAATTAGAACACATAGGGGGGGGGGTCAGATAAACAGAAATTTCCACAAATGTGCCTCTTGACACATGTTTGGAAATTGACATCATGCAAGGTTGTCACTCATTCGTGGATCCCCCAATTGCAGACCAATTACAAATTAGAATGCATGGGGGAAGAGCGGATTTACAGAAATTTCCAAAAATGTGTCACTTGACAAACGTTTGGAAATTAGCAGCATGCGAGAAGGTTGTCACCCATTTGTGCATTCCCCAATAGGTCTTGTAAAATGATGTCATTTCCTACAGACCAGCCGCGTGCATCAACATACTGAGCATCCAATTGCATAACGCGTATCGGCCGCGTTGAAATTCGAAAAACATTTCAAGCAATCAGCGCACATGTTTGGAACATTTTCAACACTGCACAATGCATGATATATTGCGTAAAATACGCAGTTGCAGCTCTCCTACAGATTTGGACGTCATTGAGCAAGCCATATTGCAAACCAAGTACAAATAGCAATGCATGGGGGGGGGGGGACCAATTCACAGACATTTCCAAAAATGTGTCACTTGACACATGTTTGGAAATAATAATAATAATAATAATAATGAACATTTATAAGGCGCCGATATCCGCCAAGCAAGACGCTCATGGCGCACAATACATACAAAACAATTACAGTATAAATTAAGTTCAATTTGAATAACAGTAATTAGTGACAGAAGTAATAAACATCAACTCATTAAACACAAAAACGTGAGGTAAACATATGAGTTTTCACAGAAGATTTAAATACAGACAATGATGACGACTGGCGAATTTCAAGGGGTAGATTGTTCCAGAGTTCGGGAGCGCGAGCGGCGCTTGAGAAAGACCGGTCTCCCCAAGAGTGATTGGTGCAGGGAACAGTAAGCAATAGCGCTCCGGCTGAACGAAGACTACGTGACGGCTGATATTTCGTGATCATGTCTGTTATGTAGTCCGGTGAAGTTCCTTGTAGTGACTTGAAAGCGAGAAGGAGGATCTTGCGATCAGTGATGGGGAGCCAGTGAAGGGACTTGAAGACGGGGGGTGATGTGAGTGGTGCGTCTGGATACAGTGATGAGGCGAGCAGTGGCATTTTGGAGGCGTTGAAGTTTGTTATCCGGTGGTGTGGCAGGTTATACATGAGGGAATTACACAAATCTAAGCGCGAAGTTACACATGCATGGACGAGTTGCTCAGTGCCCGTACGATTTAGATACTTCCGAATAAAGCCAATATTACGGAGATGAAATCTGACTGATTTTGACACTGTTGATATCTGATCAATGTGGGACATGTAGGGGTCGAAAGTGACACCTAGGTTGCGACACTTGTTGGAAGGATGGATGCGGGAATCTCCAGTCCTAATGCTGGTGATATTGAACTTGGCAAGTTGTTGTTTTGAGCCACACAGGATAAATTCAGACTTGTTGTCATTCAATTTGAGACTGTTTGTCATCATCCATGTCTTGATCTCATCAATGCAAGCCTCAAGATTCTCCAGGGCAGACACAGCATTGGGTTGAGATGGATTGAAGGGTTGATACAGAACAGAGACTGGTCAGTGTAGTTTGTGTTGGCGGGGTGGGGGTAGAAGTATCTGTATCTGGCACAAGGGGAGGTAGTGCATCACGAATTGAAGAAATCTTGGACGTGAAAAAAACGGCTGAAATGGTCAGCCAGTGACTTGTCGGAATCGTACTTGTGGTAAAGAAGATTCCTTATTCCTATGGAGAGGCTTGTTGGCGACACGAAACAGTTGTTTTTGATCACCGGAACACTTGGAGACTATTTCTGAGTAATGGGTTCTTTTGGCCTTATGGATCAGCGAGATCACATGCTGGCATTGTTGGTGATGTAGTTGGCGGTCAATCTCGAGTGAGGATGCATGCCACCTGTGCTCAAGCTGTCTTCGTCTGTGCTTAGCTTGCAACACCTCATCAGTGTACCAACCGGTGTCGGGCCGAAAAGAAATGACGGAACTCGTACTCAGGCAGCAAAGTACTCATACTCGAATAGCAGTACTTGGGGGAAATGGTATAGCTTGACTTTATACACCATGGCCTTATTTTATCAATACTTTCAGTTTGAAATGGTTGATTGGCTTGTGGAGAAATCAAAGTTTCCTGATTTTCCTCTGTGCACGTCCAGACAAACACAACAGCTAGCCGTGATTGGGTCTGCATATCGGTCTGACTGGGTCTGGGCCAATTATTACGCACAATCAACCATTTGCCATATGGCTGTATTCGGAATACTACTACTTGTACTCGTACTCGGAAGTAAAGTACTCGTACTCGGAAGTACAAGTACTCATACTCGGAGACCTGTTCTTGTACTCGGAGGTCAGTGTTGTAGTCGAGACCTGGAAGTCCGAGACTGAGACCGAGACCGAGACCTGGAGGTCCGAGACCGAGACCGAGACCGAGACCTTGAGGTCCGAGACCAAGACCGAGACCTGAAGGTCCGAGACCAAGACATCGAGACCACATGTGTAAATTACATACATGTAATAAAATTAGACACATAGTAATTGAAATGAAAGTCTTTTATTGATGTAAAACAAACTGAGTATGTCTTGTGCTGTTAGATAATTACTGTTAAATCCTTTGTGTACTTGTTTTACAATAATACTGTACTTGATAATACAATAGTTATTAACAAACATTTGTTCTGTCGGATTCTGGAATGTGCCAGAAAAGTTTTTTTTTTGGTGTATAGGTACAGGTCCCTTTCACAGAATATCTTCATTGCACTTCAGAAACATCAACATGGACAGCATCTCTGCTGACAAACGTGCACGATGTGGGCGCATGATGATCCCTCCCCTGCTGAAGATTCTCTCCACAGGGGCAGATGATGCTGGCACTGAGAGAACTTTACATGCCAGCTTGTACAGGGTTGGAAGCTTTTTGGCCATGTCCTGCCAAAACTGTAGGGCACTCAGGGTAGATTGAGATTCGCTGACCACCTGAAGATACTTCACAAGTTGCCGCCTAGTTGTGTCCTCTTGTGAAGGCCCCCCACTTCTGTGTCTGTGTCGGCTATATTTGGCGAGGAGGCGTGGAACTTTCGCAGGAACTTCCTCTTCCTCTTCACTTGATGTTGAAATACCATGGGTATGGGGGGGGGCATCTTCAGAAAGAGAGTTAGCATCAGCCTCAGTGATGACCAAATCTAATACAAAACATTAAAATTTAAAAGATTCATTCAGGGTAATAGTTATATTAGTTTTGGTTTCCCATGGTGCAGACAGACTGACGCATTTGTAGAAGCATTTTAAAGCCACAAGATAGGCAATTACCTCTTTTGTGCAGCAACGTCGAAATTGCAAACTTAAATTTTCAACAGCCAATACAAAATCCATACCAGTTAAAATTAGTTTAACTTTAAATTACCTTGCAACATTTCTTTCAACTCCTCCCTGGTGTGTCTGAGGGAATATGCATCTGTGTCAATGACGACATCAATGTCTACCCACTGGAGGCTAAACTGTGGATCAAGGACTGTGGACAAGAGGTATACCTTGTCCACAAATGGCTCGTCATGGCTGCCTTGAGAGGGTTCAGCCATCTGGCAATTCAGGAATATTCCCTTAAATCTTCTCTGTAGTGATGCCAACAGTGTATTGACAAGGGGTCTACAATGTCTGGCACTGTCTCTCTTCTTCTTGAGATGTGAGTTGAGGTCTAGGACGGTTGGGACCACAAGGCTGATTGTAACCATCTGATCACCTGCAATATACACAGCATAAATGCGAAATTGTATGAATAATCAATTATAAACATTACATCAGTTATAACTTTGGCAAACCTTTATTAACTTCTTCATACAATGAGCCCACTTCCTGAAATTTAAGAAATTATATACATGTATTACCCTGGGTTAAATCTGTAGCCTCTCCAAAAGGGGTCAATACATCGCACATCTCGCTCAGCTGGCTCCACTCTCGAGCAGTATACGCTACCTCTGGGAAACCTGTGCCACACACTTCAACCAATGATCTCAGCTCAAGCGTGAGTATGGCCTTCAGTTGATGAAGGGTTGAATTCCAGCGGGTTGTATTGGAAGCTGGAATTGTCCTGTTTGTCCCAAAAGCCTTCTCAAACCTTTAAATTAAAGAATAAGAAGAAAAGCATAATAAATCACGTACAAAAAACAACGTAATGAAAAAAGAAGAAGATTGATTAACTGTACAGATGTCATCGTCAAAAAAGAGAAAAAATGGGTGAATGGTAAAATTTTGACAAAATACTTTGATTGTACTTTCTATTTTAAGTACTATTGACACATGAAAGCATTTGTATCAAAAATTTTCCGGAGAACTCACAATACACTATCAATGCAATGAAGTACATTTTACAGTCATTAACCTAACCCTCTAGGGTGTGCACAGAATCATATAAAAATTGGAGGATTCAGGAACGTTGGGGTTAAAAGGTCAGATCAAGCTGTCTGTACTGCCAATTCAGGGATGTTGGGATATCTTTACTTACTTTTCCTTGAAGACAGTACTGCGATGGAGTAATGTTGACATTCTTGATGCTCTGGCAATGGCAGTAGCCAAACCCCTCGTCTCTTTTAACCCATCGCCAATCACCAACTGCAGACTATGTGCAAAACAGGACAGTCGCTGCTTCGATGAGTTTTCCAGGATGGTGAATACCTGCTCTTCATCTTCTTCCTCAAGGTCATGCCAAATCGCCTCATCCTCGACATTTTCTCCTTCCTCTTCTGCTTCCTCAGTCACATCGGGGGTTGGAAATCGGACCTTGAAAGCTGCCTTCATGTTTGATGCATTGTCCGTGACAACAAAGTCAATCTTGTTCTTGATACCATTCTCCTCAATGATATCATCAAATGCTGTGGCAATTCGCTCACCTGTATGCGCACCTTTGAACCTTTGGCAACTGAGCAGGGCCGATGTCAACTTCAAAGATCCGGTAGTGCTGGGGATAATGGTGTGTACTGTCACTCCCAAGAAAGATCGCATCACTCTATCACTCCAAATATCTGTGGTGATGGACACGGATGATACAGCTCCAAGAATATCTTTGATCTTGTGCTTTCCTGCCTCGTACATCTGAGGCAACCTCACACTTCCAAGTGTGGACCTGGCCATCGGAGTGTATCTAAATTCAAAACAAAAAGTCAACATGGTAAAATAGTTTAATGATTTAGGCTATTGTCTTTTTTTGCGAATGGCTTTAAAAGAAAACTTGTTTTTTTATACAGCAAAGAAATTTAAAAAACCAACAAAATTTTGGAAACTCATGTTCATTTGCATTTTTCATCTTCTCCCTT
Organism: Patiria miniata; assembly: GCF_015706575.1. Classification (NCBI taxonomy): domain Eukaryota; kingdom Metazoa; phylum Echinodermata; class Asteroidea; order Valvatida; family Asterinidae; genus Patiria; species Patiria miniata. The sequence goes on along the minus strand of NW_024037064.1, from coordinate 1,011,896 downwards.
TTTCGAAGAGACTCTATGAAATTATCTATTGACCTTAATGTTGGTTGTATCTAATCATGCCGCATCATTGTTCAACTACCAGACTCAAAAACTTCAACTGATTTATGTCGCATGAGTTGGTATTGGTATGTATTAAGAAATTTCCCCCCCCCCAAAAAAAACCAATGATTTTTCATTGTTTCTCATGTTCTTGGTCAAGCTTTTTCAACAGTCAAAACAAACATGCTGCATAATTATGAATTACCTTGGCTCTATCACTTTCATGAAGTTTCGAAAGTGGAGGTTCTCAACGATGGACAGTGGCATTGAACATCCAACAATCAAGTCTTTGATGATGGCATTGTTGATCGCTTTCTGACGTGGATGTGTGATATTGTACACCTGTACAGTCTGGGTGCCGGTTGAAGGTCCGGCGCCTGGTGTTAAAAATCCTGTGATGCCCTGCTGGCGGCTGCTTGCTTGAGGCTCTTTACCCATCCGTATGTACTCTTCATACCTTTCCGAGAAAAAGAGTCAACAATTTGTGATAATTATTTTCTTTTCTCAGAAAAAATTTCAAATTAAGTTAATGTTAGAAATAAATGTATTTTTAAAATCTGACAATGCTAAGCAGATGAAAATTTACCAAATCAACGACATGGGCCTAAGGCTATGCCATAAAACAAAATACAAATTAAAAAGAACAGCAAAATAAATTCTAAAATAGATTAAAAAAACAAATAAAATCAGCATTACTTGCGTTATGCTTGTTTAGTTAATGTTTACTAATGGGCAACATGGAGTTATTAATAGGCAGTGGATATTTTGCCAGAGACGGCAAACCTTCAGTAAACGTTAGTTTGCCGGATATGCACTGAACATGCGCAGTTACTGTTTTTTTTTACTTAAAACATTTTCCGGTGACAAATTTTAGTCTGGCTCCATGCCAATATTATGTTGTATTTTTGCATTAACAAGATGGGAATCAGACCATTTTATAATGTCGGACTTTATTTCCCTTTAAAAAAAATCCTCCAGAGCCACAAATCTGAAAAAAAAAGTAATACTCTGCAATAAAATGTTTGAGACATATTAAAATAATAAAAGAAGAATATTCTTATTTATTTGGGGATTGGACAAAAAAACCTTAAAATTGTGGCGGGGGTCAGGATTCGAACTCGAGACATCCCACTCACTAGAGCTATTGCTTAACCACTGCACCGACTGTGCTACACAACTTTGGTGGGAATTTAATACATGTTATAATTCAGCCCTATCTTAAAGAGTACAGCGCCCTCTGTTGATATGGATTGCCGCCGGCAAACCTTTAGTAAACGTTAGTTTGCCGGCGTTACCTCCGGCAAAATATCCACTACCTTATTAATAACATAAGTTGACATCATGATTGAGATTTAATAATTGATTGGGTTTAAATTATTTTGATGGTGAATCTGGTCCTTGCTCTATGACTATGGTCATGCATTGTTATTGGGGGTGTTCTTAATCATAATAATGAAAATTTAAATAATGTTAATTTGTGTTACTTACTTGGCTTTATGGGCACGACTTAAATGCCTAGTGAATGCTGAACTTGTCCCCGATCTCTCCGTGATTCGATTTGTGGTTGAGCAGAAAATGCAAACTGCAGAATGTTTCTTGTTACCTGCTTTGGCGTCCATGATCTCTTTATGGTCCTTAAAACCAAATCTTATCACAGCAGAATTACTGGACATCTTGCGTAAATTGTAAAAAAAAAACAGCGAAAACTTTATTTTATCGTGCTACTCTAGCGAACTCGTACTGTAGTGAATGCTCCTGTTTGCACCATGCGCCATGCACCTGTTTACCATTCACAACGAGTAGTTCGTGTTTTGGTCGTAGCTAGGAACTCGCTCCCAATTTTTATTGAACTCATGATGCGCGCATGAAGCCGATGGCACAAGCACACACAAGATCGCTGCGTGCAAGCTCACACAACCAAAAGCGAGGTTGTCTCCACGTACTGCAAGTTTCCTAACTCTATTTGCTATCTGTTTATCGTGATAAATGATCTCGAACGAATACGGTTAATCGAATAAATGTGTGCAATGTATATATTGTACACAATGGGAAATATTTGCCGGTCTCGATGTCGAGACCAGCAAAATATCGAGACCGCCGTGGTCCGAGACCGAGACCGAGACCGAGACCACAGGGTGCCGAGACCGAGACCGAGACCGAGACCAGCAAAAAGTGGTCTCGAGACCGGTCTCGAGACCGAGACCGGTCTCGAGACCTACAACACTGAGACAGAGTGCACATCCTGTCGTTTCTACTCTTCAATAAATTCAAGTTTTTCCAGTGATTTCTCCGGATCGGACCCTCTCACACAGCCCAACCACTGATAGTTTCGCCGGATAGAGCATATAGAAGCTTCAGATGCACATTCTGGAACTGTGAGTGCCGTGATTTTGATCGAAATTTTTATCCAGGATCTACGATCGTTTCCCGCACTGAGGTTTGGGTTCAACGTAGCGCCAGTACCGGCTATTACGTAACTCACCTCGCCTGAACAATAGATCACACAATAGGACGAGCCTCAAGAATGCAGCCTCTCTGGTTATGGCTGACGATCGCTATCGTCAGTACGTCATATCATGGCCACCTTGCTGACGTCGCCAACCCTGTCATTGCCCAAACCAACCCAGGATTCGTTATCAAGGGGTTTTCCAAAGCCCGCACGTTATACTACAAGAACTCAATACCAACCTTCTCCGCACCCCTACTATCATGTGGTGACATTAACCCAAATCCCGGACCTGGAACAAATCGATCTGAAGCCCACGGGAAAAACATATCCTGCCTTTTATGCAATACCCGCAGTATTCGCAGCAAAGGCCCTGAACTTGAAGCATTCCTCAGTTCAACTTCCCCCGACATCTTGTGTCTCACCGAAACCTGGCTATAACCTGCTGATACTGACGGAGTACTTGGCTTCCCCGATGACTACGTCATTATACGCAGGGATCGTTGCCAAGGACGCCGTGGCGGTGGTATCTTGGCAGCCGTTAAGTCATCACTGTCTCCTACCAGGCTGTGCGTCCCTGGGCATGACGACCTCGAGCTTTTGTGGGTATCCTTGAAGCTGGGCTCTGAAACTTGGCTACTTGGGCTCCTGTATCATCCACCTTCGTCTTCGGCAGCCTTCTGGACCAAGCTTAAGGAGGCCATTGAATAACACCACATAGACGGCTATGATGGATGTTTCATCGTCGGTGACTTCAATGTTGACCTCTGCCCTGCACAGACATCATCTCCCCACCGAACCCGGCTTCTAGACATTGCAGATGACTTCAATCTTGAACAGCTGGTGACGTCTGTCACGAGACCCAACCACAGCCACAACAATTCTAGTCAGGGTTCAATCATTGACTTAGTCTTCACCAACCGTGCTGACCATGTTTTCTCCGTTTCCACCGCCCCCAATCCTGTTAACTCTGATCACCTTGCAGTAAATATTATATTTCGCTCCTCTCAACCTCCCCCTCGTCCTGCAGTTCTACGGTCCTTTCTACAAACACAACGAGGCGATTTTGAACATTTGCGGCAGTTAATACATCTCATTCCCTGGTCTGCCTTCATTGATTCCAGAGACATCAATCAGTCTGCTGATAACTTTCTGATCTTATTTGATGCCGCGATCAGAGATTCCATCCCCAGGGTCACCAAGCGTAGATCCCGATGCTCGGCCTGGATCACTCCTGAACTAAAGAAACTGATCAATAGAAAGCATACACTCTTTAACTTAGCTCGCAGATCCGGCCTCTTGATTGATTGGAATTTGTATAAAACTGTCAGAAATAAGTTGCAAACTTCTGTTCGCAGAGCTTACTGGCTATATGTTAATAAGTTGTTTGAATCTAACGATAACAGACGTCAATTCTGGTCTTTTGTTAGGAGCCGGAAACAATCACCTCCCCCACCGTCATTTAGCCATAACGATCGTAAAATTACCCATCCTGATGAAATTACTTCAGCTTTCAGTGATTATTTTTCTTCTGTTTGTAAACCTTCAGGTCCAGTTCCCCATATCCCTCCTCCTTGCTCGCTACCCATTCCTTGCTTAACGCATATTGATGCATCTGTTGGCCAAATTGCCGCATTGCTTCGAAACCTCCCTTCCAATAAATCCCCTGGACCTGATGGTATTTTGCCTGGTATTCTAAATAAAATTGCCCCTGATATATCTCATCCGCTCAGTTTGTTGTTTGGTGCATTGCTCAATGCGGGAGTGTTGCCGGACACTTGGCGATGCGCCAATATAACACCTGTTCACAAAAAAGGGGATAAGTCTTTATTAACCAACTATAGACCAGTTGCTCTGACATCTGTGATGTGCAAAGTACTTGAGCGAATTATCTCCCAAGCCATTAACGACCATTTAACTACATTTGCCCTCCTCAGCCCTATACAACACGGCTTTGTTAAACACAGGAGCTGCGTTACCCAGCTGGTCAACATTCTCCATTCTTGGTCATCAACCCTGGACAGACGCCGACCTCCCAGAGTGGATGCCATTTTTCTTGAATTGTGGAATTGTGGCATTGGATCCGATCGTTTCTGACTGGTCGCCGGCAGCGAGTACTCTTCCGGGGCGGCATCTCCCCATGGGTGGACGTCACCTCTGGCGTACCCCAGGGTAGCGTACTCGGACCATTGTTATTTAATCTTTTTGTTAATGACATATCCAATTCCATTTCATCTATTTGCGTGTTATTTGCAGATGATATCCTCTTATATCGTGACATACAATGTCCCAATGATCAGGTAGAACTTCAGTTAGATTTAAATAGTCTTAATCACTGGTGTGACCTAAACGATATGACTTTCAATACTAGCAAAACCAAAGTTATGCATATCACTAGAAGCCGCCATGTCAATCCTCCAGTCTATAAACTAGGAAACACCCCACTCATCACTACCAACTCTTATCAATATCTAGGCCTCACTATAGATGCTAATCTCAGCTGGACAACTCACATTTCCTGTATCGTAGCTAGAGCCAATCGCCTTTTAGGGTTTATAAGAACAGTTGCTAGAGGATCCTCCCCTAAGGCTATTTTCGCTTTATACAAATCACTAGTCCTCCCCATCCTTGAGTATGGTTTGCCAGCATGGCACCCGCACACCTCAATTCTACAACGTAAGCTTGAGAAAGTCCAGCGGACCGTTACTCGTCTTGCTCTTGGTCAATGGCGAGGGGAAATGTTGTACGAGGACAGATTGCAGCGGCTTAACTGGCACCCCTTAACCCTGAGACGTAACTATTTGTTATGTTCCTTTGTTTTTAAGGTTTTGTATGGTCTTTCAACATGTGAATCCCTTAGAAGCAACATTGTTATCAACACTCGTCACATTGACTCTCTCACATTCCGCCATCTTCCTGCGCGCACAGATTCGCTGCTTCATTCTCCTTCCCGTCGATTCCCAAGGTTGTGGGATAACATGCTTCCGAGCAACAGTAATTTAGTTTACTTTTGTTGTCCCTGACCCGCTTAATACTGTTGTTTTTTGTGTGGCAGTTTATTCATTGTGTCCTTCCTAAGATTCAGCCCCTTTACTTGCATGCCCCCTCTCTTACCCTCTTATACCCACCTGTTTTTTTCACTGAATCCGTTCTCCATGCTCGTCTGGCTGCCCTCCGCTCATTTGTTCTGTTTTTGCCCTTTTGGCTTTTTGTTGTATTCGGTTATTCGTTCTTTTGTCATTTAATTGTTTACATTTTGTGCCGTTTTGATTGCTTGTTGCTGTTCTGTTGAGGTTGAATAAATAATAATAATAATAAAATAATAACAATGCCTGCTACTTGCAAACAATACTTTATCTGGTCAATACAACAATCAACAGCCACACAGTAGCCACTTGCAGAAAATACTTTATCAAGTCAATACAACAATCAACAGCCACATAGTAGCCACAGCTGTTTGGCAATGCCAGCCATTTGCAGACAATACTTTATCAGGTCAATACAACAATCAACAGCCACACAGTAGCCACAGCTGTTTGGCAATGCCAGCCATTTGCAGACAATACTTTATCAGGTCAATACAACAATCAACAGCCACACAGTAGCCACTTGCAGACAATACTTTATCAAGTCAATACAACAATCGACAACCACACAGTAGCCACAGCTGTTTGACAATGCCTGCCACTTGCAGACAATACTTTATCAGGTCAATACAACAATCAACAGCCACACAGTAGCCACTTGCAGACAATACTTTATCAAGTCAATACAACAATCAACAGTCACACAGTAGCCACAGCTGTTTGACAATACCAGCCACTTGCAGACAATACTTTATCAAGTCAATACAACAATCAACAGCCACACAGTAGCCACAGCTGTTTGATAATACCAGCCACTTACCAACTTGGATCCAAACAAAACTGTCATTGTCGCAAGAGGGCGCAATTTTGTATCTTTATATTTAATATTCATTAAAAAAAATTTGTCAGTGCCGTGTCCCAGGAACCAAAACTATTTCTTAAGTTGAACCTGGTTTGTGACTGTCATCAAATCCTTGGATACAAAAAGAGGGGCCAATCATCACCAAGCAACTACAGACCAGTTTCCCTCACGTGGGTAGCCTGCAAATTACTGGAACATATCTTTAATCACTTGTGTGAAACCCAACTCATAAACACCATGGAAGAAATCCATCGACACCTAGATCAAAATAACAAAGCTCAGATAGATGTGCAGGTGCTGGACTTCAGCAAAGCATTCGACACTGTAGCCCATGAGAGATTACTTCATAAAATAGAACACTACGGGATTAGAGGTAACACCTTGACAAGGATGCTTAATATCTAACCTGATGAAGTTTTGGCTCTATGAATGCTCTATATTTCGAGAAAACTGAACAAACATAACCACAATATTCTGAATCTCCAATGCCAAAGTTGCTGAGTCATATTTTGAATTGCGCCCTCTCATGACACATTCCCCAAATCAGCATTTGGGACATGATTCTCATTCAGCCGGTTTCACCCATTTGTGGATGGTCCAATTGAAAACCAAGAACAAACTGAACTGTTATACACTGCCCAGTTAAGTTAGGAATATATGTCTATGTAGAACAAAGGTTCACAAAATTAACTCCCTTCCAGTACAATCAATGATTATGTTAAAAAATGTATCTTTAATAGTGTGATAAATTTCAGTAAACATTCTATGTGCGCAAAAAAGTTATTTCTGATGTGAATACTGATAAAGTTCGGAGAGGATACATTTTCATTGTGAAGTGAAAATAACGTATGAAAATATGGGAAATATAATTGTTTGTATTAATAACACCTAACTTCCGGTTTGATGACGTCACAGCATTAGAGTTATCCAAATGTAAACATTGTAATGGATATCATTACTTGGACTACGAAGATATGACAGGGATCAAATGATAGAATTAAATTAAAAATATGATCCTTTTCAAATTCTAAAATTAAAGAAAGAAAACTCTATTTGATGTGCCGCTAGGGGGCGCCCTTTCGGATGATGACGTCATCACACTTTTTTTGTGTCTGGTATTCCTCACTTTCATAATATGTGTGTAGTAAAATGCTTCCACTTTTGACTTGTATTCGGTTTATATTGCACTTCTGGTAACAGCGGAAGTGAAGGTCAAGCGGTTTTGTGTCTGGAACAAGAAATGTTTCTCACGGCATAGTCTACAACCTCACGAAAAAACGAACACGATACTCTATTCTTTGTCAGAATTTGCCCTGAAATTGCTTGTAACTTGATACTTGATGACGTCATGATGACGTAACAAAATTTAGAACATCTTCGTAACATATGGTACAAGTTCACACTAGGTTTCTGGATCATACTGTGACCAAAATGCCCCCAAATCCCACTTTTTACTTAAGTTTTATTACTCTAAATCTTACATATATCCTCCTAGAGATCTGGCATTTTTTGTCTAGAAAATTCCTGTTGTCTTTTCAGGTATTATTTCTAGGTAGTTTTGAGTATTTTCATGCCGAAATTCTGTGTGTACGCTCACGTGTTTGTTTACACATGTCAGCTGTGCTATAAATAGCGTGATGGTAAAATCCAACATGGCTGCCATTTGAGCAGCGCTTAAAACGTTTCTGATTGGCTGAAAGTTCTAAAATTATTTCTAGCAAACTGAGACTTCTAAAAAGTAATTTATATTATTAGAACGTTTTACTAATTATGTAGCTTTTTTAGATGTGAAGTTGTCTAATTTGAATCAACTTTGAAAGTTGGGCAAGTTTTGATGACTTTTCTGTCAGATTTCGTCTGATAAGTCACAGCCTTGACTCCATGGGCGCGTGCGCATTCCTTCACTAACCCCTGGCCGTGATGTACACATAAATGATGCTGACTGGCTTTTCAGAGCGTACTGCGCGTGCATTTCGAAGATTGATACATTTAATACAAATCTTTGCTAAATAACGCAATGTCCAAACCTTATGTTTGAAAGGATGGATTCTTTGAAATCACAATTTTTAACATTTTAAAGATGGCGTCGGCACGTCAAACGGATAAACTTCTGCCTAATTACCGTATAATGTGCCATATTTTGATAAATTTAAATTACACAATTCCAGGGGTTAAGATCGCGCAAGGCATGATGGGAAGCAACATGGCGCAGCAAGATCTCGTACCCATGGGAACAAGGTTGGGTAAGTCAGTGACTGTCTCATGATTATTCATATCTGTGACATCACTGAATTTTCTTCAATGAACTTAAAGGGAATATACATCATTTGCTTTTGCTGTAATTTTCAGAAATGAATGGAATTGGGGGGTTTGGAAATATATAGCAAATATAGTTACACTGACCTTTTGAGGTTTTGGGTTCAAAAATGCTATAAAAACCAAGAAAAACAATCATTTTCCTGTAGTCTGGTTCCCTGACTCCATATAAGAAGAAACAGAGCAGTTTACATACATTGGGGAATTGTAAGGTCAGAGAACCAGTCTAGCTGGCTTGTACCCTTGTGCCGGCCGACCAGCGTTGGAAATTGATACAAAAATACCACTTTTCTTGAAAATGACAGTATACCAGGTGCCATGATTTTACAGGATGCTTTACACTGTCATTCACTAACAGTCCAGCAAGGTATTTCAAAATGATTTGGTAGTTTTATTTTTTGATGTTTGCAAATATGTATTTTCCCTTTAAGGTTTGTTTACATTCATTCACTACTTGTAAAAGTGAGCATTTGGGGATTCTGTATAATTTATTCACATGTTTACAACAGATTTACTGTAAGGAATGTCTTGAAGATTAATTTAAGCCTTTTTGTGTGATATTTTGCTGTATAATTTTGAGAAATTTAGGGGAAACTATCGCTATGTGAATTCAGTATACTGTGATTTTTACAAAATGGGCGTGGCCTATTTACTAGCGCGTACTTTTGATTTTCGCGCTGGGCCAATAGGGTATAAATAGGGCAGATTTTGTTCATTCTGGGTACGGTTCTTTGATGGGTGTTGGTCTACTGCTAGCTGCAAACTCTACTGCTGATCTCTAACTGTATTTACACATAGTGCTTTGGCCAGTTTGGGGAGCTGAGATACTTAGAGAATGTGTCATCTTTACAACTTGAGTTGGGGGAGCCAACTTGATGAAATTGGGGAGCTGAGCTGAGCTGGGCAGCAAAGTTTTGGGAAGCAAAGTTTTGGGGAGAAAAACTTTGGGGAGCCAGAGTCGGAGAGCGGATATCTAGACAGTTAGTAACTGTGATTTACATCAGTTGTAGCTGATATCTTTAATTATTAAGACTCTGACAGGAGTTAGGGGATCTTGAGATCAGGCTGGAGTCAGGCCGCTGAGTCGGATTTCATCGAGGAATATCAAGAGAGGCCTGGGGCCTATTAGATTTTATTGCCCGACCACTCAATTAGAACACATTTGAGGGGGGGGGGGGAATCACAGAAATTTAAAAAAATGTATCACTTGACACATGTTTGGAAATTGATAGAATGCGAAAAGGTTGTCACCCATTTGTGCATTCCCAAGTTGCAAACCAAGTGCAATTAGAGTGCATGGGGAGGGGGGATTTACAGAAATTTCCAAAAATGTGTCACATGACACATCTTTGGAAATGATCTTTTCTTTTCTTCAAATTGACAGCATGTCAGAAAGTTGTCAACCATTCGTGGATAACAAACTAAATACAAAAATTAGAACATATGGGGGGATTTACAGAAATTTCCATTGACACAATGGGGAAGGAGGCCAGATTCACAGAATTTCCCTTAATATTAACTCCTATGAACATCTATGGAAATTAACAGCATGCAAGGTTTGGACCCATTCATGGATTCCCAAATTGCAAACCAAGTACAAATTAGAAGCATGGGGGAGGAGCCAATTCACAGAAATTTTCAAAAATGTGTCACTTGACACGCAAGAAGGTATGCGAGAAGGTTGTCATTCATTTGTGGCTTCCCAAATTGTAACAATGCATTGGGGGATTTACAAAAATTTCCAAAACTGTGTCACATGACAAATCTTTGGAAATGATCTTCTTTTGTTTTCTTCCAATTGAGAGCATGGCAGAAAGTTGTCAACCATTCGAGGATTCCCCAATTGCAAACTAAGAACAAATTGGAACGCATTCGGGAGGTGGCAGATTCACAGAAATTTCCAAAAATGTGTCACTTGACACATCTTTGGAAAGGATCTTATTTTGTTTTCTGCAAATTGACAGCATGCCAGAAGGTTGTCAACCATTTGTGAATTAAGTACAAATTAGAACACATAGGGGAGTAGGAGGATTCACAGAAATTTCCAAAAATGTGTCACTTGACACACGTTTGGAAACTGATAGCATGCGACAACGTTGTCACTCATTTGTAAATCCCCCGAATGCAAACCGAGTACAAATTAGAGCACATGGGGGGATTTACAGAAATTTCCAAAAATGTGTCGCTTGACACATCTTTGGGGGGGGGGGGATTAGAACACATGGGGGGGGGGGCAGATAAACAGAAATTTCCACGAATGTGCCTCTTGACACATGTTTGGAAATTGACATCATGCAAGGTTGTCACTCATTCATGGATCCCCCAATTGCAAACCAATTACAAATTAGAATGCACGGGGGAGGGGAGGATTTACAGAAATTTCCAAAAATGTGTCACTTGACAAACGTTTGGAAATTGGCAGCATGCGAGAAGGTTGTCACCCATTTGTGCATTCCCCAATAGGTCTTGTAAAATGACGTCATTTCCTACAGACCAGCCGCGTGCATCAACATACTGAGCATCCAATTGCATTACGGGCATCGGCCGCGTCGACATTCGAAAAACATTTCAAGCAATAAGCGCACATGTTTGGAACATTTTCAACACTGCGCAATGCATGATATATTGCGTAAAATACGCAGTTGCTGCTCTCCTACAGATTTGGACGTCATTGAGCAAGCCCTATTGCAAACCAAGTACAAATAGCAATGCATGGGGGGGGGACCAATTCACAGACATTTCCAAAAATGTGTCTCTTGACACATGTTTGGAAATAACAATAATAATAATAATGAACATTTATAAGGCGCCGATATCCGCCAAGCAAGACGCTCATGGCGCACAATACATACAAAACAATTACAGTATAAATTAAGTTAAATTTGAATAACAGAAATTAGTGACAGAAGTAATAAACATCAACTCATTAAACACAAAAACGTGAGGTAATCATATAAGTTTTCACAGAAGATTTAAATACAGACAGTGATGATGAATGGCAAATTTCAAGGGGTAGATTGTTCCAGAGTTCGGGAGCGGCGTTTGAGAAAGACCGGTCTCCCCAAGAATGATTGGTGCGGGGAACAGTAGGCTGTAGCACTCCGGCCGAACGAAGTCTACTTGACGGCTGATATTTCGAGATAATGTCCGTTATATAGTCTGGTGAAGTTCCTTGTAGTGACTTGAAAGCGAGAAGGAGGATCTTGAAGGCAATGTGATCAGCGATGGGGAGCCAGTGAAGGGACTTAAGACAGGGGGTGATGTGAGTGGTGCGTCTGGATAAGGTGATGAGGAAAACAGTGGCATTTTGGAGGCGTTGAAGTTTGTTTTCCGTCGGTGTGGCAGGTTATACATGAGTGAATTACAAACATCTAAGCGCGAAGTTATAAATGCATGGACTAGTTGCTCAGTGCCCGTACGATTTAGATACTTCGGAATGAAGACAAGATTACGGAGATGAAATCTGACTGATTTTGACACTGCTGATATCTGATCAATGTGGGACATGTGGGGGTCGAAAGTGACACCTAGGTTGCAACACTTGGTGGAAGGATGGATGTGGCAATCTCCAGTCCTAATGCTGGTGATATTGAACTTGGCGAGTTGTTGTTTTGAGCCACACAGGATAAAGTCAGACTTGTCGTCATTCAATTTGAGACTGTTTGTCATCATCCATGTCTTGATCTCATCAATGCAAGCCTCAAGATTCTCCAGGGCAGACACAGCATTGGGTTGAGATGGATTGAAGGATTGATACAGCTGTATGTCATCAGCTTAGCAGTGATATAGGTTGTGTTTCTGGATGATCTGGTCGAGTGGTAAAATGTAGATGGTGAATAACATGGGACCGCCAACGGATCCCTGAGGAACACCACAGTCAAGGGAGGCAGGGGCAGATTATACTCCACTGATGTTAATAGACTGTTGCCGGTCTGCAAGGTATGAGTCAAACCACTGCAAGGCTGCATCGTGCACTCCCAAAGAGTGCAAGCGACTGATCAGGATGGCGTGAGTTATGGTGTCAAATGCTGATGACAGATCGAGAAGCACAAGCGCTGTTACTTTGCCAACATCCATCTGTTGTAGGATGTGGTCACGGCACGTATGTTGCAGCCGCTCATTTAGTTTGCGCGCATGCGCACTCAAAATATGAAATACTGATAATCAGCAAACATGGATGTTTGCAGTCGCAGTTTGACCCACTGAAGTATCGGTCAACATCACGCTAGAAATACTTTGATAAATTTTTCTTTCCACGTGGACAGGAATTTTAGGCAATCAAAGTCACTTTTGCAAACCTTAGCGCAAAAAACAGAGAGTATTTGATGCATTTTTTTTTGTTTTTCCGTATCGTGTAGTACGAAAGTATTGGGTCACAAATTCAAAACAGGCGACAGTTTAGGGGATAATTTTTCAGTTTTGCCGAGTAATTGTAAACTTGTCGTCACTGAAAAATGGTAAAGGATGCCACGGAAAGTGGGATGTATAAATATCATTTAAGTCGGAAACTGTTTCAATGAGAAAAAGTAAGGTCTCATGTTATACGTTTTTTTCGTTGAATGTAACGTTAGTGTGCACGTACCTGTACACAGACCCTAGAATCTGGCCCGTAAACATATGGCTAGCCACGCGCCACGCGCCGCTCCGTTTGTAATCTTTTGACGCGTTGGAAATGTATACATTTAACTGAAACGATTTACAACTGACTGGTTCCCGGCCCTGAAATGCAGTTAAGTACGATCATAGAGGGCACTGGGACCAGTGTATTTGTGCACAAAGCTTTCAAAATGGGTTTACTCAAAAAATGACGATTTTTATAAGCTACAGGCTTCCTTCTTACATCAAATCACCTGTAAAATGAAAATAATCTATCATCCTTTCCGATGGTACTACGGCTGATCTAAGGTAAACCCGGCAAATTGTCCAAATGTGTAAACCAAACTCAAAAGCGAACGATGATTTTCCTTTTCATTTTGTACATTTTTTTTCCATAATTATTGCTTTTTTTTATATATATTTGAAAAGGTTTTTAATGCCGTTACCACACTGTAGAGACAATTTATATCTTTGTTCACTTGGTCTACTGATAATTTTTGGTTTGAATCATCTTTTAAGTACGTTTGAGAAGGATACATTTTAAGACATAGGCCAGTTGGTACCCGCGCGCCAGTTTGCATGTATTAGTGGGATACTAGATCATGAACCAGCGATGCAGCAGCCCGAATTCTCAGCGAAGCTTTGGAATTTTAGGCTGACTTTCAACGTCTATATTTTATTTTAAAATGTCGACCCGACCAAGAAAAAGTATGATTTTGCTATTTTCATAACTGAATAATGGTATCAACATAAAGATTTTTTCTGAAAAACTGCTTTTCGCTTTTCTTGAAGGGCTTTTAAAAGTCTTCGATACGCGAATAAATTCATCCCGCATTGCAAAAATGTTGGCGAAAATTCCCCTAAAACACACCTTGGCATATAAATTATACCCCTTTCTCATTTATATCCTAAAGAAAACATCATATCCCATCATTGCCTGTCATTTATGATAATAAAACGTATTTCTAAAGTGTCTAATTTGACATTATTTGGGACGAAACATCGATGTTTTTTTCTGTATGTGGACAGCGCCATGTTGTGTGACGTCACCAGCATCATTGGAGTTCACAAATACAGAACTAACGCATTACAGAACCTTTGTGTGTGTGCGCGCTATGCATGTGGAACTGCCGTGGGGGCCAGATTCACAGAATTTTCCTTAATAACTCCTATGAACATATATGGAAATTAACAGCATGCAAGGTTTGGACCCATTCATGGATTCCCAAATTGCAAACCAAGTACAAATTAGAAGCATGGGGGAGGAGCCAATTCACAGAAAGTTTCAAAAATGTGTCACTTGACACGCAAGAAGGTATGCGAGAAGGTTGTCATTCATTTGTGGCTTCCCAAATTGTAACAACGCATTGGGGGATTTACAAAAATTTCCAAAACTGTGTCACATGACAAATCTTTGGAAATGATCTTCTTTTGTTTTCTTCCAATTGAGAGCATGGCAGAAAGTTGTCAACCATTCGAGGATTCCCCAATTGCAAACTAAGTACAAATTGTTACGCATTCGGGAGGTGGCAGATTCACAGAAATTTCCAAAAATGTGTCACTTGACACATCTTTGGAAAGGATCTTATTTTGTTTTCTGCAAATTGATAGCATGCCAGAAGGTTGTCAACCATTCGTGAATTAAGTACACATTAGAACACATAGGGGAGTAGGAGGATTCACAGAAATTTCCAAAAATGTGTCACTTGACACAAGTTTGGAAACTGATAGCATGCGACAAGTTTGTCACTCATTTGTAAATCCCCCGAATGCAAACCGAGTACAAATTAAAGCACATGGGGGGATTTACAGAAATTTCCAAAAATGTGTCGCTCGACACATTTGGGGGGGAGGAATTAGAACACATGGGGGGGGGGGGCAGATAAACAGAAATTTCCACAAATGTGCCTCTTGACACATGTTTGGAAATTGACATCATGCAAGGTTGTCACTCATTCGTGGATCCCCCAATTGCAAACCAATTACAAATTAGAATGCATGGGGGAAGGGCGGATTTACAGAAATTTCCAAAAATGTGTCACTTGACAAACGTTTGGAAATTGGCAGCATGCGAGAAGGTTGTCACCCATTTGTGCATTCCCCAATAGGTCTTGTAAAATGACGTCATTTCCTACAGACCAGCCGCGTGCATCAACATACTGAGCATCCAATTGCATAACGGGCATCGGCCGCGTCGACATTCGAAAAACATTTCAAGCAATAAGCGCACATGTTTGGAACATTTTCAACACTGCGCAATGCATGATATATTGCGTAAAATACGCAGTTGCTGCTCTCCTACAGATTTGGACGTCATTGAGCAAGCCCTATTGCAAACCAAGTACAAATAGCAATGCATGGGGGGGGGGACCAATTCACAGACATTTCCAAAAATGTGTCACTTGACACATGTTTGGAAATAGTAATAATAATAATAACAATGAACATTTATAACGCGCCGATATCCGCCAAGCAAGACGCTCATGGCGCACAATACATACAAAACAATTACAGTATAAATTAAGTTAAATTTGAATAACAGAAATTAGTGACAGGAGTAATAAACATCAACTCATTAAACACAAAAACGTGAGGTAAACATATGAGTTTTCACAGAAGATTTAAATACAGACAATGATGATGACTGGCGAATGTCAAGGGGTAGATTGTTCCAGAGTTTGGGAGCGGCGCTTGAGAAAGACCGGTCTTTAGGGCTCCGGCCGAACGAAGACTACGTGACGGCTGATATTTCAAGATAATGTCCGTTATATAGTCCGGTGAAGTTCCTTGTAGTGACTTGAAAGCGATGTGGGGGTCAAAAGTGACACCTAGGTTGCGACACTTGGTGGAAGGATGGATGTGGCAATCTCCAGTCCTAATGCTGGTGATATTGAACTTGGCGAGTGGTTGTTTTGAGCCACACAGGATAAATTCAGACTTGTTGTCATTCAATTTGAGACTGTTTGTCATCATCCATGTCTTGATCTCATCAATGCAAGCCTCAAGATTCTCCAGGGCAGACACAGCATTGGGTTGAGATGGATTGAAGGATTGATAAAGCTGTATGTCATCAGCATAGCAGTGATATTGAAGGTTGTGTTTCTGGATGATCTGGCCGAGTGGTAAAATGTAGATGATGAATAACATGGGACTGCCAACAGATCCCTGAGGAACACCACAGTCAAGGGAGGTAGGGCAGATAATACTCCATTGAAGTTAATAGACTGTTGCCGGTCTACAAGGTATGAGTGAAACCACTGCAAGGCTGCATCGTGCACTCCCAAAGAGTGCAAGCGACTGATCAGGATGGCGTGATCTATGGTGTCAAATGCTGATGACAGATCGAGAAGCACAAGCGCCATTACTTTGCCAACATCCATCTGTCGTAGGATGTGGTCGCGGACAGATGAACAAGTAATGTTTCTACACTATGGTTCTGACGATTTGCAGATTGGCGACTATCCAATAGATCATTATTTCGTAAATGCATCGACAGCCTGGAGATAGCAACACGCTCAAGTAACTTTGAGATGTACGGCAAGTTGGAAACTGGGCGGTAGTTTTGGAGTTCTTTAACAATGCTGGACACACGTGGGCAACTTTGAAAACAGAAGGAACAACACTGCATTGCAGGCTGCGGTTGATAATCGTGGTGATGGCAGGAACGATGGATTCAGAACATTGCTTAAGGAGCCAGGTTGGTATAGGGTTCAAGTCACATGATTTGGCTGGGGATTTGAAGATGACAGTGCAAACCTCATCTTGAGAGGCGGAACAGAGACTGGTCATGCAGTGTCTCATCTTGAGAGGCAGAACTGAGACTGGTCAGTGTAGTTTGTGTTGGCGGGGTGGGGGTAGAAGTATCTGTATCTGGCACAAGGGGAGGTAGTGCATCACGAATCGAAGAAATCTTGGACGTGAAAAAAACGGCTGAAATGGTCAGCCAGTGACTTGTCGGAATCGTACTTGTGGTAAAGAAGATTCCGTATTCCTATGGAGAAGCTTGTTGGCGAAAAATTTTGGATTTTAGATGCTCTGTGGTGCAATCTAAGCCTTTCTGGGCCATCATTTGAGCCAAAATATTTTGCCAATTTTGTTATTTCTTTTTTCACTTTTGTTGCATTTTGTTTCAGTTCATCACCATCATCATTGATTTGTCACTTATTTGTAATTATAAATACTCCATGGTGATTAATAATAACCATTGTAAAAGCATGAAGAAATAAATAAAACCAGATTATTCTACACAAATCTTTGTTTTGCTTCATCCACAACTGAATGGAACATACCATCTTTGGAAGCACCAGACTGATCAGTCTCAATGATGATGTGCTTCGGGTTTTTCACATGGGATACGAGCAATTTCTTTCCACTCGACGCATAGTCGATAGTGTCATTGCAAACATTGCAAAAAACCTTTATCAAGCACTCGCACTGATTTATCTCCGTGATAATATCGACTTGTTGGGCGCAGCCATGTTGGAAGCATCCGTACACGCCGCGTACACAAACACTCAACGCACATGAAACATAATTCGCACGATTGCACTGTACTGTATGCTGTTGTGCACACTGAGCAATATTAGTCTGTACACCTGACCAGCGCAACACGTGCATCTTGGGTACCGACACAGGAACTAGACCTAAATAATCACAACCTCGGACCCGAGCAAAAAATCACATGATCGCGCTAACGGCAACGCATGGTCTTCAACCTTGTTCTCGCATTGGTTATTCAATATGTGCATGCGTATTGATCAACGAAGTAATGTCCGTTAGTAAATTCGGATATTTCGGCAAGCAAAACTCATTATGAATTATTAATTAGCACATTCTACCCCCCTATTTTCTCAACGGATTCACACGATTCACGTTGGTGGACTTTTGAACCCCCAAAAAACAGATTTCCGGGAAAAAACAGAGAAATCACATCCCTGAGTACTCGGCAGTACTCGGTACTCAGAAAAAAGTACTCGACTACAACACTGGCAACACTGCATCGGGCTGACAGATGGTTGCCTTCAATCTCAGCGCACAAGAGATTCAAATCAATGCTGTGGAGGATGCGATGGATAACCATGTCTCACAGATACCACTGGTGCTGGAGGAACATCCAATTGTTACCAGCAGAAGGTGTGATCTACTAGTCACAAAAGATACCTGACGTCTTGGTGCGCAGAAAAACTGCTAAAGCCCCAAATGCACAGGAAAGGAAGGAAAAACTCCTTTAAAATGCTCCCAAACCAGAGGATGTTACATATATTCTGGCTCACCATGTTGATCAGTATGCGCTAAAGTTCAACTTGACATGAAGACATGACTGGAAACACTGCTAAGAAAGAGGAAATCAGTACATTGGTGGAGAGCATGATGAGGAGCCGCCAGTTAGTAGCGCTGCACTCTATAACATTACTCAGGTCAATACAACAATCAACAGCCACACAGTAGCCACAGCTGTTTGATAATACCAGCCACTTGCAGACAATACTTTATCAGGTCAATACAACAATCAACAGCCACACAGTAGCCACAGCTGTTTGGCAATACCAGCCACTTGCAGACAATACTTTATCAGGTCAATACAACAATCAACAGCCACACAGTAGCCACAGCTGTTTGGCAATACCAGCCACTTGCAGACAATACTTTATCAGGTCAATACAACAATCAACAGCCACACAGTAGCCACAGCTGTTTGGCAATACCAGCCACTTGCAGACAATACTTTATCAGGTCAATACAACAATCAACAGCCACACAGTAGCCACAGCTGTTTGGCAATACCAGCCACTTGCAGACAATACTTTATCAGGTCAATACAACAATCAACAGCCACACAGTAGCCACAGCTGTTTGGCAATACCAGCCACTTGCAGACAATACTTTATCAGGTCAATACAACAATCAACAGCCACACAGTAGCCACAGCTGTTTGGCAATACCAGCCACTTGCAGACAATACTTTATCAGGTCAATACAACAATCAACAGCCACACAGTAGCCACAGCTGTTTGGCAATACCAGCCACTTGCAGACAATACTTTATCAGGTCAATACAACAATCAACAGCCACACAGTAGCCACAGCTGTTTGACAATACCAGCCACTTGCAGACAATACTTTATCAGCTCAATACAACAATCAACAGCCAAACAGTAGCCACAGCTGTTTGATAATACCAGCCACTTGCAGACAATACTTTATCAGGTCAATACAACAATCAACAGCCACACAGTAGCCACAGCTGTTTGACAATGCCTGCCACTTACAGACAATACTTTATCAGCTCAATACAACAATCAACAGCCAAACAGTAGCCACAGCTGTTTGATAATACCAGCCACTTGCAGACAATACTTTATCAGGTCAATACAACAATCAACAGCCACACAGTAGCCACAGCTGTTTGATAATACCAGCCACTTACCGATTGCTGACAATACCAAAAGGCCCCCACCCAAAAAATTCTGCTTCCAATTACATGGTATTTGAAAACAGGGTAATAGGTAGGGGTTTGTTTTGGAGGGGGGGATTTTTTTGACAGGGATCATGTTTCAATCAATACCAAACACCAACTGTGGACAGCACTTTGTCAAGTCAGTCCTTCTGATTTGAGGTGTGCGATCACACCCCCACACCATCGCACACCTAAAAGCTTCCCGCGAAGTGTGAACAATTGCATGCCTGAATTTCCCTGGACCACAGATCACACATCTAGAAAATCACACACCTAGAAAAAATACACACCTCGAAAAGTCCAGATGTGCCTTTTTCCACACGCCTGTGATTTTCAAATCAGGAGGACGGTCAAGTCAAAAACAGTCAACAGCAATTCAGCACCCACAGCTGTTTTGACAGGGATCATGTTTCAAACAGTCAATACCAGCAACTTACTGACTATGACAGTACTTTAACGAGACAATAACAGTCAGCAAATATTCATTATTCTACGGGTCACAGTTGGTCAAGTCATTCTCATGGCCAGTTACTTAAGCAGTCAAAACGGGTCAATAATGTAGTTCTATGCATAGAATTCCATCGGGTCAAAAAACGGTCACCTGACTGATTTGGACCCGAGTAACAGCATGGCTAAGAATACATGTTTGCATCGGAGGGTTCTAATGGGCCAATTACATAAGTTTATGGATGTTGCATATAAAGGTAAAAGATGAGCTAGTATTTTTTCTCTTTTTTTTCACTGCTAGGAAAAGGGTGCTTAGGACAAATTCAGTTTCTAATAGACACTTCCAGTTACAATATTAAGCCATTTTACATTGTTGTCAAACGAGAATATCAGTTTTCAAAATGGCTTCAAATTTATGATGTGATTAGGGTAATGTATAAACAGGGAGAGACATTTTGTGACAAATGTCCAGTCTGTATGTATGTTTAATTCCTCATTATAAAATATCAAATAATTCTTCACAATGACTCTGAGTTTTCTAGGTTTTGACTGATAGCATTCCTCCAGGGTACATCTTCACAATGACTCTGAGTTTTCTAGGTTTTGACTGGGTTATCATTATTAAGAAATATCTGAAAGGTAGAGCAAGAGGGGTGGGGAAAGAAATGTTCGAATTAACCCCACAAAGCAGTGCCCCACTACCAGCACTCTTTATTTGTGGGAGAACATAGAAGAGCGCCAGATCACCCATTTTGATTACTTGTTTCGGCTTATTCTTTAGGTACATGTAACTAAAAACTAACCTCAAGAATCAGTAATGGGTAGCCCAGCAAGCAGGTCATCCGTTCATCTGTCGGTCCTCCTCCCTGCTTCCGGTTCCTCGGGTTTCTGTTTGATGAGGCTGTCGGAGCCCTGACAATGTCATGAGGCAGGCTCATCCTCATCTCAGTAGAGCAATTCCCTCATCAGTCAGTGGTCCTCACTTTGCTGAAAGGATTCAAATAACGAAAGGAAACATTTGAATTATTGAGCTGTATTCGTGCCAGGGCTCAAAAGGGGAAAGAAAACATTGAATTAACTCCACAAAGCAAAGCCCCGCTACCAGCACTCATTTGTGCACGAACATAATAACAGAGTCAGATCGCCCATTTAAATTTGTTCTGTGACTTGATTGTTCTTGTTAAGAGGAGGCCTATACACAGCCTAAAAGCAGAACAGGAAGGGGACAGACCTCATTTATCCCAGGACAAACCAATAACACCAGTAAATAAAGATGTGCTTCAAACTATGTTACAAGGCTATGATGGCAATAAGTACAAATTCTTAATTCATGGTTTTACAATTGGTTTTTAGGTTTTACAGGCAATCAAAAATTTAGGACATCAACAAATTTAAAATCTGCTCTTCAAAATCCAAAAGTGGTTTCTGAAAAACTAGGGTTAGAACTTAGACAAGGTAGGCTCGCAGGGCCGTTTCAAGACTTGCCACTTGATAAATTTTGCGTTAGCTCGATTGGTTTAGTTCCTAAAAAACAGCGTGAATCATTTTGAATAATTCATCATTTGTCTCATCCTAAACATGGTTCCGTAAACGATGGAATACCAGATTGCAACACAACAGTCAAGTATGCGTCAACCGATGACGCAATACAAATTTTGAAGAAAGTGGGCCCAGGATGTGTGCCATCTAAACTAGATATAAAGTGTTAACCATTTATTCTGGAATAGTCCATATTCTGGATGATTTTCTAATCATTTCAACATCTCATCAACAGGGTGTGCATGATTTGGTCGGATTTCAAACACTGAGTAATAAGCTGGGTATTCCCCTTGCACCAGAGAAAACTGAAGGGCCTACAACCTGGCTAACATTTGCCAGGATCGAACTAGATACAATACGGTAGCAATGGCCGCGCGGTTACCGCCGGACAAATTACAAAAAGCCATCGTTAAAATTATCAGAATCTATTATGTACACCATTTTATACTGACATTTCAAAGACATACACAATAAGTTTTTACTTAAATTTTCGAAATGAAAAGTTCAGCATTTGAGAACGAGTTTAATGCAAACTTTGAATACATATTTTGATAGGAAATCAAGCACTGTATATGTTGAACGGGGGGGGGGGGGGGGTGTTAAAATTAAAATAATTAAACTCACCACAAGAATTCCAAAGAGCATTCACGGTAGTGGTCACAAGGCCGCAGGTTGACGGCTCTGGCCAAGTCTGTAGCTCGGCACCTCGGGTCAAGGCATGGTCGATGACTCGGGCCAGTCCGTAGGACGACACCCCGGTGCAAGGCCGTGGGCCGACGACTCAAGCAAGTCCGTGGGATGACACCCCGGCGAAAGGCCGTGAGCCGATGGATGACTCGGGCCCGTTCCGAGGGCCGGCACCTCGGGGGTTTGCCGTGGGCCGCCGACTCTGGCCAATTCCGTGGGCCGCCACTTACTCGGAGCATGGCCGTTGGCTAAAGACTCAGGCCAATTCCGTGGGTCCGCACCATTGGGTCAAGGCCTTGGGGTCGTCAACTCGGGTCAAGTGTTCAAGTGTTCAAGCGCTCAATCCAATGGAGATCCAGGCCTTAGAGTCTGCTGAAAACACTGCTAATATCAACCTCTCAAGAAGCGTAGTCACGGTGGAGTCCATTCATGAGGTGGGATGACGTTCCACACGGTAAATAAAGTTGTTCGCTGTTGAAGAGTGAGAAAAAGATCCATTAATGGGGGGCGATGTGGATTCAGAATATGTTTGAGTTAAAAGAAGAACCGAACGAAAAAATTTATCTGGAACACAATTTAAGTCAGTTAACGGTTGCAATACATTTGAACAGGATGCATCAAGAAAATGGTAATTCGAAAAACGATGGGCTAATATGTAAAGGTTAGGATCTTCAAAAATGTCAAAGTGGCCCATTTTTAATAATTGCAAACCAAGTACAAATGAGAGCCCATGGGAAAGAAATTTCCAAAAATGTGTCACTTGACAAACGTTTGGAAATTGGCAGCATTCAAGAAGGTTGTCACCTATTTGTGGATTCCCAAATAGGTCTTGTTCAAATGACGTCATTTCCTACAGACCAGCGACGTGCATCGGCATATTGAGCATCCAGTTGCATAACGCGCATTGGCCGCCTCGAAATTCGAACACATTTCAAGCAATAAGCGCACCTGTTTGGAACATTTTCAACACTGCGCAATGCGTGATATATTGCGTAAAATACGCACTTGCAGCTCTCCTACAGATTCGGACGTCATTGAGCAAGCCCTATTGCAAACCAAGTACAAACAAGAATGCATGGGGCGGTACTGATTCACAGAAATTTCCAAATATGTGTCACATGACACATCTTTGGAAAGGATCTTCTTTTGTTTTCTGCAAATTTACAGCATGCCAGAAGGCTGTCAACCATTTGTGAATTAAGTACAAACTAGAACGCATTGGGGAGGGGTGCAGATTCACAGAAATTTCAA
Organism: Patiria miniata; assembly: GCF_015706575.1. Taxonomy (NCBI): domain Eukaryota; kingdom Metazoa; phylum Echinodermata; class Asteroidea; order Valvatida; family Asterinidae; genus Patiria; species Patiria miniata. Next base: position 988,170 of record NW_024037064.1, on the reverse strand, counting down.
AAAAATGTGTCACTTGACACATGTTTGGAAATTGACATCATGCTTTTTGTCACTGGTTTCTGAATCCCCAAATTGCAAACCTGCAAGTACAAATTAGAATGCATATGGGAGGGACGGATTCACAGAAATTTCCAAATATGTGTCACTTGACACATGTTTGGAAATTGATAGCACGCAAGGTTGTCACCCATTTGTGAATCCCCCAATTGCAAACCAAGTACAAATTAGAGCACATGGGGGCAAGAATGTCAAAAAATATGTCACATGACACATCTTTTTGGAAATGACCTTTTGTTTTCTTCAAATTGACAGCATGCCAGAAGGTTGTCAACCATTCGTGGATTCCCCAATTGCAAACTAAGTACAAATTAGAACGCATTGGGGAGGGGGAGGATTCACAGAAATTTCCAAAAATGTGTCACTTGACACATGTTTGGAAATTGACATCATGCGAGGTTGTCACCCATTCGTGGATCTTCCAATTGCAAACCAAGTACACAAATTAGAATGCATGGGGGAGGGGGGGATTCACAGAAATTCCCAAAAATGAAGTTCTGCATGGCAAGTGGGACTTACAAAATGTGGGATGATTTTGCACATCATGATGGTGTGATATACACATCTTGTTCTTCGTTGGCATCCATACTGCTAATTGGACACTGCGAATAGCAGCTATGAAAATCATGGCACCACTCTTCCATGCATTTGACCGCCGCACCTATGAGACTTATTCCAATTAAGGCATCTGTTAGACATGCTAGATTCATCACTCCTGACACATCTCACAAGGGAGGATTTGTAGCAAACATCCGTGTCAAAGAGAAACACCACATTGCCTTGGATGAAAACCACGAGACAAGCATCAACAAAGAAGTGAAGACGGCAACACCCAAACCAATTCATGGAATTTATGGATCAAATCGCATTGTTTTTAGCAGAAAGAGCCATGGCAGTTCAAAATCTTGTTAGGGAAGTGCTGCCTGCAGAAAATGAAGACAAATTGAAGCTGCAACCTTCAGAACTGAAGAACATGGAGAAGACATGTTGTCACTTTATGACCAGGCTCCAGGAGACAGACGTTGCTAGCTTTGACCCTGACACTTTGGAATTAAAGCGACAACACTGGATGGTTCACCAACTGATCCTGTGCAGCGGCAAGATATGAAGCGTTTCTATGATATTGGTAGCTGTACCTACAAGGCCCATGCATCAACTAGGCTAGCTCCTCCAACAGCCCAGTGTTGATGCTCCTATCAGGAAAAAAATGTTGAAGACATTCCTTCCGAAGAAGAAAATAGTATGCAGAGTGAACCTAGCTCAAAAGAACAAGAAGCTTGTCATCAGATGTAATAGGAAGCTGATTGTGCAACCTAAGAATTTGGGACAATCAATCAAAACTCTGGGACGGTTCATCAAGCTTCTACTGGCCATTGCCACACCCAAGGGTAAAATGGTCCATGCAGATAAGACCAATGCCACTATTGTCTACAGGCGCCGATACAGTGAAGCATTTGCAGCCACACTACCTGCGTGTTGGAAACCAGAGTGTGTTAGCCATGGAAGGAATGTTCATGATAAATTCTGGCCCGTCTAATTCAATGCAGACATTCAGAGATTACACGCTTCATCTTGTTCACAAATGCATTATACCTTGATTACGTGAAGGTGCAAGTGAAGTCCATGTGGTTTTCAACTATCCTGGCAGGAACGAGAATAGTCCCAAGGAACTGGAATGACAATGACGAGATCATTCAGCACCTGAAAGAACTGATGTTGATGACGTCCTGGATATCATCCTTCCAGAGACACCACTACCACAAGGCAGTTCCAAGTCCTGGCACAAGGTAATCTTGGCAAATCGTTCTTTGAAACGAAAGATTGTGAACTTCCTTTCTCGAGATCTACTTACTGCAGGACAGGAGTACTGGAACACAGGCCAAGTGCTTGTAACTGCTCGTGGGTATGACAGGGGAACTGCAAGACCAGGCAAGAGGAGCCACATCCACTGAGAGCAAACCATTTCCAATGTTTGCTTAAAATCATGAGGAGAGTGACAGTAGGGTATGGTATCACTGTTTGACGACAAAATCCAACAAAGTTCTTATCTTCTCCCCTGGTACCGATACATACCATGTTGGCCTTGGCATCCTGACTGGTGATGGTGGTGCATTGAAAAAGGATGCAATAGTACAGCTGTCCGACAAACCTGACAAGCATGAGTGCATTTGTATGCAGCAATTGATAGCTTGCTTGTACAAGGACCCTGACTTAGCTTAGTTAAACACAGAGATTCGTCCATGTATTATTCAGACACTCTTCATCACCAGTGGATGTGACTACACATCTTCTTTCTATGGGCGTGGAAAAGCAGCCTTCAGCTCCACCTTTTTCCAGTATGCTTCTTTTAAAACAAGAGCAACATATCCTGGGTCCCTGTCAGAAGCATCACAGGGCGATGGACTACTCTCTTTTTATCGGCTGATCGGCTCAGTGTACAAACAATTCCAGTCAGTGATGCCATCAGAACACAAGTCGCTCGAGCAGTTTTTCCAAAGTTTTGGCGAGGAAGGCAGTTGACTTGTACAACATCAGAAGTGGCTTGATTGCATCCGGAACAGCTCATGGGAACAAGTGGAAAGCAAAGAGCAAGGATTAAAAGCACAAAAGCTTTACTGTATGGGCGTACCCCAAATACGTTAGCTACCTGACCTATTCATGAGTAAGAAATCTGCGAGTCACACAAAAACATGGTGGCCTTCGATGTTCTGCCACAGAAATAAAAATGGGTAATTCATCCTCAGAACATGTTTAATCTACGTCGGTCTCAAATTTACAATAAAATCACTTGACATCTCAGCTTGTATGACAGAAAGCTGGTGCTGAACCTCACGTCACACTGGCGGAGTAATTCAAGTAATATCTGCTTGGTGCTAGCGGAGGCATTTCTAGCTAGGAGCTGACGACAATTAGCTATAGGGATCAGCAAAATATATTAGGTTTTCAAGCTGACGCATCAAATGTAAAAAAGATAGCTGAATTATACAGATGTCATATTGGTTCAGACAATTTTTGGAATTTTTGAAGAATAAATTATTGTTTCACTGAAGAAGTGTCATTGCTCCTTTATTTATAGTCCCATCCCTGTCCGTAGGAAATAAGGCTGCCTAGTTGGATATTTCAACCAAACGAATCCGGGAAATATAAATTTATTGTGACTCGGCATCATTACATCTTGCAAGATGACAGAAGAAAGTCGTGAATAGCGCCCTCTACTCCACCTGGCCTGGCCGTAGATTTACATGACAAAAACAATGAAAGATGCCAATTGGTTTTACTTAATAAGACATGCCTTTTATTCCATAATTGAGTGGTAGGGCACAACCCGACCACGCCTTGAAATCGTTCGTATTAATCTTCGTTTAGGCCAAAAAAACAGTCTCCTGTTTCTGGTATGCGCGCGCGTCGCCGTAGCCATGCGCGTCGGTAAAATGAAAAAGTTTTTTTTTCAATGAAAGATGATGTCTCAAAACCGCCAAACTCACTGGTTTGACTGGAATCCTGCTGCTGCACAATTTTAACGTGTTTTTAGATTGGGTTATGGTCGAGAATTCATGGGGCCTCTCTGGACTCCCATATATTTGCACTAAGTTTAGTCGGGCACCATTTGCAGTCATCAGCCGACATTTGAAGCCAAAAAATCAGGTAAAAAAAACAAACAAAAAAAAGCGTCGCCGCACCACTTTTTGGGCAAACTCCATACCAGAAACCCTTTTGGCCTTAGGTCTTTCTTTCTTTTTTCCGGACAATACTTCTCCGCGGGTTTTCTCCTAAACGGTTCATGACATGAACTTCTAACTTTCTTCTATCGACCCTCATCTGAAGTGGTGTATATTACTGACGTCTTGATAACGTCATCAAGTGTCAAATTACAAGTGATTTTGTCCAAAAAATGACCATCTTCATTCACCTATAACCCTTCAACATAATAATCAGTCATGTTTACACCTTGTTATCAGAAAGACCATTAACTGATAAACATTTTTTTTCACGTGTGTGAACTTGCCTGACCTTTACTTCCGGGTCAACCTGAAGGTCAAAGTTAGGTGAATTTAAAATACGGACAGAAGCCTCAAAATCAAAACTAACCGAATTTCTTCCAAACGATTTACATAATTATGATAAAACCTGGTATGAACTTGAACTCCCATCCGAAGATGTAAAAAAAAATTCTGACATCATCATGACGTCATCAGGTATCAAATTACAAGCAATTTCAGGGCCAAATTTGTGAAAATAGTTTCAGCTATATCTTTAAAACTAAACAAAGTATCGTGTTCGTTTTCGCGTGAGGTTGTAAAGGATGCCTTGGGCAACAGTTCTTACTCCTGGGCACAAAACCACTTGACCTTCACTTCCGATATTTCCAGAAGTGCAATAAAAATTGAATATAACTTGAAAGCGGAAGCTCTTTACCATAAGCAAATAAATTGTGGAAGTGTTTAGAATTGAATAAAGGACACTCAAATTAGGTTTTGCCCTTCACCGACGTTTAGACACTGTATACTCAGTGTGTTACCTCCCAAGTGAAAGTTGGAAAAAATCACCCGGGTGGGACTCGAACCCACGACCTCCTGCTTTCTAGTGCAGATGTCTTACCACTCAACCACCGAGCTAACGGGATCGGTTGGCTGGTTTGACTAATTTGATTTACATCACCCCGACGCAAAATTTCCATCTTATAATAAAGGACACTCAAACAGCATAATGACGTCATCATTTGAAAGGGCGCCCTCTAGTGGTACAAAAAATATGATTTCCTTTTTAATTCAAAAACTATCCGTCCAAATTTAACCAAATCGCCCATTGTTATTTTCTATCAACTATACATACAACTTTGCAATGTTTCAAAATTATGACATCATCAGACCGGAAGTTACTATAGGGAGAATTTGAAAAAGAACCTTTTTAAAAATTCTATCATTTGATCCCTGTCTTATGACTTTATTCGTAGCTCTAATATTGATATCCGTTACAATGCTGACCTTTGGATCTTTAATACTGTGACATCATCAGACTGGAAAAAAACTTGTACGCATACATAAAATGTATACAGAAATTTGAGACATTTTTGTTTTAAACAAAATCATTGGATGTACTGGAAAGGTTAAATTTTTGTGATCTTTGTTCTGACATACACTTATTTATTTCAAAACTTAACTGGGCTGTGTCTAATGAAATAGTTGTCGGCCCGACCATTCTGCGTTTGTAACTCAACAAAATGCCTTGCCCTCTATTTCTTATACTATTTCCTTAAAATATAAGTATTATGTGACATATCAAAGGTTATTCTCCATTAGGCAAAAATAAACAGTCGTACGTCGATTTTGATCATGCACATCAATCTATTTTTTCTTGGGTAGCTACAACAACACCCTTTCTTGCCGCACCGCCCCAAATTTTCGTACCAAGGAGCACCAGGGCACTAAGGCAAATGATGTAACACCATATGAGAACACAAACAAGCAAAACAGTACCCACTTTGTCTGTACAACCCAAGCTTGGGAAAAAATTGCAAATAATTAAAAAAAAACAACGCAGAACTTTGGTCTGACCAGAGACCGACAATTTTTGTTGGCCTACGGCTTGTGCCAATTCTGTTTCTCTTTTTTGCATAAATGCCCCATATATTATTTTGGTATGCAACTATTAGACCAAAGGGTGAGTTTTCATAGCCACAACAGAAATGTACATGCAGAGCATTATAATTAAAACCCAAATGTTGGAGGGTGAGGGTACCGGTAGTGTTCTCTCAAAATGAAGGTCTGAAAAAAGCAAAGTGGAAGACAATTTAAATGTTTTGGGATGGTCTGTGTTTGATAACTCACCAAGGCAAGGAGGTTGACTGTTTCTCAGCCCTCACAGTGTGCTCCTTCAACTTGTTTGACAGTGTGATCTGGAGTGACTTGAGATGAGCGTAAGGAATGCCGACTGACGCAATGATCTGATTGGCCTTCTCATCGGTAAGGTCTGCGCTCAGTAGGCAACGATGGAGTCCTCTGGTGCTGGCAGCCTGAAGAAGTAAGGTAGGAATCAGTGAAGCTGAAGTCCTACAGGAATGAACAAGGAAGGAAAGCTTGTAGTCAAAGTTTGCACAACATGTAATGAAGACAATTTGACCCTCAAACATTTCATTGTGAGTTTATCACAAAATTTACCCACATATGGAGAACTTGGGAGCATTTGCTCACTCGCCACTAGTGCAGCTCTGTTTACGTGGGAAGACTGGCTCATGTCTAGGCGCTCTGAGCAAACTTTCGTTAATATGAGGAAAGTGTGTTGGTTAAACTTACTTCCTCGCATAGCATCACAAAATACAGATTTTCCTCTTTCACATGAATATAATTTCTTCATGATTGAAGGCGAAAACTTATGCGCACTTTTCCATTGAAAAACGGGCAACTCAGTGAACATTTCGTGTTTCCTATGGAGGTCATGGCACATTTCCCCGATTTTTGAGGGTGCGGGTTTACTTCTTCGAACGGCACACGTGTGAACACAATAAGCTTTCCTTTCATGTAACAACCGTTTTGATTGGTTGAGAAGAAAAAGGGGCACTTTCCTTGTCAAATCAGACATCGCTTTTGTTCTGAGGATCGACCGGCTGTTTATGTATAGTCCAGTTAATGCAGTGGGGCTATGCAGGTCGCCGGGTCAATGCAACGTTGTGTGTGACCGCAGAGCATGCAGGGCTTTGACTTTCTGCACATATGGGTGGGAAAGTTTTCCATATGATTCCAAACGAACCAGGGCAACGCGGGAATTTCATTCAATTGTGATGTAATTTGCTATAGATATTAAAGGGCAGTTCAAAGTACCCACTGGTAATATTCCCACATTACCCTACTGGTGCTATTGATAGCTGGTCAAATGGGACTATCAGTCAATTTTGATGCCATCTATATGTAAGGGCTTTGGACAATTACCTAATGGTAATATTCGTACAACATTGCGCTACTGAATCTGGGCCAAAAAGGAATTTTTGTCAATTTCGATGTAATTGCTATCGTTAAGGGGTGTTGAAATATTGCGCCATATGCCACTATAACGAACATCAAAAGATCCACAGAAAATGTTCATGAAAGCAATCGTTCGGTATAGGGATTTTGAGCTGTCGGTAATGAAAATGCCATATTTCTATTTAAATAGTGCCCTCTTGTGTCCTACTTGAAGTGTGCCCTCTACATCTCGTTTCGAATCGGTGTTTGACAATGCCAGCCACTTGCAAACAATACTTTATCAGGTCAATACAACAATCAACAACCACACAGTAGCCACAGCTGTTTGACAATACCAGCCACTTGCAGACAATAGTTTATCAGGTCAAAACAACAATCAACAGCCACACAGTAGCAACAGCTGTTTGACAATGCCTGCCACTTGCAGACAATACTTTATCAGGTCAATACAACAATCAACAGCCACACAGTAGCCACAGCTGTTTGACAATGCTTGCCACTTGCAGACAATACTTTATCAGGTCAATACAACAATCAACAGCCACACAGTAGCCACAGCTGTTTGACAATGCCAGCCACTTGCAGACAATAGTTTATCAGGTCAATACAACAATCAACAGCCACACAGTAGCCAAGGCTGTTTGATAATACCTGCCACTTGCAGACAATACTTTATCAGGTCAATACAACAATCAACAGCCACACAGTAGCTACAGCTGTTTGATAATACCAGCCACTTACCAACTTGGATCCAAACAAAACTGTTATTGTCGCAAGAGGGCGCAATTTTGTTTCTTTATATTTAATATTTATTATAAAAAAATTGTCAGTGACGTGTCCCAGAAACCAAAACTTTTTCTTAAGTCGAACCTGGTTTGTGACAGTCATCAAATCCTTGGATACAAAAAGAGGGGCCAATCATCACCAAGCAACTACAGACCAGTTTCCCTCATGTGGGTAGCCTGCAAATTACTGGAACATATCTTTAATCACTTGTGTGAAACCCAACTCATAAACACCATGGAAGAAATCCATCGACACCTAGATCAAAATAACAAAGCTCAGATAGATGTGCAGGTGCTTGACTTCAGTAAAGCATTCGACACTGTAGCCCATGAGAGATTACTTCATAAAATAGAACACTACGGGATTAGAGGTAACACCTGGACATGGATCAGAACATGCTTAACAAACAGAACCCAACAAGTAGTTGTAGATGGAGAAACATCAGACCCTACATCAGGAGTCCCCCAGGGCACCGTACTAGGCCCTTTGATGTTTCTACTCTACATCAATGACATTGGTGACAACATTAGCAAAGACACCAAAATCAAGTTATTTGCTGATGACTGCCTACTATTCCGACGCATTGCTAACTTCAATGACCAACAACAACTCCAAAAAGATCTGGATAGCCTTGTGAGCTGGTCTCATCAATGGCAGATGTCATTTAAGCCACACAAATGTCACACCCTACATATGACAAGATGCAAAAATCATCATGATAATATCTACAGATTGATGAATGTCAACCTTTCTGTTGTACCCAACCATCCATACCTTGGAGTTGAAATTCAAAAAGATTTGTCATGGTCTCTTCACATCAATCAAATAGCAAGCAGAGCTAATACAACACTTGGTTTTGTGAGCCCATGCCTCCAACACCACAGAACAGTCAGCAGGCTCACTATGCTTTACCGCTCCATCCATGAAGAAATTGCTCTTAACATCCCTTATTACATCACCCCAGTAGAGCGACCACAAAGAAATAGACATAATCAGCCCTACGCTTCCTTGCAATGCCGCACACAAGCGTACCACAAAAGTTTGTTCCCAAACACGACTGAAGACTGAAACGAGCTCCTAAATGATCTTATTCATCAAACATCATCGTCCCAATTTAAGATATCCCTAGGAAAAACATCTTGCATAATAACCTTAATTTCATGCTCGCAAGGCACCAACGAGAAGTCAAACTGCATGATGATGCCTATAGCGGCGATATCCAGTCAACTTTCTGAGATTCTGTCATCACATTCTTAAATTTGTTAAAAAGTGTAATGTCACAATTCAACCATCCTTTTTACCAGACTACCTCTCAAACTGAATTGACATTGCATGACTGGACATGGCGTCGCATTATCGTCACCTGGGGGTACAAAGACTCAGGGTCAATAGAACAGCGTGTTTGGCAATTAAACCGTGTAATTTGTGAATTTTTTTTATTTCATTTCAACTGACCAGCAAACTAGTGCTCAAAATCTAAACAAGGATGCTTAATAACTAACCTGATGAAGTTTTGGCTCTATGAATGCTCTATATTTCGAGAAAACTGAACAAACATAACCACAATATTCTAAATCTCAAATTCCAAAGTTGCCAGGTCATATTTTGAATTGCGCCCTCTAATGACACATTCCCCAAATCAGCATTTGGGACATGATTCTCATTCAGCCGGTTTCACATATTTGTGGATTCTCCAACTGAAAACCAAGAACAACTGAACCGTACACTGCCCACTTAAGTTAGGAATATATGTCTATGTAGAACAAAGGTTCACAAAATTACATCCCTTCCAGTACAATCTATGAATTTGTTAAAAAATTGTATCTTTAATAGTGTGATAAATTTCAGTAAACATTCTATGTGCACAAAAAAGTTATTTCTTATTTGATGACATCATCAGTCAAAAGCGGTAAGTGAATACTGATAAAGTTTGGAGAGGATGCATTTTCATTGTGAAGTGAAAAAAACGTATGAAAATATGGGAAATATAATTGTTTGTATTAATAACACCTAACTTCCGGTTTGATGACGTCACAGCATTAGAGTTATCCAAACGTGAACATTGTAATGGATATCATTACTTGGACTACGAAGATATGACAGGGATTAAATGATAGAATTAAATTAAACATATGATCCTTTTCAAATTCTAAAATTAAAGAAAGCAAACTCTATTTGATGTGCCGCTAGGGGGCGCCCTTTCGGATGATGACGTCATCTCACTTTTTTTGTGTCTGGTATTCCTCACTTTCATAATATGTGTGTAGTAAAATGCTTCCCCTTTTGACTTGCATTCGGTGAAGGTCAAGCGGTTTTGTGTCTGGAACAAGAAATGTTTCTCACGGCATAGTCTACAACCTCAGGAAAAAAACGAACACGATACTGTATGTAGTTCAAAAGATACAGCGCAAACTATTTTGTCAGAATTTGCCCTGAAATTGCTTGTAATTTGATACTTGATGATGTCATGATGACGTAACAAAATTTAGAACATCTTCATAACATGGTACAAGTTCACACTAGGTTTCTGGATCATACTGTGAAGAAAATGCCCCCAAATCCCACTTTTTACTTAAGTTTTATTACTCTAAATCTTACCTATATCCTCCTAGAGATCTGGCATTTTTGTCTAGAAAATTCCTGTTGTCTTTTCAGGTATTATTTCTAGGTAGTTTTGAGTATTTTCCTGCCGAAATTCTGTGTGTACACTAACGTGTTTGTTTACACATGTCAGCTGTGCTATAAATAGCGTGATGGTAAAATCCAACATGGCTGCCATTTGAGCAGCGCTTAAAATGTTTCTGATTGGCTGAAAGTTCTAAAATTATTTCTAGCAAGCTGAGACTTCTGAAAAGTATTTTATATTAGAACGTTTTACTAAATAATTATGTAGCTTCTTTAGATGTGAAGTTGTCTAATTTGAAGCAATTTGAAAGTTGGGCAAGTTTTGATGACTTTTCTGTCAGATTTCGTCTGGTAAGTCACAACCTCGACTCCATGGGCGCGTGCGCGTTCCTTCACTAACACCTTCACAATTTTTAACATTTTAAAGATGGCGTCGGCATGTCAAACGGATAAACTTCTGCCTAATTACCGTATAATGTGCCATATTTTGATAATTTAAATTACACAATTCCAGGGGTTAAGATCGCGCAAGGCATGATGGGAAGCAACATGGCGCAGCAAGATCTCGTACCCATGGGAACAAGGTTGGCTAAGTCAGTGACTGTCTCATGATTATTCATATCTGTGACATCACTGAATTTTCTTCAATGAACTTAAGGTTTGTTAACATTCACTCACTACTTGTAAAAGTGAGCATTTGGGGGATTCTGTATAATTTATTCACATTTTTACAACAGATTTACTGTAAGGAATGTCTTGAAGATTAATTTAAGCCTTTTTGTGTGATATTTTGCTGTATAATTTTGGAGAAATTTAGGGGAAACTATCGCTATGTGAATTCAGTATACTGTGATTTTTACAAAATGGGCGTGCCTATTTACTAGCGGGTACTTTTGATTTTCGCGCTGGGCCAATAGGGTATAAATAGGGCAGATTTTGTTCATTCTGGGTACGGTTCTTTGATGGGTGTTGGTCTACTGCTAGCTGCGAACTCTACTGCTGATCTCTAACTGTATTTACACATAGTGCTTTGGCCAGTTTGGGGAGCTGAGATACTTAGAGAATATGTCATCTTTACAACTTGAGTTAGGGGAGCCAACTTGATGAAATTGGGGAGCCGAGCTGAGCTGGGCAGCAAAGTTTTGGGGAGCAAAGTTTTGGGGAGCAAAGTTTTCGGGAGAAAAACTTTGGGGAGCCAGAGTCGGAGAGCGGATATCTAGACAGTTAGTAACTGTGATTTACATCAGTTGTAGCTGATATCTTTAATTATTAAGACTCTGACAGGAGTCAGGGGATCTTGAGATATATTTGGAGTCAGGCTGCTGAGTCTGATTTCATTGAGGAATATCAAGAGAGGCCTGGGGCCTAAGTGTATTTTGTTGAGAAGATTTTATTGCCGGACCACTCAATTAGAACACATTTGGCGGGGGGGGGGGGGGGGGGGAATCACAGAAATTTAAAAAAGATGTATCACTTGACACATGTTCATTCCCAAATTGCAAACCAATTGCAATTAGAGTGCATGGAAAGGGGGGGGGGGGGGGATTTACAGAAATTTCCAAAAATGTGTCACATTTGGAAATGATCTTTTCTTTTCTTCAAATTGACAGCATGCCAGAAAGTTGTCAACCATTCGTGGATAACAAACTAAATACAAAAGTTAGAACATATGGGGGGATTTACAAAAAATTCCATTGACATTGGAGAAGGGGCCCAGATTCACAGAATTTTCATGAATAACTCCTATGAACATCTATATGGAAAATAACAGCATGCAAGGTTTGGACCCATTCGTGGATTCCCACATTGCAAACCAAGTACAAATTAGAAGCATGGGGGAGGAGCCAATTCACAGAAATTTTCAAAAATGTGTCACTTGACGTGCAAGAAGGTATGCGAGAAGGTTGTCATTCATTTGTGGCTTCCCAAATTGTAACAACGCATTGGGGGATTTACAAAAATTTCCAAAACTGTGTCACATGACAAATCTTTGAAAAAGATCTTCTTTTGTTTTCTTCAAATTGAAAGCATGGCAGAAAGTTGTCAACCATTCGAGGATTCCCCAATTACAAACTAAGTACAAATTGGAACGCATTCGGGAGGTGGCAGATTCACAGAAATTTCCAAAAATGTGTCACTTGACACATCTTTGGAAAGGATCTTATTTTTTTTCCTGCAAATTGACAGCATGCCAGAAGGTTGTCAACCATTCGTGAATTAAGTACAAATTAGAACACATCGGGGAGTAGGAGGATTCACAGAAATTTCCAAAAATGTGTCACTTGACAAATCTTTGAAAAAGATCTTCTTTTGTTTTCTTCAAATTGAGAGCATGGCAGAAAGTTGTCAACCATTCGAGGATTCCCCAATTACAAACTAAGTACAAATTGGAACGCATTCGGGAGGTGGCAGATTCACAGAAATTTCCAAAAATGAGTCACTTGACACATCTTTGGAAAGGATCTTATTTTTTTTTCTGCAAATTGACAGCATGCCAGAAGGTTGTCAACCATTCGTGAATTAAGTACAAATTAGAACACATCGGGGAGTAGGAGGATTCACAGAAATTTCCAAAAATGTGTCACTTGACACACGTTTGGAAACTGATAGCATGCGACAAGGTTGTCACTCATTTGTAAATCCCCCGAATGCAAACCGAGTACAAATTAGAGCACATGGGGGGATTTACAGAAATTTCCAAAAATGTGTCGCTTGAAACATCTTTGGGGGGGGGGGAATTAGAACACATGGGGGGGGGGCAGATAAACAAAAATTTCCACAAATGTGCCTCTTGACACATGTTTGGAAATTGACATCATGCAAGGTTGTCACTCATTCGTGGATCCCCCAATTGCAAACCAATTACAAATTAGAATGCATGGGGAGGGGCGGATTTACAGAAATTTCCAAAGATGTGTCACTTGACAAACGTTAGGAAATTGGCAGCATGCGAGAAGATTGTCACCCATTTGTGCATTCCCCAATAGGTCTTGTAAAATGACGTCATTTCCTACAGACCAGCCGCGTGCATCAACATACTGAGCATCCAATTGCATAACGAGTATCGGCCGCGTCGAAATTCGAAAAACATTTCAAGCAATAAGCGCACATGTTTGGAACATTTTCAATACTGCGCAATGTACGATATATTGCGTAAAATACGCAGTTGCAGCTCTCCTACAGATTTGGACGTCATTGAGCAAGCCCTATTGCAAACCAAGTACAAATAGCAATGCATGGGGGGGGACCAATTCACAGACATTTCCAAAAATGTGTCACTTGACACATGTTTGGAAATAATAATAATAATAATAATAATGAACATTTATAAGGCGCCGATATCCGCCAAGCAAGACGCTCATGGCGCACAATACATACAAAACAATTACAGTATAAATTAAGTTAAATTTGAATAACAGAAATTAGTGACAGAAGTAATAAACATTAACTCATTAAACACAAAAACGTGAGGTAAACATATGAGTTTTCACAGAAGATTTAAATACAGACAATGATGATGACTGGCGAATTTCAAGGGGTAGATTGTTCCAGAGTTCGGGAGCGGTGATTGAGAAAGACCGGTTTCCCCAAGAGTTGTTGGTGCAGGGAACAGTAAGCTGTAGCACTCCGGCCGAACGAAGACTACGTGACGGCTGATATTTCTCGATAATGTCCGTTATGTAGTCCGGTGAAGTTCCTTGTAGTGACTTGAAAGCGAGGAGGATCTTGAAGGCAATGTGATCAGCGATGGGGAGCCAGTGAAGGGACTTAAGACGGGGGTGATATGAGTGGTGCGTCTGGATAAGGTGATGAGGCAAACAGTGGCAATTTGGAGGCGTTGAAGTTTGTTATCCGGTGGTGTGGCAGGTTATACATGAGGGAATTACAAACATCTAAGCGCGAAGTTATAAATGCATGGACTAGTTGCTCTGTGCCCATACGATTTAGATACTTCCGAATGAAGACAAGATTACGGAGATGAAATCTGACTGATTTTGACAATGCTGATATCTGATCAATGTGGGACATGTGGGGGTCGAAAGTGACACCTAGGTTGCGACACTTGGTGGAAGGATGGATGTGGCAATCTCCAGTCCTAATGCTGGTGATATTGAACTTGGTGAGTTGTTATTTTGAGCCACACAGGATAAATTCAGACTTGTTGTCATTCAATTTGAGACTGTTTGTCATCATCCATGTCTTGATCTCATCAATGCAAGCCTCAAGATTCTCCAGGGCAGACACAGCATTGGGTTGAGATGGATTGAAGGATTGATACAGCTGTATGTCATCAGCATAACAGTGATATAGGTTGTGTTTCTGGATCATCTGGCCGAGTGGTAAAAAAAATGTAGATGGTGAATAACATGGGACCGCCAACAGATCCCTGAGGAACACCACAGTCAAGGGAGGTAGGGCAGCTAATACTCTATTGAAGTTAACAGACTGTTGCCGGTCTGCAAGGTATGAGTCAAACCACTGCAAGGCTACATCGTGCACTCCCAAAGAGTGCAAGCGACTGATCAGGATGCTGTGATCTATGGTGTCAAATGCTGATGACAGATCGAGAAGCACAAGCGCCATTACTTTGCCAACATCCATCTGTCGTAGGATGTGGTCGCGGACAGATGAACAAGTAATGTTTCTACACTATGGTTCTGACGATATGGTATAGGGTCCAAGTCACATGATTTGGCTGGGGATTTGAAGATGACAGTGCGAATCTCATCTTGAGAGGCGAAACAGAGACTGGTCAGTGTAGTTTGTGTTGGCGGGGTGGGGGTAGAAGTATCTGTATCTGGCACAAGGGGAGGTAGTGCATCACGAATCGAAGAAATCTTGGACATTAAAAAAAACGGCTGAAATGGTCAGCCAGTGACTTGTCAGAATTGTACTTAGGTAAAGAAGATTCCTTATTCCTATGGAGAAGCTTCATGATGGCAGGAAACAGTTGTTTTTGATCACCGGAACACTAGGAGACTATTTCTGAGTAATGGGTTCTTTTGGCCTTACGGATCAGCGAGATCACATGCTGGCATTGTTGGTGATGTAGTTGGCGGTCAATCTCGAGTGAAGATGCATGCCACCTGTGCTCAAGCTGTCTTCGTCTGTGCTTAGCTTGGAACAATCAGTGTACCAACCGGTGTCGGGCCGAATAGTGACACATCGGGACTTGACTGGTGCAAATGTATCCAAGAGTTGAGACAGTATGAAGTTGTAACTGTCGGCTGCCTCGTTGACATGGCAACATTGCATTGGGCCGACAGATAGTTGCCTTTAATCTCAGCGCACAAGAGATTCAAATCAATGCTGTGGAGATTGTGATGGATAACCATGTCTGACAGATACCAATGATATCAAGATGATTTTTAGAAACAAAATCAATAAGTTCTGTTGTCTTGTTCCGAATTGACTGGGCATTAATCATGCAGAAGGTAGTGTCTAGCTTGAGTTTATGAGGGTTTAGATCTCACAGACAGGTCGCACTAAAAAGCGTCAACACAGCGTCAACACAGCGTCAACACATGACAGAAGCGTCAACACACTGTCAACACATCCAAAACACATTCTGAATTGACCAAAAAAGGTATAGAATTGCAAAGCATAGAATAAAACAGAATTTCCATTGGATTGAGTTTCCATTTAGTACTTAAAAGTATAGTATTTTCACGCGAAAAAAATGACCTTTAACTTGCGCGGCCGTTGTCCGCATTCTTGACTTCACACAAAGCTTTGATTATACCATTTCAAGTAGGGGTGTGTAGGCTATGACATTACAACAGAGGGCGCCTTGATGCAGAAGGATGCACTCTGATCTGTGAGAGACTGAGGGACTAAGGTTTATTGAACGACGCTATAATGGAATGGTTCGTGCTGCCACTGAGGCAACATGGCAGCCGATCTCGGAGCGGTAGGAGAGCCAATTTTCTTGAACTGAAAATTGCAATTTTCAGACGTATAATTTAACCTATTGATTTTAAGCCAAAATCTTGTTTCTGTCCATACTGTATGGGTTGTGTCAATTTTAATGCATTTTGGATGTGTTGACGCTGGTGTTGACGCTTTGGAGTGTGTTGACGCTTTTTAGTATGACCGTCACAGACTGATGTGGATAAACCAAGTTTTGTGTGCATTTACATACCGGGCTGGTGAATTTTGATTGAAGTAATCAGGGTGATGGGGTCCGTCTTGACTTGATGTGCGATTTCCAATTACAATGGGCATGTCAAAGTTGAAGTAAGTCGATCGGCGCCTACGTATCCCAGCCTTGCATCCACAACGAGTGCACCAAAAACAACAGGTGCCAGTGATCGGTCCAGAAGATTTGGATGGTGGATGGATTGGACATGTTCTGGGTCCTATATCACTGCAGATTTCAGCAGCAAGAGGACATGGACGGCAAAGATCGGGTTCATTATTGAAGGAGCACAGATGTATTGGCGAATATCTGACTCACTGGGATGAAGCAGGAGCCATTGAGGAGCCCATTGGCATATGCAGTGGCATTGTTGAATTAAATGGGAGACAACATTGGTTTATTAGCATATCAAGTGCTGCACTGGTGCTGGAGGAACATCCAATTGTTACCAGCACAAGGTGTGATCTACTAGTCACAAAAGATACCTGACGTCTTGGTGCGCAGAAAAACTGCTAAAGCCCCAAATGCACAGGAAAGGAAGGAAAAACTCCCTTAAAATGCTCCCAAACCAGATGATGTTACATATATTCTGGCTCACCATGTTGATCAGTATGCGCTAAAGTTCAACTTGACATGAAGACATGACTGGAACACCGCTTTGGTGGAGAGCATGATGAGCTAGAGCCGCCAGCTAGTAGCGCTGCACTCTATAACATTACTCAGGTCAATACAACAATCAACAGCCACACAGTAGCCACAGCTGTTTGACAATGCCTGCCACTTGCAGACAATACTTTATCAGGTCAATACAACAATCAACAGCCACACAGTAGCAACAGCTGTTTGACAATACCAGCCACTTGCAGACAAGGGCAGATCCAGAACACAATTTTAGGGGGGGGGGAAATTGGACCCCCCAAAAAGTGGGTCAAAAAAATTAGGGCGTGGGGTTCGGGGCCCGCTTAAGGGCCCCGAAAAAAAATTGGATTCTAGATGCTCTGTGGTGCGATCTGAGGCAATTTCTGACCACTTTAACCAATGTTTTTTGAGGAAAAGATGGTGGTGTACTCATTGCCTGCCTTTATTGCGATGTCACATAAAAAAAAAAAATTGGTCTCGTTTTGGGGGGGGGGGGGCCATGGCCCCCTTTGCCCCCCCCCCCCCCCCTGGATCCGCCCTTGCTTGCAGACAATACTTTATCTGGTCAATACAACAATCAACAGCCATACAGTAGCCACAGCTGTTTGGCAATGCCAGCCACTTGCAGGCAATACTTTATCAGGTCAATACAACAATCAACAGCCACACAGTAGCCACAGCTGTTTGACAATGCCTGCCACTTGCAGACAATACTTTATCAGGTCAATACAACAATCAACAGCCACACAGTAGCAACAGCTGTTTGACAATGCCAGCCACTTGCAGACAATACTTTATCAGGTCAATACAACAATCAACAGCCACACAGTAGCAACAGCTGTTTGACAATACCATCCACTTGCATACAATACTTTATCAGGTCAATACAACAATCAACAGCCACACAATAGCCACAGCTGTTTGACAATGCCTGCCACTTGCAGACAATACTTTATCAGGTCAATACAACAATCAACAGCCGCACAGTAGCAACAGCTGTTTGACAATGCCTGCCACTTGCAGACAATACTTTATCAGGTCAATACAACAATCAACAGCCCTACAGTAGCCACAGCTGTTTGGCAATGCCAGCCACTTGCAGGCAATACTTTATCAGGTCAATACAACAATCAACAGCCACACAGTAGCCACAGCTGTTTGACAATGCCTGCCACTTGCAGACAATACTTTATCAGGTCAATACAACAATCAACAGCCACACAGTAGCAACAGCTGTTTGACAATGCCAGCCACTTGCAGACAATACTTTATCTGGTCAATACAACAATCAACAGCCACACAGTAGCAACAGCTGTTTGACAATACCAGCCACTTGCAGACAATACTTTATCAGGTCAATACAACAATCAACAGCCACACAGTAGCAACAGCTGTTTGACAATACCATCCACTTGCATACAATACTTTATCAGGTCAATACAACAATCAACAGCCACACAGTAGCCACAGCTGTTTGACAATGCCTGCCACTTGCAGACAATACTTTATCAGGTCAATACAACAATCAACAGCCGCACAGTAGCAACAGCTGTTTGACAATGCCTGCCACTTGCAGACAATACTTTATCTGGTCAATACAACAATCAACAGCCCTACAGTAGCCACAGCTGTTTGGCAATGCCAGCCACTTGCAGGCAATACTTTATCAGGTCAATACAACAATCAACAGCCACACAGTAGCCACAGCTGTTTGACAATGCCTGCCACTTGCAGACAATACTTTATCAGGTCAATAGAACAATCAACAGCCACACAGTAGCAACAGCTGTTTGACAATGCCAGCCACTTGCAGACAATACTTTATCTGGTCAATACAACAATCAACAGCCACACAGTAGCCACAGCTGTTTGACAATGCCTGCCACTTGCAGACAATACTTTATCAGGTCAATACAACAATCAACAGCCGCACAGTAGCAACAGCTGTTTGACAATGCCTGCCACTTACAGACAATACTTTATCAGGTCAATACAACAATCAACAGCCACACAGTAGCCACAGCTGTTTGATAATACCAGCCACTTACCAATTGCTGACAATACCAATAGGCCCCCACCCAAAAAGTTCTGCTTCCAATTACATGGCATTTGAAAACAGGGTAGGTAGGGTTTTTTTTGACAGGGATCATGTTTCAGTCAATACCAAACACCAACTGTGGACAGCACTTTGTAAAGTCAGTCCTTCTGATTTGAGGTGTGCGATCACACCCCCACACCATCGCACACCTAAAAGCTTCCCGCGAAGTGTGAACAATTGCATGCCTGAATTTCCCTGGACCACAGATCACACACCTAGAAAATCACACACCTAGAAAAAATACACACCTAGAAAAGTCCAGGTGTGCCTTCTCCCACACGCCTGTGATTTTCAAATCAGAAGGACTGTCAAGTCAAAAACAGTCAACAGCAATTTAGCACCCACAGCTGTTTTGACAGGGATCATGTTTCAAACAGTCAATACCAGCAACTTACTGACTATGACAGTACTTTAACGAGTCAATAACAGTCAGCAAATATTCATTATCAACAACTGTTCTACGGGTCACAGTTGGTCAAGTCATTCTCATGGCCAGTTACTTAAGCAGTCAAAACGGGTCAATAATTTAGTTCTATGCATAGAATTCCATCGGGTCAAAAACGGTCACCTGACTGATTTGGACCCGAGTAACAGCATGGCTGAGTATGCATGTTTGCATCGGACGGTTCTAATGGGCCAAGTACATAAGTTTATGGATGTTGCATATAAAGGTAAAAGATGAGCTAGTATTTTTTCTCTTTTTTTTCACTGCTAGGAAAAGGGTGCTTAGGACAAATTCAGTTTCTAATAGGCACTTCCAGTTACATTATTAAGCTATTTTACATTGTTGTCAAACGAGAATATCAGTTTTCAAAATGGCTTCAAATTTATGATGTGATTAGGGTAATGTATAAACAGGGAGAGACATTTTGTGACAAATGTCCAGTCTGTATGTACGTTTAAATCCTCATTATAAAATATCAAATAATTCTTCACGATGACTCTGAGTTTTCTAGGTTTTGACTGATAGCATTCCTCCAGGGTACACCTTCACAATGACTCTGAGTTTTCTAGGTTTTGACTGGGTTATCATTATTAAGAAATATCTGAAAGGTAGAGCAAGAGGTGGGGGGGGAAGAAATGTTCGAATTTACCCCACAAAGCAGTGCCCCACTACCAGCACTCTTTATTTGTGGGAGAACATAGAAGAGCGCCAGATCACCCAGTTTGATTACTTGTTTCTGCTTATTCTTTGGGCCAAAAAAAAAAGTCTCCAGTTTCTGGTATGCGCGCGCGTCGCCGTAGCCATGCGCGTCGGCAAAATGAAAAAGTTTTTTTTCCAATGAAAGATGATGTCTCAAAACCGCCAAACTCACTGGTTTGACTGGAATTCTGCTGCTGCACAATTTTAACGTGTTTTTAGGTGGGGTTATGGTTGAGAATAAGCTTTATGTGGCCTATCTGGACTCCCAATCCCATATAGGCCTATTTGTACTAACTTTAGTCGGGCACCATTTGCAGTCATCAGCCGACATTTGAAGCAAAAAAATCAGGTAAAAAAAAAAAAGCCTCATCGCCGCACCACTTTTGGGCAAGCTCCATACCAGAAACCGGAGACTTTTTTTTTTTGGCCTTAGGTACATGTAACTTAAAACTAACCTCAAGAATCAGTAATGGGTAGCCCAGCAAGCAGGTCATCCGTTCATCTGTCGGTCCTCCTCCCTGCTTCCGGTTCCTCGGGTTTCTGTTTGATGAGGCTGTCGGAGCCCTGATGATGTCTTGAGGCAGGCTCATCCTCATCTCAGTAGAGCAATTCCCTCATCAGTCAGTGGTCCTCACTTTGCTGAAAGGATTCAAATTACGAAAGGAAACATTTGAATTATTGAGCTGTATTCGTGCCAGGGCTCGAAAGGAGAAAAAAAAAACATTGAATTAACTCCACAAAGCAAAGCCCTGCTACCAGAACTCATTTGTGCACAAACATAATAACAGAGTCAGATCGCCCATTTAAATTTGTTTTGTGACTTGATTGTTCCTGTTAAGAGGAGGCCTATACACAGCCTAAAAGCAGAACAGGAAGGGGACAGACCTCATTTATCCCAGGACAAACCAATAACACCAGTAAATAAAGATATGCTTCAAACCATGTTACAAGGCTATGATGGCATTAAGTACACATTCTTAATTCATGTTTTTGCAATTTGTTTTTAGGTTTTACAGGCAATCAAAAATTTAGGACATCAACAAATTTAAAATGTGCTCTTCAAAATCCAAAAGTGGTTTCTGAAAAGCTAGGGTTAGAACTTAGACAAGGTAGGCTCGCAGGGCCGTTCCAAGACTTGCCACTTGATAATTTTTGCGTTAGCTTGATTGGTTTAGTTCCTAAAAGACAGCCTGGTTCATTTTGAATAATTCATCAATTGTCTCATCCTAAACATGGTTCCGTAAATGATGGACTACCAGATTGCAACGCAACAGTCAAGTATGCGTCAACCGATGACGCAATACAAATTTTGAAGAAAGTGGGCCCAGGATGTGTGCCATCTAAACTAGATATAAAGTGTTAACCATTTATTCTGGAATAGTCCATATTCTGGATGATTTTCTAATCATTTCAACATCTCATCAACAGGGTGTGCATGATTTCGTCGCTTTGCTCACGAAGCGACAAAAACCTCGAAAATCGATAATTATTCGATTTTGAGTTTTACTAGCCATTTTATTATAGTTGTCTCAAGGAACAATTTGACCAAGTTTCAAGGCAAAATATTGTTTACTTTCTTAATTATTGTAAACAAACAATTGTCAAAAAGCCTGAAATCGGTGATTTTCCGATTTTACGAAGTGTAAAAAAGTCTCACGAAGTGACAAAAAGTCACCTCGTGAGCAGGGCCGGAGGAATTATACATTGGTCTACACGCGGCAGGATGGGAGCATACACGCGCGCGCGCGAACGATGTTGAAAAAGAACAGACGCGCGCGCGCTCAACTGTCGTGACGCGCAAAAGTAACAAGTTTGTTGCGCCGAAAAAAAGTTTCATGATCCCACGAAGTGACAAAAACTGTGTACAAAGTAATTGGCAAAATATGGGAGTCAAAAAATTGATGTTCTCACGAAGTGCAAAAAAGTTGAATTAATGAATTACTGTTTAATTACGAACTATTTTTAACAAACAACTATGAATTAGCAAAGAGCAAATCATATCATATAGGATAATGCCAAAAATTCCGAATTCTGTTACTGCAAAGTGGTCGAAAATGTCTTTTGATAAAATTAATAACTTCAAATGCGATTATCTCAGGATGAACTTTTTTCAAATTTTGAGGTTTTTGTTACTTCGTGAGCAAAGCGACGATTTGGTCGGATTTCAAACACTGAGTAATAAGCTGGGTATTCACCTTGCACCAGAGAAAACTGAAGGGCCTACAACCTGGCTAACATTTGCAAGGATCGAACAAGATACAATGTAGCAATGGCCGCGCGGTTACCGCGGCACAAATTACAAAAAGCCATCGTTAAAATTATCAGAATCTATTATGTACACCATTTCATACTGACATTTCAAAGACATACACAATAACTTTTTACTGAAATTTTCGAAATGAAAAGTTCAGCATTTGAGAACGAGTTTGATGCAAACTTTGAATACATATTTTGATAGGAAATCAAGCACTGTATATTTTGCACAGGAAGGGGGTGTTAAAATAAAGATAATTAAACTCACCACAAGAATTCCAAAGAGCATTCACGGTAGTGGTCACAAGGCCGCGGGTTGACGGCTCTGGTCAAGTCCGTAGCTCGGCACTTCGGGTCAAGGCATGGTCGATGACTCGGGCCAGTCCGTAGGACGACACCCCGGCGCAAGGCCGTGGGCCGACGACTCGAGCAAGTCCGTGGGACGACACCCCGGCGAAAGGCCGTGAGCCGATGGACGACTCGGGCCCGTTCCGGGGGCCGGCACCTCTGGGGTTTGCCGTGGGCCGCCGACTCGGGCCAATTTCGTGGGCCGCCACTTACTCGGAGCATGGCCGTTGGCTAAAGACTCAGGCCAATTCCGTGGGTCCGCACCATTGGGTCAAGGCCTTGGTGTCGTCAACCCGGGTCAAGTGTTCAAGTGTTCAATCCAATCGAGATCCAGGCCTTAGAGTCTGCTGAAAACACTGCTAATATCAACCTCTCAAGAAGCGTAGTCACGGTGGAGTCCATTCATGAGGTGGGATGACGTTCCACACGGTAAATAAAGTTGTTCACTGTTGAAGAGTGACAAAGATCCATTAATGGAGGGGCAATGTGGATTCAGAATATGTTTGAGTTAAAAGAAGAACTGAACGAAAAAATGTATCTGGAACACAATTTAAGTCAGTTAACGGTTGCAATACATATGAACAGGATGCATCAAGAAAATGGTATTTCGAAAAACGATGGGCTAATATGTAAAGGTTAGGATCTTCAAAAATGTCGAAGTGGCCCATCTTTAGGGGTAGTTCATTTGCTTTTTAGTGATATCTTATTGACATCTCTTCGGTCACGGATGGCAGAGCATCATTGATTTCAAAATGATGGACAACATTTGCTGCATGAGTGGTGGACTCTCAGCTGTCCAAAGAAAGTGCCGTTGATGTGCAATGTGCATTGAAAAGAGGTACATTGGAGATGTTGTTGCTTTAACGTGGGTTGATGCTTTAACGTGGGTTCACACTGCATAATAAACATTCTACACAATGTATTTCTGAATGCAGAGAAGTCTAAATCTACATCAACTCTGCTTGTCAGAGATTTCTCGAAGGCATTCGACCGCATAGACCACTCCATTGCTGTTTCAAAGTTATTGAAATTAGGAGTGCGAGAAAGTCTGATCCCATGGATAACAAACTTCCTTGTATCGCGGCAACAACGTGTAAGGTATAGATCGCATATGTCCAACTGGTCTGTGCTACATGCTGGAGTACCGCAGGGAACATGTTTGGACCCTATTATTTTTCTCGCAATGATAAACGATGCATGTGCACTAGACGGTATCAATGCCTATAAATACGTTGATGACATGACGCTAATTGAAACCCGGAGCACAGACCAGCCCTCTCGAATGGAAGATGCGGTTACACATATTGTAAAGTGGTCGAGTGACAATAACATGAAAGTGAATCCTGCTAAATGTTGTGTAATGCAAATTAATTTCTCACGGAATCTTGCAGTAATGAATGAAATTAGCATTAATGGCCATACGTTGCAGTGTGTTAATGTACTTAAATTACTCGGCATTCTAATTCAAAATGACCTGAAATGGGAATCACACGTAGTTGATCTTGTTAGGAGAGCAAATAGAAAATTACATATGATACGTGTCCTCAAACGTCATCGTCTGCCCGACAATGACTTGTTGACAGTGTACTGTTCTTATATTTGCCCCATCTTGGAATATGGGGCTCCAGTCTGGAGTAGTGGTCTCACCAACAAGCAGTGCTTAGCTCTTGAGTCAATCCAAAAACGAGCTTTTCGAATCATTCTTGGCAGACGTTTTATAAGTTATGAGAACTCAAAAAATGTGCTAGGTATGAAAAACTTAGAAGAAAGGCGAGTATCATTGCGTACTTCGTTCATGCAAAAGACAATAACCCATTCAAAAGTTTCAGAATTTTCTTCCATCTGCGGAAAACGCAAGACAGTTAAGACATACTAAAAAATTCCAGAGCCTCGCTGTAGAACAACAAGAATGAGAAACAGCCCAATATCATCTTTGATAATACTTTATAATGCGAAGTAATATCTATCTCTATAGAGTAGCAACAGCTTAGTAATTGACCAGTCTCAGTCTCTTGTATCTCACTGTATAACTTTTATATTTTTAATGCATATGTCATGTTCCAACACAACTCTTTTACTTTTTCACTTTAAATTTACGGGTTATTACAAAACTGATTCTTTAAATTGAATTTTATCAAAAAATTGATAATTTTAGCTCAAGGGCTGATTATGTATTTTTTTCCCCTTAAATGTTATATTTATTAAGTGCTTTTTACTGTTATGTGTCATAGTTCCGTGTTTCTTATTTGTATGTAAGCATTGTCTTTTAACAATATTTGTGAATCATGTAAAACATTGTGCAATTCGGCCGCGAGGCTGCGATATGATTTTTTTTAAATAAACCATTAAATAATAATAATAATAATAATAATAATAATGTAAGGGCTTTTGAAAATTACCTATTGTTAATATTTGTACAACCTTGCACCACTGAACCTGGGCAAAGAAGGAATTTCTGTCAATTGCGATGAAATTGCTATCGTTAAAGGGTGTTGAAATATTGCCCTACAGTGGAATTCCACTATAACGAACATCACAAGATCCACAGAAAATGTTCATAATAGCAATCGTTCGGTATAGGGGTTTTGAGCCATCGGTAATGAAAATGGCATATTTCTATTTAAATAGTGCCCTCTTGTGTCTTACTTGAAGTGTGCCCTCTACATCTCGTTTCGAATCGGTGTTTGACAATGCCTGCCACTTGCAGACAATACTTTATCAGGTCAATACACATATGGAGAACTTTGCCACCCATATGTGCAGAAAATCCAAGCCCTGCATGCTCTGCGGTCACACACAACGGTGCATTGACCCAGCGACCTGCACAGCCCCATTGCGTTGACCGGACTATACATAAACAGCAGGTCGATCCTCGCAACAAAAGTGATGTCTGATTTGACAAGAAAAGTGCCCCATGTTCTTCTCAACCAATCCAAACGGTTGGTACATGAATGGAAAGCTTATTGTGTTATCTTTCAGAAACCGTGCGAGGTAATTGTATGCAACAGAGTTCACACGTGTGCTGTTCGAAGAAGTAAACCCGCACCCTCAAAAATTGGGGGAAATGTGCCGTGACCTCCATAGGAAACGCGAAATTTTCACTGAGTTACCAGTTTTTCAATGAAAAAGTGCACATAATTATTCACCTTTAACCATGAAGAAATTATATTCATTTGAAAGAGGAAAACCTATATTTTATGATGCGATGCGAGGAAGTAAGTTTAACCAACATACTTTCCGCGTATTAACGCAAGTTTGCTGAGAGTGCCTAGATATGAGCCAGTCTTCCCACGTAAACAGAGCTGCACTAGTGGCGAGTGAGCAAATGCTCCCTAGTTCTCCGTATGCAATCAACAGCCACACAGTAGCCACAGGTGTTTGACAATGCCAGCCACTTGCAGACAATACTTTATCAGGTCAATACAACAATCAACAGCCACACAGTAGCCACAGCTGTTTGACAATGCCTGCCACTTGCAGACAATACTTTATCAGGTCAATACAACAATCAACAGCCACACAGTAGCCACAGCTGTTTGACAATACCAGCCACTTGCAGACAATACTTTATCAGGTCAATACAACAATCAACAGCCACACAGTAGCCACAGCTGTTTGACAATGCCTGCCACTTGCAGACAATACTTTATCAGGTCAATACAACAATCAACAGTCACACAGTAGCCACTTGCAGACAATACTTTACCAAGTCAATACAACAATCAACAGCCACACAGTAGCCACTTGCAGACAATACTTTATCAAGTCAATACAACAATCGACAACCACACAGTAGCCACAGCTGTTTGACAATGCCTGCCACTTGCAGACAATACTTTATCAGGTCAATACAACAATCAACAGCCACACAGTAGCCACAGCTGTTTGGCAATGCCAGCCACTTGCAGACAATACTTTATCAGGTCAATACAACAATCAACAGCCACACAGTAGCCACAGCTGTTTGGCAATGCCAGCCACTTGCAGACAATACTTTATCAAGTCAATACAACAATCAACAGCCACACATAGCCACAGCTGTTTGGCAATGCCAGCCACTTGCAGACAATACTTTATCAGGTCAATACAACAATCAACAGCCACACAGTAGCCACTTGCAGACAATGGGCAAGTTCGCGCAAGGACTATAGTTAACCATTGGTCGACTAACGCTTGCCCGAACTCTGTCTAGTTGACGATGGTTGACTACTCTAGTCGACTATTTGGAACCAGCCTACTGGGGTTGGTTGATTCGCTGGCTACCAATAGGCTCGTTTCGTTACTAAGTGACAAGAAATTTGCACAAAGTTAAAAATGGTGGAAAAGTCGAGCGTGCATGACAATCATGACACTGACAGTAAAGCAACATAAGTAGGCCCCTCTTGGAAAGATTCCCATATCTGGCCATCAGTAATGTTTCCCTTAAATGACCTATCACCCATCAGGAAGTGATAATATGTCCTAAAAAATTCAAAATTAGCAGGACAATTTTAAACCCGCAATTCCACGCTTTCGTTGAAAACAATTTACGAACGCCCCACGTGAAGTGAACGAAGATGTACACGTACCATGTACACGCGCGTGCCGTTAGGGTGTTTGCTGCCGTACGTGGCGGCATCGTGCTAGGGTCCTACTTAGCCCCATAAATGTGGCCTATTTACTGGACTGCCTCCGTAAACATAGGCCACACATCCACATGTGCAAAAACCTGTCCCACTTTGCCAAATTTTGATTTACACATTTAGGCTAAGTTTGAAGGTTTTTTTTCCTTTAGAAAAGCATACTCACCCTCTTTATAGGCTAATCAGAAAGTGCTGCCTTTTTCATGGGTCTAAAAAATTCCAAGTATTTTCTCAGTACATGCTGCAATATTTTCCCTACTAAATTTGACTTTTTAGGTCATCAATGATAATAAATAGCAGTAAAAATGCAGTAATGCAATGTTTATCATGTTTATCATTCGATCATGTTCATTGCCAGAGTAGGCTAGTACTTTAGTACTATCTGGAAACATGCCTTAAACCACACTGCATGACAGCACTTTCATTCACACAAGGTCAAGGATAAAAAAAATTGTAAAAATGACAAATTTTGATCTGGCCGTAGACGTAGAATTGGCCTTCAAAAAAGTACAAGATGCTATCCAATGACATTGGATAGATGCAGTGGACTGCACCATTATTAGTGGTGAGTGTTTTTAAAGGGTCGGGACCGACCTACTCATAGTTTGAGTATCACTCGTTTTCTAAGCAGCCAGTGGCCTATCCAGATTGGGGGGGGGAACCTTGCGGATTTTTTTGAAACATTTTTTTAGTAACTATTTCCAGAATTGTATAGAAAGTTCTGTTTGAAAAAAAAAAAGAAACCAAGTTCCAAAACCATTGGAATGCATATGGATACATGTCTATAAAAATCAACCTCAAAATGCAAGAAAAAGGAACTTAAACTCTGAGGATAACATACACATGAAACTTTAATGCAGGTAATCCTAGACTCAAGTAATCAAAACCTGGATGAACTTATATTACACAACTTATTAGAATCACGCAACTTCAATACTTCAAGAGAAAAGAACACTTCAAATGTTTAGAAATGAGCCAAAAGAATAATCAAGTTGGAATAAAAACTTATAACAGTATTAAATCAAAAGTCTCAAAGTTTCTAAACAGAAAATCTTGCTAAAACGACTTCTAAGAAAAGAATGGAGACAAAAACAGTTTTAAAATGATACTGAACTGGATAATATGAGTATCATGAAGGCAAATCTAAAAATAGAATTATACAGTAAAAAGAAAAGTAATGAAAACTCACCAAAAACTGAATGTGGCATGACCATCTCTTATAGGGGGGGGGGGGGGGGTTCTCGAGGGCTAAAATAAACAAACGGGGGATGCAATACCAGGAAAAGGGGGGGGGGGGGAAGCTACACACATGCATATTTATGCAACCCCGTGCCCCAGCTAATCGCAGTTGACTTTACTAAATCATGACGTCATTTCATTCTGAACTCTGGACTAAGTTTTTGATTAGTCAATTTGGCTTTTTGTAATACAACAACGGCCAGACATCAAAACCCAGACTGGGACCTTGAGTGCTGAAAAACATGCAAAATTAAATCAGGCCAACTGTCCTCACTCTTTAGCCAACAAAATTCTCCAAAATTTTCATTAGGCAAAGAGAAGGTCATCAGTATTTTACCAACCAAGTTTGAACTCAATTTGTAAAGGAGACTTTTCTTCAATTTTTTTCACATGAAAAAGAAGTCAAGTGATTCCAAAATGAGGCTAACACCCCCCCCCCCCATTTAAAAAAAATTAACCAATTCAATTAAATTTACAATAAATTATTCACATATCTTTCTCAAAGATTACAGACAGAATTAATGTGCACCCTTCAGATTTAGTATGTTTAACATGTTTAGTGTTTTTTATGTTTTTGTTTTTTTCAAATTTGATGGGAAAGTGCACAGCATTACCGTTGCACCATCGATTTTGCATTTCCTCCAGTCATGTACAGGTACACATTCTAGGGTTGTGAGAATTAACTTTTTTGAAAACCTTAACTGTGCTTAAATCTTCAAGATGTAACAATGTAAAAATTGGTTTCTTATTGCTGCCCTCAGCAGAGAACAGAAGATCTTTTGTTCTTTTGTTGCATTCAGCATACCGGTAACTTGAGAAACTAACACAAGTTTTACCATTATGATTAAGACTAGTTTGAGCAATGAGTCCAATCATCGCAAACTAGATAAGAGTTTCGGGCTAACATAGTTTAGGTAAAAAAAATAGTTCTGCTTCCAGTTTCCCTACGTACCCTATTCTGACAGCCCCTACCCAATTTTCTTCATGGAAAAAATGAGAAAAACACCCACGCAGACGCCTCCATATGATCGTATACACACAAAAAATCCCCCCCCCCCAAAAAAAATAATTAATGCCCTACCCACCGTCTTACCCTATTGTCAAAATGGAATACACTAATGTGCAATTTAATTGCAAAAAAAAAAAGTGGGCAAACATATATTATAAAATTGATTTGAAATGCATTAGTTGTTACAACATGTACAATTATAAATATATTTAAAAATACTTTGAAAGGACAATTACAGTCTCTTGTTTATGCATTCTTTTCTACACTATGTACAGATCCTGTTTTGCAAAGGGACATTTTGAAACAAGTCATGAGGCAACCTTGTGTAACCTCAGGTATGTATTACATTTATATGATATATGTAAAGGTACATTATAGTGGAATAAAAAATGATTAGTATCAGTCTGACAGCTAACTGATTATGACGTTCATAACAGGGCAAAGTTTGCACATTTTGTCAACTGGAGATCAAAATTACCTTTTGTTTTTTAGCATGAGCACTAGTTAATATCAGCCACTAGTCGACAAATAGTCCTTGTGCGAACTTGGCCATAGTACCAATCGACCAAAGAAATATTCTTGTCTGAAATGCTGTCAGACTCGAGAAAATAGCATTTGAAAACCCTCATTCTACATGATAATTCCAATTGTATCAATCCAACTTAAGGACAAAGTGTAAACAACTGTACATGCTGAAAAATGTGCCTTGTTTTTCTGTATGTTCTGCTGACTCAGATAACAGATAACAGATTGAGCACACATTTTCACAGGTCTGTTTTTTTTCTCATGTATGTGTTAAATCATACAAAGTAAGAATACTGCACTGTCAGCTTTATCAATCCCATATTTTACGTTTAATTCATATAGCATCAACAAGTCAGCCAAGCCAACCTGGTGCTAGTAGCACCAAAGAGACGGGGCTACCAAGAAACAAACCATGTACTAGTCAGCCACAGCTTTTGCCTAGAAGCACCAAAGAAACTCAGCAACCAAGAAAGAAACCTTGTACTACCAGTAGCAGCGAAGATAGGCAACAGTTGATGGCAAATGGTAAATGTATAGCTTGTATGATCT
This sequence comes from Patiria miniata, assembly GCF_015706575.1. Classification (NCBI taxonomy): domain Eukaryota; kingdom Metazoa; phylum Echinodermata; class Asteroidea; order Valvatida; family Asterinidae; genus Patiria; species Patiria miniata. The sequence goes on along the minus strand of NW_024037064.1, from coordinate 957,178 downwards.
GTGTGTACAGGGTGAGTAAAAAGAAGAAACCCAAATGTCAGGACCATTGTTTTAGTGAAGTTCTGCATATCCTAGATTTTGAAAGTGCTACATGCAGAACTTCACTAGAACAATGGTCCCGACATGTGGGTTTCGCTTTTTTTACTCACCCTGTATGATCTGGGTTTTTTTTGTGGTGGGGAGGGTATTGCATGTCAAAGTTGAAATGTTAATTTATTTGCAATTTAAAAATGTGTGATTCCACATATATATTCAACATATTCCCGTATACATGAAACAACAAACCTGTGGAAATGTGGGCTTACTCTGAGACAAGAGACAAAAGTAAAAACCATGCACATTTTGTAAACTGAGAATGTAAATACATGTACATTGTCTTCATTTTGATTGACCCGGCCAAAATAAGCAATAGGGGTCTTCAAATGCCATTTTCTTAACGTTGACAGTATTTCTGACAAAATCATATCTGCCGATGATTGAATCTGGTATGAACTTCATAATCAGGGAGTTTACATCAGAACTAATTTGAATTTTTTTGATGATTGTCAATCATATAATTTATATTCATAATTTAGTAATTTACCTTGAATTTAACCAATTTCAGCTGGATAGATTGTCTTGCTATAGTACAATGTACCTTTCTAGAAGTAAATTTGCATTTTCAATATGGGCTCCGTGCACAAGTACCCCTTCAACGCCCAGAAAAGGAGAGTTGGGGAGAACTGTACTGGTTCCTGGTCCATCCACTGCGTATTTTGAATGATCCAAAGTTATTGGGGGGGGGGAGGTATTAGTTTTGGAGACCATCGCAAGTTAAATTCGAACATATTTGTGCGATGACGAGGTCTGACGCTCCAGCGAAGATGCTTTGGCTATTGGCACATCCAGGAAGTCGTGCGTACTTAATTCACGCACGACCCAAGTTCAGTATGCACACACACACACACATACGTACGTATGCAGCACGTCCACTGAGCACTCAAAAGTGGGTAAAAAACGCCCCATTTTGTTGGTGCACAGAGCCCATAACCGTCATTATTTCCATTTACCTTTCTGTACCACTTTTCTCATTTAAATCATTGACAAGGGCATTTTGTCTTCCACAAATTTCAAGAAGTTCTGTAATGCAACTCTATATTGTTGTTTTTTTTTCAGATCCTGTAAAGGGCATCGAGCAACAGCTTCCAAAAATCTGGACAACTGCAGAAGAAAAAGCCCTTGTCCTTGCACAAGCAAGGACACTGAATTTTCCTCTGGATTCAAAGATCATCGCCAGTTATGGGCAAAAGTAAAATGTGAAATGGAAGCCCTCAAAATAGATGCAACACAGACACAAGTAATAAACAAATGGAATCAACTCAAGAAAAGATACAAATAGGTGAAGGACTACAACCGACAAGCTGGTAACAATAAGAAGAAGTTCAAATTTATGGAGGAATTTGATACCCTGTACGGTGAGAGGGCCTCAACAGAGCCCATTTTCAACATTGACTCAATGACAGGAGAAAGTGCTTCTGCCCGTAGCAGGAAATCTGATGACAACTCTGAACCTCAAAAACCACCTCGGAAGACAACTTCCGAAAGACAGATTGAGGTTATGGAGTCCATGTTGGAAATTTCAAACAACTTGGCAGAGGATGCCAAAAAATCTAGTGATGCCAAACTTGCCAGGATGGACAGGTTCTTGGACATTTTTGAGAAGTCTGTGAAAAGTAAGGGTAGCACAGAACAGTCAACATTGATGAGGGCATTTTACAGCAACACCATTTTAACATAGTTGGAGTTTGAAAAATTTTAAGAGATAGCTCATTTGGTGTCAATTTAGCAAAAAAATTTCACTTTACCTTCATCGATTGAAGTGAAATTCAGTACACTGATTTGCCTTATGAGAAACCCCAGAACTAAAATTATAATGTGATTTAGCTCATTAATTTAGGAGATAAGGCTTAACATACTTTCTTACTAATTAATCAGTATGCTCCTGAATTTTAGACAGTCTTATGATTTTTGTAAAACTAGATTTTTTTTTAGTTGCCACTATTTCATTTTTTTTTCATGGGCACTCCCCCATTTAGTTATTCGCTTTTTACAAAAAGTTCAAGGTAAAATGTCAATTTTGTATGCGTTTTAATTTGTCGTGATGGTAAGGTTTTGTTTTTGTTTGGTGAAATGAAGACCATTCAAAGGGTTTTTAAAATTATGTCAAACCATCTCCATAGGTACCGTACTGTAAGAGTTGGGACTGTCGACAGTTCGGGGTCATGCTAATTAGTGAAGAGTTTGTTGATCTGTATTCCTAAACAAATGAACCAAATCACATACATGTATATGTATCAGTTCTGTTCTGGGGTTTCTCATAAAGGCCCCTCAGCAAATATAATGTTGCTTTAATCAGTGAGGATAAGGGCCATGTTACACAGGGCAATTTACAGGCAATCCAGTTCCAGTCAATCTCCATAAAGGAAAAAAACATGCACAGTTCAACTTGCGTATAATTTTCTTGGAGATAGTAGGAATGTATTAGAAAAATGTCTGGTGTGAAACAAGGCCAAGTTCGCGCAAGGACTATTGTTGACCAATGGTTAACCATAGTTCGACTATGCAAGGTGGCCAATGGCTCTCTCAACAACCTGCCTTACAGACGACACTTTCCTATTAAATCGTCGTTGTTGGTCAGTGAGGTGACCATTGTCCTTATATGGGGTTAGGAGCCAGTTCTTGACAGGGTATGCTGTGTCTCCTAAGAGAAATGTGCACGGTGTAAAAAGTCGTGCAGCCTGAGCGAAAAGGGAGCTGTTTCTTAACACTCGCGCATCACGAGTGCAGCCTGGCCAGCCAGAATAGCTGTGAAGAATCAGCATTCTGTTGTCAACAACCACCTGTGTTCACAGAAAAGATTATGTAACTTGGATGGAGTGGTCCTTAGGTTGGGGTTCATCACAAGTTTTCCAAAATTTGAGGACAATGGTCATCTACGGGGTCATTTGAGGTCGTTGTTTAAAAATGCAAAACATAATGAAAGGGATCAACCACTGAAAAGGGGGACAGTTTCGTGAAATTAATCATAGACCTGGGAGAAAATCTGTTTCAACTTAACCCGCGTTCCAACTAACCCCCATCTCCTACTTTAATACATGTATTGAAGCATGCTATAAACTTTCTAGACAAAACTAGGTCATGACATAAGGTGGAAGACACTACATGTATATCAAATGTTATATCTGCATTGTTTTCAATCAATTGGGGTGAAAAAAGAACCATTGACTAGAGCAGATTTGAACCTGCTACCTCTGGGATGATATGCGTGTGCTCTACCAACTGAGCTTTATGTCAGCAGTCTCCCTATTTTGTCAATATCTACATTTGCATTTCTAAAGAAGTACATGTATTTATGGATTCATACCATCCCAAATCCATCATAATCCATCACCTGGTTTTGCGTGACTTTGATGATGGTCCTGTAGGGCCTCAGCATAGGTCATGGGCATCGCCAGGATTTTACTTGGTTTTTTTTTGGGGGGGGGGGGGTGGGGGGTGGCAAAGCACACTTTTTCCCAAAACTCCTTTTACTTTCTCTAGCATATTTTCAGTTGATAATTTTGTTCCAGGGTGGGCGGGAGACATTTGACACCTGCAGACACCCATTTTGTTAAATGCGTATTAAATAGATATTCATAAAAAGACAGTTCACGCATTCCTATTGGTCGCGAGCCCGTCACGTGGCCGGTCTTAAATGGATGATAAAGACATGGCTAGGTCTTAAACACTTTTCCAGTGTCACATGAAATTTGAACTCCCATGAAATCTGGTGCCCTTAATATGACTTCTCTCTGCTTTATTCCTTTTTTTCCCCTTTTTTTGTTTTTTTGCTTTAGCCATAGTTTTTGATTTTGGAGGATTTGGGATGGACTCCGAGGGAAAAGGGGGTTAAGGTTGAACATACTTGAATCACCACTGATGCAAATCCTTTTCGGTTGATGTAGTCTGCATCACCTCCTGGACAGAATGGTATTCTGATGTGAGTTCCATCCACAAACCCTACCACACCAGGAATGCCACATGTCGCCTCCACTTCATTTGAAATTCGCTGTTGCTGTTGAGCATCAGGCCAGCTAATTACCTAACATACCATTTAGATCAAAATGAAAAGTTTTTGCTTCGTCTTTTGAAAACAAAGTTGCACGCACGTCTGTTTAGTAAGTCCAGTAGTACATACATGTACACTCCATTGATAAATTTCAAAATATAATCACCGTTCATCATGATATGAAAAACTATGAACCAAATAATTTCAGGCAATATTTCAATTATGTGGTTTATGGAAAGGTATTATTAGGTATTAATAGACAGATACATTAAGCTCCGCCCCTGAATGATCTGACCAATCACAAATACATGCCAAAAAGTCGGACATGTTAAAACGTGCCACCATTCAAATTATTGAATTGTGCATTTTGTGTGTGGCATGGTGTGCTGTTTTGTGGGCGGGGCTTTAATGGATTGGTCTATTGCAAATTTACTTCATCTGTTCATTGTTGGCTTGAGTCTTTTGTTGATTGTTGATGTTGCAGCTTTTGAAATAAGCCCTTTCTGTGCAATATGCTTATTACAGTACATTCACCATGCGTACAGACACTGTTGGTTTTTAAACACCATCTAGTCGTGCACTAGGCAGACACACAAACGTGTGTTCATGTGTCACACCACCATAACCCCTGAAGTGCGATGTTCCCTCATTTTGCCAACCAGTAGTGTTAGTGTGCACGTGCGATTTACATATTTCATGGAAAGGCTCTATTGTTGCACAGGTTATAAACATGTGTGAACTATTATTGTTGGAGACGTGTTGCTTGAAATGCATTTTTCAGGGTATTCCCCAATAAGGCAACCCACAAACATATGACCAACCTACAGAATGGCCAATACATTGTATTATGATTTATTATTGAAAGTAGGGGTAATAATCTTTGCGGTGATATTTTGCCTGCATTTCTCTGGCCATGCATCACTGACTTCTATTGTCTTTAAATTGGTGTGTAAAAAGCTCCTTGGGACAGTTAGAGCAAATCCAGACAAAAGACGTTCCAGTTGGAATGGATCAAGGGATATTTCACCTCTGACTAAACATGAAGAACACACAATGAAACTTATGGAAACATTAACAAAACATGATTTAACTTTGAAAAACACAAACAAAACAGGATTTATTTCAACTGATGATTTCATTCATTCATTCAGGATTAATCACCTTATGCACTAACTCCTTTCACAAGCTGTCCCAAAAGGAGGTTTTTACACACCATTTTTAAGACAATAGAAGTCAGTCATCTCATAAAGTTTATGTACTCTGATTGGTGGCAAAACTTGTCGTGTGTATTAACCAGTTAAAAGTGACATTTGGAATTGTAACTTGGGTTGGGTGTTGCCCTTAGGGACGTCATCAGGTCAAATGTCAAGGTCACAGTGCTCAAGTATAGGAAGGGTTTGAAGATATCTTTGGTCAGCTTGAATTCACAAGGGCTGAGGGAAGGTGAAATGCCAAGTTGAACGTTTCTGGCCGGATGCTGAGACATGATTTATTGATTGAATTGGTCTTTTAATGATTTACATTAAAGGGAATATACAACATTTGCTTTTGCTGTAATTTTCAGAAATGCGATGGATTTGGGGGGGGGGTAGTATTTCATAGGAAACATTGTTCCACTGACTTGTTTGAAGTTTTGTGTTCATACCGTAGATGCTGGAAAAACCAAAAAACTATCGGGCACCTGGTGTGCTGTTATTTAAAAAATAATAATGGTATTTTTTGCAATTCCCAGCGTTGGGGAAAACTGGCTTTTTTTCGCATACTGCCCCTAATTTAACATATTCAGTTAGTCCGCATTTTTTTCAATCGATTACACACCTATGAACAGGTAAGCCAGCTAGACTGGTCCCTGACGTCAATAAATTGCTCCGTTTCATCTTACGTGGGAACCAGACTACAGCAAAGTGCCATGATGTTATAGGATGCTCTACATGTAGACTGTCATTCACTAACATCTAGTAAGGTATTTCATAATAATTTGGTAGTTTCTGTTTTTGATGTTTGCAAATGTTGTATTTTCCCTTTAGGCCAAAAAAAATAAGTCTCCGGTTTCTGGTATGTGCGCGCGTCGCCGCAGCCATGCGCGTCGGCAAAATGAAACAGTTTTTTTTTCAATGAAAGATGATGTCTCAAAACCGCCAAACTCACTGGTTTGACTGGAATCCTGCTGCAGCACAATTTTAACGTGTTTTTAGATTGGGTTATGGTCGAGAATAAGCTTTATGTGGCCTCTCTGGACTCTCATATATTTGCACTAAGTTTAGTCGGGCACCATTTTGCAATCATCCGCCGACATTTGAAGCCAAAAAAAAAACAGGTAAAAAAAAAAAAAAAACGCGTCGCCGCACCACTTTTTGGGCAAGCTCCATACCAGAAACCGGATATTTTTTTTTTTTTGGCCTTAACTAAGTCTGTGTATAAAGCTGAGTATAATTACATGTTTATTATTATTATTATTATTTATTCGGCCAAAACATTCAAAATACAAACATGTACATGTACATACAATGTAAGAAATGTCATACATCAAGGACAGTCAAGATGAAAGATAAATTGTGTAACAAATACCAATCAAAAAGAATAGATGTGTATAGGTACAGTAGGTAAGAATGAGATGGGGAAGAATTGGGGGTGGGGATGAGGAATGTATACATGTAGAAGGGGAGCGGATTGGGGAAGAGTGGAAGTGGGAGGGAGTTCAACAAGCAGAGTAAAGACAATCCAATCTAAGATGGCCAGGATGAACAAAAGTGAAAACACTGTGACTCAAAAGCCTGTTCATCCAATCCTAGGTTGGTAACATAAAATAACTTTAAAATAAATCTATTATATACAAGTAATATGAGAAGTTAAAAATATATCTGGAAATTAAAAATGCTTTAATAATGGAGGGTAATATATATGAATAAAAAATGGGTAAATAAATATCTGCTAAATATGTAAATGAATTTAAATGAAAATAAAACAGTAGCATAAATAAAATAATTCAGTAAGAAACACAATAAGTGATAAACAAGTAAGCAATGAAACATACAAACGAGTTGAAAAAACATCTTAACAAAGACGAGAACAATCAGATAAAACCATACAGAAAAAACATAACAGATACCGTACACATGCAAACAGACAAGCAAAGTTACGATTATACGAACAGTCTAATACATGTACAAACGTAACACACACACACACACACACAAAACATATTAACAAAAAACAAACAAACGACAAACAGCCCAACACCCCAACAAACAAACAAACAAACAAACAAACCAAAAGTTAATAAGAGAACTCTATACGAAAAAAAAAAAATTAAATGATTCATGAAGGAAAGAAAACTGACTGGAAAAATTTGAAATGAATATTAGTTGAGCAAAGAAATCTGACCGAACCAGGACCCGAACCCGAGACCCCTGGACTACCGTTCCAGCTCTGGAACAGCAATACAGAGGTCCCGGGCCCGAATCCCGACTCGGCCAAACCTCCCCGCTCATCCAATATCCAAAACACAATTTAGATCAAAAGCAACAAGTAGACAAAACATTACAGGCATTTAACCATCAATAAAATGAGCACATAATGCACGATTAAAACACTGAAATGAATCAAGTATCAATGAGTCCTTAACGTGGGTTGGGAGATTACTCCATATACGAGGAAAAGTATGAACACGGGAATTCCTTAAACTTAGGGTTCTGGCGTAATGGTGATTAAATGAAACTGTGTCCAGGTGACGGGTATTGACTACTGTATGGGATGTAATACTGAGACAATCAATGAGGCCAAACAAACATTTAATGGTAAATTGAACAGTGAGTTTGTGTCGTCTAGTTTCAAGGCTTAACCAGTTCAGTGTATGCAGTCTGTCCTCATAGGTCATGGCTCCTCTCTGTTGCTTTAGGATCATCCTAGTGGCTCGTCTTTGCACTCGCTCGAGTTTGGCAGCCAACGTGGCTGTGTATGGGCACCAGGCAGGCAACCCATACTCAAGCACAGGCAGGACTAGGGTTTGGTAGAGTGACAAGAGAGCCTTGGACGATGATCCACCTGCGATATGCCATATGAAGCCCAAAGTTTTGTTAGCTTTAGACACAACAGCATCGACATGGTCATTCCATGTTAGCTTATTGTTCACGGTTACTCCAAGATACTTGAAGGTAGGGGCAACTGTGAGGGGTATTCCTTGGAGAGTGTAGTGTGGGAGGACTATTGTTTTCTTTGAACGCGTCATGTGCATTATCTTGGACTTTCCCTGGTTGAGTTTCATTCCATTTGTTATGCTCCAATGGGCAAGAGCATCAAGGTCCGATTGGAAGTTGAGTTCATCTTGGGGCGAAAGAATTGGCCGGTAAATGAGGGTGTCATCTGCAAAAAGCAGACACTTGGAAGAAAGGTTATTAGATATATCGGTGATAAACAGGTTGAATAGCAGAGGGCCGAGCACACTTCCTTGGGGGACGCCGGATGTGACTGGTGACCATGATGAAAAAGAGCCACGATACATAACACGTTGCTGACGCCCAGTCAAAAAAGATTTCAACCACATCCATTGTTGACCTCGTATGTTGAAATTGCGAGCGAGTTTCTCTAGTACCGTGTGATGAGGCATCATGTCAAATGCCTTAGAAAAGTCTAGGCAAGCAATGTCAATTCTAGGTGGGCGTGGCTTGTCCAGGATTGTAGCCCAGTCGTGGATGGCATTAGTTAGCTGTGTCACACACGATTTTCGGGCTGAGAAACCATGTTGTTTATCATTGCCAAGGCAAAAGGAGGACACATGATCATGAATACCATCTGCCACAGCCTTCTCAATCACCTTACACACAACAGAAGTTAGGGCAATTGGACGGTAGTTCGTAATATCAGTTCGGTTGGCGGACTTGAACACAGGTGTGATGTTTGAAAGTTTCCAGTCCATGGGGAGAGCACCCTGTGCAAGTGAGGAATTCATCAAGCGCAACAATGGGGGAGCAATTGATGATGCAGTAGCTCGTAGGATTGTGGGTGAGATTCCATCAGGGCCTGGTGCTTTATGAGGGTTGAGAGTTAGCAGCGATTTGGTCAGAAATCCTAGATTGATTCTTATTGGAGGGAGTTTGGGGATAGGGAGGGAACACGGCGGTGGAGTCGCTGGACAATTGACTGCAGGCGAATGAACTGAAGTGAAAAACTCATTGAAGGCTTCAGCAATATCAGCAGGCTTGTGGATCACCTTGTCGGCTTGACGGAAGGCTGGAGGACACTTGGATTTTCTTTGGTCTCTCACAAAGCACCAGAAACTTCGCTTGTTGTCCGCAGTTGCAAATAGACCATCAACATAGTTAGTGTAGGCTAATTTAGTCGAATTCTTCACCTGATTCCGGGCGTTCTTGTAATCGAGCCATGCGGAACTGGATTTGGAGTATTTCGCTTTATTGAATAGCTTATGCTTTAGGTGAATAAGTTTCTTAAGATCTTGTGATATCCAAGGTGAGATTTTACTACGACGACACTGCTTACGGGGTATGCTGTCATGGATTGCTGCTTCGAAGATGTCCATGAAGCCTTCCCATGATGCATCGGGATTGTCATCATCCATAAAAGCTGACCATGGAGCCAAATGTAGGAGAGTCTCCAGGTGCGCCATGTCACCTTTTCTGTACTGCAGAAACGAGCGGATAACTGCAGGTTGTGGAGGAGCTTTGATGGCACTAAATAGGAAGGACACTGCGTGATGATCACTACAGACTGGGTTTGCAGCGGACTCCACCTCAGAAAACTTCTCGGGTCGATTGGTGAAGATGAGATCAATAGTAGTTCCTGTAGAGGTGGAGTTGCTTGAGGGTCGGGTCACATCTTCCACTACCGGAGTGAGGCCAATGGAGTCAGTGACATCCCGCAGATTAGCAGTGGAAGTAGTATCAACTTGCCAGTTGATATTGAAGTCACCTAGCAGGATAATGCCTTCATACTGGGGAAGATCCAACTGGACTGCATCACAAGCATCTTGTAAAGATTGCAAGAATGTTGGGCCAGAGTTAGGAGGTCGGTAAACAACCCCTACAATCCATTTGGAGCACTTGACAGTGATGGAAAACCAGACCAGTTCGATGTCTTTATTGTCAAGGTGCTTGAGCTGCAAAGGGAGTAGCATGTCATTGACGAGTGCCATGATGCCACCACCCCGACCGTCACGATCCCGTCGAATAGATGAGTATCCCGTCAAGCAAGAAAGGAAATCGGTGTCATCAGCTGACATCCATGTTTCAGTGATACAGACAATATCTAAGGGGTTGAGTTCCAAATATGATTGTATATCCTGCTGTTTGCTGCGGAGGCTGCGAGCATTGATGAGAATACCGGAAACTGAGTTACTGTGAGTATTCTTGGGAGGTACGTGTGGGTCGAGATTAGGGGCAATTCCCAGTGATGCGTCATGGTCCGTTGGGCCACTGTAGATGTCCTGGAATGATGTATCACTACATGACATGAAGGGCAATAGTGGGGTGCAGCCCGGGCAGAACCAGTCAATTGTGCTTGATACGAGTGTCGAGTACTGGGCGATGGACACATCGGGGAGACATTTCTGGTGCCAGTATTTGTTGCAGTCTTCACAGAGGAGGGATCTTTGATTGCATTTTACAGGACGGTTGCATCCACCACAGGGATCCTTGATTGGACCTGGGTTGGGTTCAATGTCTCCAGAGACAGTCAGAGGGAGATTAAATGTAGATGTGGAGTTGGGATAGTAAGCAACTGGGGCTCTACCAAACTTACTGCGTTTTGAAGTGATGATTTTCACTTCAGAGGTCCGCCATCTTAGCTTGGTGTAGCACACTGATGCCAGGGGAGAACAAAGGATGATTGGCTCTACACAGTTGGCACAATGGGTTCGCTCAAGCGTGCACTGAATAGAGCAATTGGCTTGAGTTACTGGCTGAAGATGCTGAAAATCTTGATGAAAATCACTCCAGATTTCACTCACCCTGACTGGAATTTCTTGATGAAAGTGATCAGTTTGATCAGTGATCAATACTCTGTCATGTGGTATATAATTTAACTCACTTTGAGAGCTATGGACAGCAAGACTAAGTACAAAAGTGAGAGCACAGCACAAGGCTTGCATGCTAGTCGCCATGTTGTCATCATCCCATTATGTGACATGTGCTTGCAGAACACATCAGTAACTGTGCGGATGATGCCATGTGTCGTTGATTTGGCAATGCCAAATGTTTGAGCAATCTCTCTCATGCTCTCCTGGTTACTCATATACCAGCAGAAGACAAGCAGCTGCTTCCTAGGGTCTACTTTCTCTTCACTGCCTCGATGCTGTGTATCTAAATGAGGCGAAAGCTGTTGCTCCAAGCTTTCAAAAGCATCCCTTGACAAACGATAGTGATATCTGAAGTCATCAATGCTGTACCTTGGTACAGCATAGCCTGTGAAATGAGTACATGTATGATTCATATTCATGTGTATGTGAAAAAAAAAGATCCTTTAAATACTTGTGCCACTGATACTTAGGCCAAAAAGTATTTCTGCTTCCGATTACATGTACATGGCATTTGAAAAAAGGGTAGGCAGGTCGGAATTTTTTTGTTTTGAATTTTTTAGTAGTGGCTGAGCAGCTCTACAAGTACCCATGTCTCTCTGTTAGGCGAAGTAAAGAAAAAAAAGGTTTCTCGTCCCCACCCGCTTTCTTTTTGGAGGCCGCCTGGATTTTTTTATGAATTTTTTAATTTTTGAAAAATGCAGTAAAAAAAAAAACCGAAAAGTCAAATGCATCTAAAACTGTTCATTGTAGACCAATACAACTCTTAATTGACACTAAATATGTTCAGTTCTCTCGTCCAACTTGTCTTTCATTTTAAAAGTGTCTTTGAACAGTGGAAACACCAACGGTTGCAGGAAATTTTAAACTGGCGGCCATCATGAAGAAAATAAAAAATAAAAAGCCCCGCTTCCTCCTTTTTTTTTCAAAAACCCCGACGAGAAACATGTGTTTTGTTTTTTTTTGGCCTTAGTCCATTTGTTACTTTTGTTAGTTAGTTTGTTTGTAACAAACATTCACATTGTCTATGCTCCTATATGTTTTGACCGATTTTAACCAAACTTTGTATTGTATCAATTCAATTTACTGGTTTTTACATCAACTCTCAGAGTATCATTCATAATATTTGGAATTGTAGGTGATTTTTTAGAAGAGACAAATTTGGGGATAGTATGCTCAAAGTAAATAAAGAAGAAAAAGTGTTGATAAATTTAACCGTATCTATCATTTGAGTTTTGTTTCACAGATGTACCAGCTGTTTTTGCCTTTAAAATGGAAAACACAATTGCTGAGAAAGAATGTAGGGCAAACGTTACAAGAAAAACACCAAGTTTTAATTTGTTTTCTTTTTTCCCCTTTTTCCACGAGACGCCAGAATTTTGTTTAATAAAGCATTAAATACCTCCTGGCCCTACGCCTTCAACAATGTAAAATTTAGCCCAATTTATGCTGCTTTTTTAAAATAACATCCCAAAGACTGTCTTCATGTGGCACCAAGCACAAAGATGGGATACCTTTTCAGGCCCATAACTAATCTTATGGGGGCATCTCTTCATATAACTAAATGTTAGGCCAACTGAGTAAAGCCCCCTATTGCTCTCCAAAACAAAAATGTTGAGAGCTGTATAACTACATGTTGAACAACGAGTCTGTTTTTTCACCGCACGAGACCTCAATAATTTTGACAGTTACATGTAAGCAACTCTGCACTGAAAAACAGTGACACTAGAACAACACATTTCGCTTATTGTTGTTTAATGATTGAAAGTCCAGTGGTCGACGATGAGAGGGCAATCTGCCTAGTTTCCTGAATCCTGACACAAACTTTTCACTTTCAACTGAAGTTTCATCCAGTACTAGTACTAGAGAGTAATAATATTGTTGATGTACCATAATGTGGCGCGGCCCCCAACGTGGCGCACTTTGATTTTTCGTCTGTAGCGCCTAGCTAGAGCAAAAGTTTTAACTGAAATTTCACAAAAAGTGAAATTTCATCAAGTTCCAAACACTCCTGTTCATAAATCGCGAGTTTATTTACCCGTAACAAAGTCACGAAAGTTAGAAGAACAATTTATTTTGGCGTGATTTTCCAATTTTTTTTTCAAGTGCAAAGTGAACCCATTGAAAATGACGCGAAAACTAAGAAAGAAATTTTCTTACAAACATCTGGCTGGGTATAAGTAGAGATAATAATTAATTATTTATCAGAATTTTTCAAGTTTAAAGAAATTCTTAAATGCTAATTTGGAATTGTCCGAGATTTATTCAAGTGCGCCACGTTAGGGAACAGGAACACTCCGCCAATTTGTGCCCAATTTTCAGACGCCACCATTTTTGACTTTCGGATTAATTTTATGAAACCGATTTTTTTCACTCTGGTTAAATAGCAAGCATCAATAAGGTAAAGTACTAGTATTTCACTGCATGAATTTGAGGTTTGTCAACAAAGAGGTTTGGCAACATTAGACAAGGAACGTCGGGTAAGCTTTGAAGTGCGCCACGTTAGGCATTCCTTCCTCCATGCGTTAGGGAACACGACTACAGTACATGTATTTCCAAACTAGTCTTAGTCAATACTGTGTCAGCTTGCCCTGGGAAAGAATGTCGACCAATCATGACAATACTGCAATATTCATAACCAAAAAAAAGTATTCATGATTAACATGATTAAAGTTTAATCTTATTAAAATTATGAAAAAACAGTATTCTTTAAAGTTTAATCTTAAACTTATGAAATGAATTGAATGAGCATGATCAATCAAAACATGGAGCTACAAATGTCATGAATGTAGGAACATGATGAACACACGATCGAAGATTTGGTCGCATTTGGGCCGGCTTTGACCGGCTGATTATTTACGTAAAACTAAAAAAGCTTGCCATGTATTTTGGGCATGTAATCCCTCCTTTCTCGATACACCTGGTGCACTGTCGCAAATCATCGTAGCGAGTTGCACTTCCCGCTGGTGGGCCTCGGAGATATCTTCCGGTTCATTGAACAGGTCAAAGAACGTAAACAATCCAAACATACTTGTCGTGCTCGTGACCGCCATATTTAACAATGGTTGACAATAGTTCGACTAAAGTCGTTCGCGCTTTGATGTTACAGCGCATGCGCACTGTGTGACACCGTTTGACACCAATCAACCATTGGTCGACTAATGGTCCTTGCGCGAACTTGCCCAATACTTTATCAGGTCAATACAACAATCAACAGCCACACAGTAGCCACAGCTGTTTGGCAATACCAGCCACTTACCAACTTTGATCCAAACAAAACTGTCATTGTCGCAAGAGGGCGCAATTTTGTTTCTTTATAATTAATATTCATTAAAAAGTGACGTGTCCCAGAAACCAAAACTTTTTCTTAAGTCGAACCTGGTTTGTGACAGTCATCAAATCCTTGGATACAAAAAGAGGGGCCAATCATCACCAAGCAACTACAGACCAGTTTCCCTCACGTGGGTAGCCTGCAAATTACTGGAACATATCTTTAATCACTTGTGTGAAACCCAACTCATAAACACCATGGAAGAAATCCATCGACACCTAGATCAAAATAACAAAGCTCAGATAGATGTGCAGGTGCTTGACTTCAGCAAAGCATTCGACACTGTAGCCCATGAGAGATTACTTCATAAAATAGAACACTACGGGATTAGAGGTAACACCTTGACATGGATCAGAACATGGTTAACCAACAGAACCCAACAAGTAGTTGTAGATGGAGAAACATCAGACCCTACATCAGGAGTCCCCCAGGGCACCGTACTAGGCCCTTTGATGTTTCTACTCTACATCAATGACATTGGTGACAACATTAGCAAAGACACCAAAATCAAGTTATTTGCTGATGACTGCCTACTATTCCGACCCATTGCTAACTTCAATGACCAACAACAACTCCAAAAAGATCTGGATAGCCTTGTGAGCTGGTCTCATCAATGGCAGATGTCATTTAAGCCACAGAAATGTCACACCCTACATATGACAAGAAGCAAAAATCATCATGATAATATCTACAGATTGATGAATGCCAATCTTTCTGTTGTACCCAACCATCCATACCTTGGAGTTGAAATTCAAAAACATTTGTCATGGTCTCTTCACATCAATCAAATAGCAAGCAGAGCTAATACAACACTTGGTTTTGTGCGCCCATGCCTCCAACACTGCAGAACAGTCAGCAGGGTCACTATGCTTTACCGCTCCATCCATGAAGAAATTGGCCTTAATTCCCTTATTACATCACCCCAGTAGAACGATCACAAAGAAATGGACATAATCAGCCCTACGCTTCCTTGCAATGCCGCACACAAGCGTACCACAAAAGTTTGTTCCCAAAGACGATTGAAGACTGAAACGAGCTCCCGAATGATCTTATTTATCAAACATCATCGTCCCAATGTAAGATATCCCTAGGAAAAACATCTTGCATCACAACCTTAATTTCACGCTTGCACGGCACCAACGAGAAGTCAAACTGCATGATGATGCCTAGCGGCGATATCCAGTCAACTTTCTGAAATTCTGTCATCACATTTTTAAATTTGTTAAAAAGTGTAATGTCACGATTCAACCATCCTTTTTTACCAGACTACCTCTCAAACTGAATTGACATTGCATGACTGGACATGGCATCGCGTTATCGTCACCTGGGGGTACAAAGACTCAGGGTCAATAGAACAGAGGATCAAGCAGAGGATATGAACCAAAAACTTTTCAATTCATTCAAGGATAACTAAGGCTACACCATGGAACAAAAGAGGAATCAAACCAAGGTCAAAGCCCATGCAGAACATAAACTTGCTACTTACTTTATCATCAATGGTGTCAATCTTAGTCAGCACAACTCCGTCAATCAGTGGAGGTTGATCCATGTCTCAATGGTGTGCTCGATTGATTGCCTGGTCCACTGCTTCGTTACCACCCAAATAACTCCCCAACCAAGAGAACTAACTCAGACTGGTTGATTTCGATCAGCTGTTTTGAGCAAAAATAACCAAACAGGAATAACAGTAATCATAAGGAAATGAAACATTTTCTATCTTTGTGCAGTTCTCTCTTGAAGACAATAAATTGAATTCTGTTTTTTACATCGTGTTTCTACAGTGGAAGCTACGGCAACAGTTGAAAATAAGTTACAACGAGTTGCAATACGACAGCTGTTTCTTGCAGCGTGTTCTTGAAAGCGTGTTTGGCAATTAAAACGTGTAATTTGTGATTTTTTTAAATTCATTTCAACCAGCAAACTAGTGCTCAAAATCTAAACAAGGATGCTTAATAACTAACCTAATGAGGTTTTGGCTCTATGAATTCTCTATATTTCAAGAAAACTGAACAAACATAACCACAATATTCTGAATCTCAAATGCCAAAGTTGCCGAGTCATATTTTGAATTGCGCCCTCTCATGACACATTCCCCAAATCAGCATTTGGGACATGATTCTCATTCAGCCGGTTTCACATATTTGTGGATGCTCCAATTGAAAACCAAGAACAAACTGAACTGTTATACACTGCCCAGTTAAGTTAGGAATATATGTCTATGTAGAACAAAGGTTCACGAAATTAATTCCCTTCCAGTACAATCAATGATTATGTTAAAAAATGTATCTTTAATAGTGTAATAAATTTCAGTAAACATTCTATGTGCGCAAAAAAGTTATTTCTGATTTGATGACATCATCATTCAAAAGCGGTTAGTGAATACTGATAAAGTTCGGAGAGGATGCATTTTCATTGTGAAGTGAAAATAACGTATGAAAATATGGGAAATATAATTGTTTGTATTAATAACACCTAACTTCCGGTTTGATGACGTCACAGCATTAGAGTTATCCAAACGTGAACATTGTAATGGATATCATTACTTGGACTACGAAGATATGACAGGGATCAAATGATAGAATTAAATTAAAAATATGATCCTTTTCAAATTCTAAAATTAAAGAAAGAAAACTCTATTTGATGTGCCGCTAGGGGGCGCCCTTTCGGATGATGATGTCATCACACTTTTTTTGTGTCTGGTATTCCTCACTTTCATAAAATGTGTGTAGTAAAATGCTTCCACTTTTGACTTGCATTCGGTTTTTATTGCACTTCCGGTAACAGCGGAAGTGAAGGTCAAGCGGTTTTGTGTCTGGAACAAGAAATATTTCTCACGGCATAGTCTACAACCTCACGAAAAAACGAACACGATACTCTATGTAGTTCAAAAGATACAGCGCAAACTATTTTGTCAGAATTTGCCCTGAAATTGCTTGTAACTTGATGACGTCATGATGACGTAACAAAATTTAGAACATCTTCATAACATGGTACAAGTTCACACTAGGTTTCTGGATCATACTGTGACGAAAATGACCCCAAATCCCACTTTTTACTTAAGTTTTATTACTCTAAATCTTACATAGGCCTATATCCTCCTAGAGATCTGGCATTTTTGTCTAGAAAATTCCTGTTGTCTTTTCAGGTATTATTTCTAGGTAGTTATGCGTATTTTCCTGCCGAAATTCTGTGTGTACACTCACGTGTTTGTTTACACATGTCAGCTGTGCTATAAATAGCGTGATGGTAAAATCCAACATGGCTGCCATTTGAGCAGCGCTTAAAACGTTTCTGATTGGCTGAAAGTTCTAAAATTATTTCTAGCAAACTGAGACTTCTAAAAAGTAATTTATATTATTAGAACGTTTTACTAAATAATTATGAAGCTTCTTTAGATGTGAAGTTGTCTAATTTGAATCAACTTTGAAAGTTGGGCAAGTTTTGATGACTTTTCTGTCAGATTTCCTCTGGTAAGTCACAGCCTCGACTCCATGGGCGCGTGCGTGTTCCTTCACTAACCCCTGGCCGTGATGTACACGTAAACGATGCTGACTGGCTATTCAGAGCGTACTGCGCGTGCATTTCGAAGATTGATACATTTAATACAAATCTTTGCTAAATAACGCAATGTCCAAACCTTATGTTTGAAAGGATGGATTCTTTAAAATCACAATTTTTAACATTTTAAAGATGGCGTCGGCACGTCAATCGGATAAACTTCTGCCTAATTACCGTATAATGTGCCATGTTTTGATACATTGAAATTACACAATTCCAGGGGTTAAGATCGTGCAAGGCATGATGGGAAGCAACATGGCGCAGCAAGATCTCGTACCCATGGGAACAAGGTTGGGTAAGTCAGTGACTGTCTCATGATTATTCATATCTGTGACCTCACTGAATTTTCTTCAATGAACTTAAAGGGAATATACATCATTTGCTTTTGCTGTAATTTTCAGAAATGAATGGAATTGGGGGGTTTGGAAATATATAGCAAATATAGTTACACTGACCTTTTGAGGTTTTGGGTTCAAAAATGCTATAAAAACCAAGAAAAACAATCATTTTCCTGTAGTCTGGTTCCCTCACTCCATATGAGAAGAAACAGAGCAGTTTACATACATTGGGGAATTGTAAGGTCAGAGAACCAGTCTAGCTGGCTTGTACCCATTCATAGGTGTGTAATTGATTGCAAACAAGTGCGATGGTCAATTGGGGCCAGTATTTGGAAAAAAAAGCCAGTTTTTTCCAACGCTGGTCAGCCGACCAGCGTTGGAAATTGATACAAGAATATCACTTTTCTTGAAAATGACAGTATACCAGGTGCCATGATTTTACAGGATGCTTTACACTGTCATACACTTACAGTCCAGCAAGGTATTTCAAAATGATTTGGTAGTTTTATTTTTTGATGTTTGCAAATGTTGTATTTTCCCTTTAAGGTTTGTTTACATTCATTCACTACTTGTAAAAGTGAGCATTTGGGGGATTCTGTATAATTTATTCACATTTTTACAACAGATTTACTGTAAGGAATGTCTTCAGTGAAGATTAATTTAAGCCTTTTTGTGTGATATTTTGCTGTATAATTTTGGAGAAATTGAGGGGAAACTATCGCTATGTGAATTCAGTATACTGTGATTTTTACAAAATGGGCGTGGCCTATTTACTATCGCGTACTTTTGATTTTCGCGCTGGGCTAATAGGGTATAAATAGGGCAGGTTTTGTTCATTCTGGGTACGGTTCTTTGATGGGTGTTGGTCTACTGCTAGCTGCGAACTCTACTGCTGATCTCTAACTGTATTTACACATAGTGCTTTGGCCAGTTTGGGGAGCTGAGATACTTAGAGAATATGTCATCTTTACAGCTTGAGTTGGGGGAGCCAACTTGATGAAATTGGGGAGCTGAGCTGAGCTGGGCAGCAAAGTTTTGGGTAGCAAAGTTTGGGGGAGAAAAACTTTGGGGAGCCAGAGTCGGAGAGCGGATATCTAGACAGTTAGTAACTGTGATTTACATCAGTTGTAGCTGATATCTTTAATTATTAAGACTCTGACAGGAGTCAGGGGATCTTGAGATATATTTGGAGTCAGGCTGCTGAGTCGGATTTCATCGAGGAATATCAAGAGAGGCCTGGGGCCTATTAGATTTAATTGCCCGACCACTCAATTAGAACACATTTGAGGGGGGGGGGGGAATCACAGAAATTTAAAAAAAAAGTATCACTTGACACATGTTTGGAAATTGATAGAATGCGAAAAGGTTGTCACCCATTTGTGCATTCCAAAGTTGCAAACCAAGTGCAATTAGAGTGCATGGGGAGGGGGGATTTACAGAAATTTCCAAAAATGTGTCACATGACACATCTTTGGAAATGATCTTTTCTTTTCTTCAAATTGACAGCATGTCAGAAAGTTGTCAACCATTCGTGGATAACAAACTAAATACAAAAATTAGAACATATGGGGGGATTTACAGAAATTTCCATTGACACAATGGGGAAGGAGGCCAGATTCACAGAATTTCCCTTAATATTAACTCCTATGAACATCTATGGAAATTAACAGCATGCAAGGTTTGGACCCATTCGTGGATTCCCAAATTGCAAACCAAGTACAAATTAGAAGCATGGGGGAGGAGCCAATTCACAGAAATTTTCAAAAATGTGTCACTTGACACGCAAGAAGGTATGCGAGAAGGTTGTCATTCATTTGTGGCTTCCCAAATTGTAACAACGCATTGGGGGATTTACAAAAATTTACAAAACTGTGTCACATGACAAATCTTTGGAAATGATCTTCTTTTGTTTTCTTGAAAGCATGGCAGAAAGTTGTCAACCATTCGAGGATTCCCCAATTGCAAACTAAGAACAAATTGGAACGCATTCGGGAGGTGGCAGATTCACAGAAATTTCCAAAAATGTGTCACTTGACACATCTTTGGAAAGGATCTTATTTTGTTTTCTGCAAATTGACAGCATGCCAGAAGGTTGTCAACCATTCGTGAATTAAGTACAAATTAGAACACATAGGGGAGTAGGAGGATTCACAGAAATTTCCAAAAATGTGTCACTTGACACACGTTTGGAAGCTGATAGCATGCAAGAAGGTTGTCACTCATTTGTAAATCCCCCGAATGCAAACCAAGTACAAATTAGAGCACATGGGGGGATTTACAGAAATTTTGAAAAATGTGTCACTTGATACATTTTTTTTGGGGGGGGGGATTAGAACACATGGGGGGGGGGCAGATAAACAGAAATGTCCACAAATGTGCCTCTTGACACATGTTTGGAAATTGACATCATGCAAGGTTGTCACTCTTTCGTGGATCCCCCAATTGCAACCAATTACAAATTAGAATGCATGGGGGAAGGGCGGATTCACAGAAATTTCCAAAAATGTGTCACTTGACAAACGTTTGGAAATTGGCAGCATGTGAGAAGGTTGTCACCCATTTGTGCATTCCCCAATAGGTCTTGTAAAATGACGTCATTTCCTACAGACTAGCCGCGTGCATCAACATACTCAGCATCCAATTGCATAATGCGTATCGGCCGCGTCGAAATTCGAAAAACATTTCAAGCAATAAGCGCACATGTTTGGAACATTTTCAACACTGCGCAATGCATGATATATTGCATAAAATACGCGTAATAAACATCAACTTATTTAAAACACAAAAACGTGAGGTAAACATATGAGTTTTCACAGAAGATTTAAATACAGACAATGATGATGACTGGCGAATTTCAAGGGGTAGATTGTTCCAGAGTTTGGGAGCGGCGCTTGAAAAAGACCGGTCTCCCCAAGAGTGATTGGGAACAGTAAGCTGTAGTGCTCCGGCCGAACGAAGTCTACTTGAAGGCTGATATTTCGAGATAATGTCTGTTATATAGTCCGGTGAAGTTCCTTGTAGTGACTTGAAAGTGAGAAGGAGGATCTTGAAGGCAATGTGATCAGCGATGGGGAGCCAGTGAAGGGACTTTAAGATGGGGGTGATATGAGTGGGTGCGTCTGGATACGGTGATGAGGCGAGCAGTGGCATTTTGGAGGCGTTGAAGTTTGTTGATTTGGTGTTGTGGCAGGTTATACATGAGGGAATTACAAAAATCTAAGCGCGAAGTTATAAATGCATGGACGAGTTGCTCAGTGGCCGTACGATTTAGATACTTCCAAATGAAGCCAAGATTACGGAGATGAAATCTGACTGATTTTGACACTGCTGATATCTGATCAATGTGGGACATGTGGGGGTCGAAAGTGACACCTAGGTTGCGACACTTGCTGGAAGGGTGGATGTGGCAATCTCCAGTCCTAATGCTGGTGATATTGAACTTGGCGAGTTGTTGTTTTGAGCCACACAGGATAAATTCAGACTTGTTGTCATTCAATTTGAGACTGTTTGTCATCATCCATGTCTTGATCTCATCAATGCAAGCCTCAAGATTCTCCAGGACAGACACAGCATTGGGTTGAGATGGATTGAAGGATTGATACAGCTGTATGTCATCAGCATAGCAGTGATATTACAGGTTGTGTTTCTGGATGATCTGGTCGAGTGGTAAAATGTAGATGGTGAATAACATGGGACCGCCAACAGATCCTTGAGGAACACCACAGTCAAGGGAGGCAGGGGCAGATAATACTCCATTGAAGTTAACAGACTGTTGCCGGTCTGCAAGGTATGAGTCAAACCACTGCAAGGCTGCATCGTGCACTCCCAAAGAGTGCAAGCGACTGATCAGGATGGCGTGATCTATGGTGTCAAATGCTGATGACAGATCGAGAAGCACAAGCGCCATTACTTTGCCAACATCCATCTGTCGTAGGATGTGGTCGCGGACAGATGAACAAGTAATGTTTCTACACTATGGTTCTGACGATTTGCAGATTGGCGACTATCCAATAGATCATTATTCCGTAAATGCATCGACAGCCCGGAGATAGCAACACACTCAAGTAACTTTGAGATGTACGGCAAGTTGGAAACTGGGCGGTAGTATTGGAGTTCTTTAACAATGCTGGACACACGTGGGCAACTTGAAAACAGAAGGAACAACACTGCATTGCAGGCTGCGGTTGATAATCGTGGTGATGGCAGGAACGATGGATTCAGAACATTGCTTAAGGAGCCAGGTTGGTATAGGGTTCAAGTCACATGATTTGGCTGGGCATTTGAAGATAACAGTGCAAACCTCATCTTGAGAGGCAGAACGGAGACTGGTCAGTGTAGTTTGTGTTGGCGGGTACGTGGGGGTAGAAGTATCTGTATCTAGCACAAGGGGAGGTAGTGCATCACGAATCGAAGAAATCTTGGACGTGAAAAAAACGGCTGAAATGGTCAGCCAGTGACTTGTCGGAATCGTACTTGTGGTAAAGAAGATTCCTTATTCCTATGGAGAAGCTTGTTGGCGACACGTAACAGTTGTTTTTGATCACCGGAACACTTGGAGACTATTTCTGAGTAATGGGTTCTTTTGGCCTTACGGATCAGCGAGATCACATGCTGGCATTGTTGGTGATGTAGTTGGCGGTCAATCTCGAGTGAAGATGCATGCCACCTGTGCTCAAGCTGTCTTCGTCTGTGCTTAGCTTGCAACACCTCATCAGTGTACCAACCGGTGTCGGGCCGAAAAGAAATGACGGAACTCGTACTCAGGCAGCAAAGTACTCGTACTCGAATAGCAGTACTCAGGGGGAAATGGTATAGCTTGACTTTATACACCATGGCCTTATTTTATCAATACTTTCAGTTTGAAATGGTTGACTGGCTTGTGGAGAAATTGAAGTTTCCTGATTTTCCTCTGTGCACGTCCAGACAAACACAACAGCTAGCCGTGATTGGGTCTGCATATCGGTCTGACTGGGTCTGGGCCAATTATTACACACAATCAACCATTTGCCATATGGCTGTATTCGGAATACAACTACTTGTACTCGTACTCGGAAGTAAAGTACTCGTAACCGTACTCGGAAGAATAAGTACTCATACACTTTGTACTCGGAGGTACAAGTACTCTTATTCGGTTACTTACAGTACTGTAAGTACTCAGGGATGTGATTGGGATGTGACCAAAAAAAACTCAAAATGTTATGCACGAGTACAAAATCTGGCGAGCGCGAAGCCATTACGGCGTGGGGTCCGGGGCCTGCTTAAGGGCCCCGAAAAATTTTGGATTTTAGTAGGCCTGTCTGTTTACGGTTTTGACTGGAACCGGGTACCCTTTCCCGGTCAAGGTCGGGTACCCGGGTACCCGTAAACCACCCCCCCCCCAAAAAAAAACCCCGGAAGTAAGTGTTTTGATTTATAACGCCAACCTGGAAGTAAGTGCTTTCGTTTCTAAACACCCCATTGTGTTCTGTAATGCTTTCTGTGCAGGTATACCGATTTGCAAATGGTCGATTTGTCAGTAAAAATAGGAATTGCAAATTCAATGTCTATTATATACAGCACCTGAGTTTATGAAATAAAAGAAACGTAAGGTGATTAATAAAGAGTTTAAAGACATCGATGACAAAGTCGGCGAACTTCCAAGAGCTCCCCGCTGTGTATTCTTCAGTGAGTCCATCCTGCCTTCACGTACCTCAGCCCAGGTGGCCCACACTGACTGCAGCGCTGGTTGTAGCATGCATGCAGCGCGCGCAGCGTGGTCGGCTTACTCGGCTAGGCATGCGTACGACGACCGTGTCATATGAAAATCAGACTCGTATGAAAATCGGACTCTTTTTCCCTTTTATTGGTTAAACCCTTTCACGTGACCAGTCCCTCTCCTAATTATCTATGCATAAGCATGCGCAATACCACCAATGAGTCCGTATTTCATAAAACCTAAATTCATGCTACACCGGCACGGCAGTCAGTACTAACGGTAAGTGAAAGCACGTGCACAAATGGTGTCGTGCTGTATCATAGGGACCTGGCGCATGCGTCTTGTACTACGCTAATCGCTAGTCAAGTTGCACTTCTTACGTGCGTTGTGATTGGCCAGTTCGGCAGAAAATATTGGCGCGCGGTTATTTTTTTTATTATATCATTTGTTGTTAAAGGTATATTTTTTTATCTACACTTTGTTCGATCATAGGAAATTATAAATGCCCTTAAAACTTTCTCAGGCTTTGAGACATCGTACATCAAAAAAAATTGGCTTAAAGAAAAACAATTAATTATTAAACAGTTTTGACTTTTTCTCAAAATGTGACCAAACGTGGCTACTTCCTGAACATGGCATGATGATCACCGGACAGCAAGGTTATGAGACAGGGAATGTCAGGGACAAGAAATAATCACACAGACACAGCAAAGTAACTTGGGCTTACATTTTGTCATCTTTTTTTATTGTTCGTGACTGCAATTCAAACGCCAATCACTTAGACTACGTTTGTTTATTCCGCCATCTGCGGTGCATCAAAGAAGATCATTTCCTGGCGGCCCACTACGAGAAACTTATTACAAACATGATGGGTCAACTTTCGTGCTTCTGGAGACACATCAATTCAAACTTCAAAGATAGTCAACAAAACTGAATACAAACTAAAAACCGCAAGATGGAGTTTTCAGTGAATGATCGGTAATTCACTTTGAACTTTGTAAATCTTAGGTTACGGACTTGTTATGGGTACTACCCGCCATCTGCGGCGCATCAAAGAATATGATTTCCTGGCTAGCGGCTACAAGAAGCTTTATTACAAACACAAAAAAATGGGTTGATACTATCGTGTTTCGCCACTTTCGGGCTTCTGGAGACGCATCAAAGATAGTCTAAATAAAACTGAATACAAAATATAAACCGCAAAATGGAGTTTTGGAATCGTCGGTAAACTCACTCTGAACTTTGTAAATCTTCTGTTGGTCATATTTGAATGCACGTACTTGTGTTTTTTTTGTCTCGGACGTTGCGTCGAAATTTATAAATTCGGTTACGGGTACCCGACCCGATAAAATGGAACCGATTCTTGGCCTCCGCGGGCGGGTACCCGGGTACCCGCAACAGGCTTAGATTTTAGATGCTCTGTGGTGCAATCTAAGCCTTTCTGGGCCATCATTTGAGCCAAAATATTTTGCCAATTTTGTTATTCCTTTTTTCACTTTTGTTGCATTTTGTTTCAGTTCATCACCATCATCATTGATTTGTCACTTATTTGTAATTATAAATACTCCATGGTGATTAATAATAACCATTGTAAAAGCATGAAGAAATATATAAAACAAGATTATTCTACACAAATCTTTGTTTTGCTTCATCCACAACTGAATGGAACATACCATCTTTGGAAGCACCAGACTAATCAGTCTCAATGATGATGTGCTTCGGGTGTTTCACATGGGATACGAGCAATTTCTTTCCACTCGACGTGTAATTGATAGTGTCGTTGCAAACATTGCAAAAAACCTTGCCAGCGGTTGCTATTTTATCGAAACACTCTTGAAATTCATGCTGATGCCCGTCAATAATAACGGAGTCCCGAAACCATTCCCACCGGAACTTATTTTTCACTTCTTTATCAAGCTCTCGCACTGATTTATCTCCGTGCGACAATATCGACTTGTTGGGCGCAGCCATGTTGGAAGCATCCGTACACGTCGCGTACACAAACACTCGACACACATGAAACAACGTGCATAATCCACACGATTGCCCTGTACTGTATGCCATTGTGCACGCTGAGCAATATTAGTCTGTACACCTGACCAGCGCAACACGTGCATCTTGGGTACCGACACAGGAACTAGACCTAAATAATCACAACCTCGGACCCCAGCGAAAAATCACATGATCGCGCTAACGGCAACGCATGGTCTTCAACCTCGTTCTCGCATTGGTTATTCAATATGTGCGTGCGTATCGATCAACGAAGTAATGTCTGTTAGTAAATTCGGATATTTCGGCAAGCAAAACTCATTATGAATAATTAATTAGCACATTCTACCCCCCTATTTTCTCAACGGATTCACACGATTCATGTTGGTGGACTTTTGAACCCCCAAAAACCGAATTTCCGGAAAAAACGGAGAAATCACATCCCTGAGTACTCGGTAGTACTCGGTACTCAGAAAAAAGTACTCGACTACAACACTGGCAACACTGCATCGGGCTGACAGATGGTTGCCTTCAATCTCAGCGCACAAGAGATTCAAATCAATGCTGTGGAGGATGCGATGGATAACCATGTCTCACAGATACCACTGGTGCTGGAGGAACATCCAATTGTTACCAGCAGAAGGTGTGATCTACTAGTCACAAAAGATACCTGACGTCTTGGTGCGCAGAAAAACTGCTAAAGCACCAAATGCACAGGAAAGGAAGGAAAAACTCCCTTAAAATGCTCCCAAACCAGATGATATTACATATATTCTGGCTCACCATGTTGATCAGTATGCGCTAAAGTTCAACTTGACATGAAGACATGACTGGAAACACCGCTAAGAGAGAGGAAATCAGTACATTGGTGGAGAGCATGATGAGGAGCCGCCAGTTAGTAGCGCTGCACTCTATAACATTACTCAGGTCAATACAACAATCAACAGCCACACAGTAGCCACAGCTGTTTGACAATGCCTGCCACTTGCAGACAATACTTTATCAGGTCAATACAACAATCAACAGCCACACAGTAGCCACAGCTGTTTGATAATACCAGCCACTTACTAATTGCTGACAATACCAATAGGCCCCCACCCAAAAATTTCTGCTTCCAATTACATGGCATTTGAAAACAGGGTAATAGGTAGGGGTTTTTTTTTTGGAGGGGGGGGGGATTTTTTGACAGGGATCATGTTTCAGTCAATACCAAACACCAACTGTGGACAGCACTTTGTCAAGTCAGTCCTTCTGATTTGAGGCGTGCGATCACACCCCCACACCATCGCACACCTAAAAGCTTCCTGCGAAGTTCGAACAATTGCATGCCTGAATTTCCCTGGACCACAGATCACACACCTAGAAAATCACACACCTAGAAAAAATACACACCTCGAAAAGTCCAGATGTGCTTTTTTCCACACGCCTGTGATTTTCAAATCAGGACTGTCAAGTTAAAAACAGTCAACAGCAATTTAGCACCCACAGCTATTTTGACAGGGATCATGTTTCAAACAGTCCATACCAGCAACTTACTGACTATGACAGTACTTTAACGAGCCAATAACAGTCAGCAAATATTCATTATCAACAACTGTTCTACGGGTCACAGTTGGTCAAGTCATTCTCATGGCCAGTTACTTAAGCAGTCAAAACGGGTCAATAATTTAGTTCTATGCATAGAATTCCATCGGGTCAAAAAACGGTCACCTGACTGATTTTGAGTATGCATGTTTGCATCGGAGGGTTCTAATGGGCCAAGTACATAAGTTTATGGATGTTGCATATGAAGGTAAAAGATGAGCTAGTATTTTTTCTCTTTTTTTCACTGCTAGGAAAAGGGTGCTTAGGACAAATTCAGTTTCTAATAGGCACTTCCAGTTACATTATTAAGCCATTTTACATTGTTGTCAAACAAGAATATCAGTTTTCAAAATGGCTTCAAATTTATGATGTGATTAGGGTAATGTATAAACAGGGAGAGACATTTTGTGACAAATGTCCAGTCTGTATGTACGTTTAAATCCTCCTTATAAAATATCAAATAATTCTTCACAATGACTCTGAGTTTTCTAGGTTTTGACTGGGTTATCATTATTAAGAAATATCTGAAAGGTAGAGCAAGAGGTGGGGGGGGGGGGAAGAAATGTTCGAATTAACCCCACAAAGCAGTGCCCCACTACCAACACTCTTTATTTGTGGGAGAACATAGAAGAGCGCCAGATCACCCATTTTGATTACTTGTTTCTGCTTATTCTTTAGGTACATGTAACTAAAAACTAACCTCAAGAATCAGTAATGGGTAGCCCAGCAAGCAGGTCATCTGTTTATCTGTCGGTCCTTCTCCCTGCTTCCGGTTCCTCGGGTTTCTGTTTGATGAGGCTGTCGGAGCCCTGACGATGTCTTGAGGCAGGCTCATCCTCATCTCAGTAGAGCAATTCCCTCATCAGTCAGTGGTCCTCACTTTGCTGAAAGGATTCAAATAACGAAAGGAAACATTTGAATTATTGAGCTGTATTCATGCCAGGGCTCGAAAGGGGAAAGAAAACATTGAATTAACTCCACAAAGCAAAGCCCTGCTACCAGAACTCGTTTGTGAACAAACATAATAGCAGAGTCAGATCGCCCATTTAAATTTGTTCTGTGACTTGATTGTTCCTGTTAAGAGGAGGCCTATACACAGCCTAAAAGCAGAACAGGAAGGGGACAGGCCTCATTTATCCCAGGACAAACCAATAACACCAGTAAATAAAGATATGCTTCAAACTATGTTACAAGGCTATGATGGCATTAAGTACAAATTCTTAATTCACGGTTTTACAATTGGTTTTTAGGTTTTACAGGCAATCAAAAATTTAGGACATCAACAAATGTAAAATCTGCTCTTCAAAACCCAAAAGTGGTTTCTGAAAAACTAGGGTTAGAACTTAGACAAGGTAGGCTCGCAGGGCCGTTCCAAGACTTGCCACTTGATAATTTTTGCGTTAGCTCGATTGGTTTAGTTCCTAAAAGACAGCCTGGTTCATTTTGAATAATTCATCATTTGTCTCATCCTAAACATGGTTCCGTAAACGATGGAATACCAGATTGCAACACAACAGTCAAGTATGCATCAACGGAGGACGCAATAAAAATTTTGAAGAAAGTGGGCCCAGGATGTGTGCCATCTAAACTAGATATAAAGTGTTAACCATTTATTCTGGAATAGTCCATATTCTGGATGATTTTCTAATCATTTCAACATCTCATCAACAGGGTGTGGAGCATGTGTTTTAGAAGGCTAGGAGTCAACTTCCATCGGATCCTCACTCACTAGTCGAATACCAAAGTGTCAGTGCCATCAGGATTCGAATTAAATGTGCAACTTGGAGAAAGAAATTCCATTTGTCCAAGGTGTTGAAGCTGTACCACTACTTGCAGTAGTACGACGCAGTAAAATGTCCCCTTTTAGTGTCACTAAACTTGAGTGCACGAAATCTGTGCGTCAGGTCCTTCTGCGTCTTGCATGTGCGGTTCCGGTTGGATGTGTCGTCGATGCGTCGTGTTACCAGGATCACAGCCACTTGAATTAGTACACAATTGTATTTGGGAGCTGACTGTTTGCGTTGCGTGCTGGGGGAAATCCCCGCCAGCAAAACGACTGTTTCATGTATTCTTTTCTTAAAACATTTTACTCCTTGGCCTTTTTATATGTACGTCAAATAAAGAAGAATTTAAACGCAAACTTAATAGACCCTCACAATTCTTTCCTAGCGTTAAGCAGTGATTTATTTCCCGGAATGTTACCCATCTCAATTTGTGTTTAAATTTCCAAATGGTAATTCTTATAGAAGCATAAAACTTCTCAATTCTTCAGAGTTTCGCGGCAAACTTACGTGACACATCGTTTTATAATGAAGTGGAGAACTTCGGAAACATTAATTTGCATTGAAATACGGCAATCTGGGAGTAAAATGCAGTGAAATACTTTGTTAGAATGACACAAAAAAAACGCTGTTATCCTGGCAGTTATCTTATACGCAGTGAATATGTTCCATGTACCATCGGCTTTTGTTACGATCTTCGTAAGAAAACTCGGTTTAAAGCCTAAAGGTTTCGGTGAAATTAATGTTCATATACCGACACT
This sequence comes from Patiria miniata, assembly GCF_015706575.1. NCBI lineage: Eukaryota > Metazoa > Echinodermata > Asteroidea > Valvatida > Asterinidae > Patiria > Patiria miniata. The sequence goes on along the minus strand of NW_024037064.1, from coordinate 927,027 downwards.
TCAAATTCTCGCCATGAAATAAATTATTATATTAACAGAAACCTTTCTGGAAATGATTGCAGATGACAAATTCGCTTCGATGTTCGCTTCGCTATTATATTCACTTGTATTTAAAAGGCCGGTTCCTGCTCACACAATCATAATGAACAATTTTGTTTGATAACAAAACGGATCGTCTTTCTGCGTTCCAGCCGTGTGTATTCATGAGGTCTACGGTGACTCGTGTTTATTCATTGCATCATTGTTGAGATAACAAAAGCGCACGGCTGGTCCTGCTCATTAAAGTCGCCGTGCTTGAGTGAACACACCCGTCCAGTCTGCAGATTCCCGCCCTCCTTGACAACTGCAGACTGATCGTCCGGAACGCAGATAGAACGGGAAATAACGGGCATTCATTATCGAGATGGGGCCTTAGGTACATGTAACTAAAAACTAACCTCAAGAATCAGTAACGGGTAGCCCAGCAAGCAGGTCATCCGTTCATCTGTCGGTCCTCCCCCCTGCTTCCGGTTCCTCGGGTTTCTGTTTGATGAGGCTGTCGGAGCCCTGACGATGTCTTGAGGCAGGCTCAAATTCATCTCAGTAGAGCAATTCCCTCATCAGTCAGTGGTCCTCACTTTGCTGAAAGGATTCAAATAACGAAAGGAAACATTTGAATTATTGAGCTGTATTCGTGCCAGGGCTCGAAAGGGGAAAGAAAACATTGAATTAACTCCACAAAGCAAAGCCCTGCTACCAGAACTCATTTGTACACGAACATAATAACAGAGTCAGATCGCCCATTTAAATTTGTTCTGTGACTTGATTGTTCCTGTTAAGAGGAGGCCTATACACAGCCTAAAAGCAGAACAGGAAGGGGACAGACCTCATTTATCCCAGGACACACCAATAACACCAGTAAATAAAGATGTGCTTCAAACTATGTTACAAGGCTATGATGGCATTAAGTACAAATTCTTAATTCACGGTTTTACAATTGGTTTTTAGGTTTTACAGGCAATCAAAAATTTAGGACATCAACAAATTTAAAATCTGCTCTTCAAAATCCAAAAGTGGTTTCTGAAAAACTAGGGTTAGAACTTAGACAAGGTAGGCTCGCAGGGCCGTTCCAAGACTTGCCACTTGATAATTTTTGCGTTAGCTCGATTGGTTTAGTTCCTAAAAAACAGCCTGGTTTATTTTGAATAATTCATCATTTGTCTCATCCTAAACATGGTTCCGTAAACGATGGAATACCAATTTACAGCTTGCATTGGGTTTCCTCTTGTAGGGAGTCCGGCGAATTTTATTTTTTAAAGAAAGAAATCTCAAGTTTTGCATCACTGAAAGCATATTACACAACAAAATCAATGGCGTTTGAATCAGGCTCATAGGTGTTTGCCCTTTGGAGATACAACAATTTAAATCAAATTTTGAGTTTCTATTCTGTAAGATTTACATTATTTACTTTTAGCATGTTTTATAAATCTTATTTTCAAAACCTATCAAAAATGCTTAATATCATAGGAATCCCCATAAAATAAACAACAGCTTGATTTTTGCATCAGGTTTTTACCACTCATAACCAAAAAGTTACGACCCCCTCCCCCGACCTTCGCACTGTCCAGGCGCGCGCCGAGCAAACACCGCGATGCGACCAGACAATGCCAGACGGCCCGCCGTTACGCACGGGCAAAGCATAGTTCCAATCCCGCTCCACACAACGGGATAAGTGTCCACGCATTATCCCGCTCAAACAACACGGCAACACGGAACATGCGTGCATGATATCACTCAGTTCTTCAAAATGACCATGAATTCTCGGATCATCCGATTAGAATCCAATGGCTTCGAAGAATTTTAAGATCATGGCAAGAGGTAGGGAGTCCAGAGGTTTTGGCCGTATATCTGTAACCACGCAAAATTAGTCAATTTCAAACCGTACTTACACATGTAATAAGTATCAACATGGCTCTAAAAATACAAAAAAAGTATCCTGGTACCACGAGGAATACTGACTCCTATTAATAAAACATTCATTCAGAACTTCGCATTCATTTGGATGGAAAAACGAATTCTGAAATCGCGCTTTCCATATCGACCATTTGCGCCAAACATTACCGTGTGAGCCGGAATTTTCATTTAAATCACCGTGTAAAAATAAAATCTAATTGATAAATCGTAACTGTTTTTATCATATCTTTATGAAAAAAATGGTACGGACTAGTACACTCGATCGTACCCAGAAAGTTCAGACTTTTACTGAAACAGTGGCCTATAAAAAGAAATGATTAAGCTTGCCGCACCTTGCCGCAAATCATTTTTAAAGGTCGGGGTACAGAGGCGAAACGAGAAAATTGTGTACAACACTGCAACCAGACCAGTCTACTACCACAAGTTATTGTACGCAGATGGGATTGGTGCCAGACTTATGTAGTAACAGTTATAACGCTTGCACGCGCGCACGTGGAAAGCTGAAGCGCAGGCTAGGCGAAGATGCTACGTACGTGAGTACGTTCAATGCAACCATTTCCAGTTCATTCGTGCGTACATTGTATATGCGTTCGTTTCACGAAACCCACTGCGGCAGAATCTCGAGGGTTTGATACGGTAAAAAATTTAAATTAATTAGAATAGAAAACACATCAAAATGGGCGGCCTCGAGCCGGCCTCGACCGATTCGCCGAGGCCGGAAGGCTCCGAGGCCAAGGCCAAGGCCGAGGCCTTGCACGTCCGAGGCCAAGGCCGAGGCCAAGGCCATGAAAATCGGCCTCGAGGCCGAGGCCGGCCTCGAGACCTCCAACACTGATAATCACAATGCATTCCTTAATCCTAACAGCCCTGAATCCTCCAATTTCAATATGATTTTTACATTTCATGTATAGTCAGCGTGGTCAGGATTTGCTGGCATGCATCATGCAGGAACATGATGATGGAGGAATGGAGGTCATTCTTTGCAGGCAGGAGCCTGACATTGCTCATTTAATTAATGTTCTTGAAAACTTCTCAAGGAAACTGTGTACTGTATGTTCTAAATGCGTAAACAAAGGATTTGACATGTAGGCCCTACATGTAGGTTACATTGCCAGGGCCGTCATTAGGCTTTTCTTTTTCGTCCTCAGTCATATAATTGTAGAGTATTTTTTCCATTAATTTCAAATTTGACCTGGGACTAAAATGACTTGAGACTTAGTTGACATTGGACCGACTTTATACATTTGTACCTGGGACCAAGTTGACCTGGAACTGAGTTGGCCATGCTGTCTCAGACGGTCAGACCCCGTCAGTTAGGGACCGAGTCGTTAACAGTCTTGTGGTTGTTGGGTACCGAGTTTACTCCAAACCCATGTAATGCATGCTCTTGTTCTTGTTGTGTAAAAACACAAAAGTCACGTAACTGTACAAGAACTTGAATGTGTACTTTAATTTGCCATCTAGACCTATTGGTTGTCTCTCGGACGCTGTGGAGGAGGTTGGCCTACATTTCTTCTTATGCGGAGTGTACGGCATTCCACCATGACACGCAGATGACGTACCCTGCCCTGACGAAGGATACCTTCAGAAAATTTGACAACTTTCATCGGTGAGCATCTTGATATTATTTTACTTAGATATTGATCATGGCATGTATGTACACGTGCATGTACATACATCATGTACATGTACATGTATGTACAAGTACATGTTTACATGTATGTCCGTGCATATAGAAAAAGATAAAATATGAAACTTTCTTATCTTCTATAGTTTTTAACACTCATATTCAATGCAAGAAAAATCCCAGCAAAGTTGTTTAAGATAATTAGGCACAGACAAAAATATTGAAAATAACCTGGCAATAATTTTCAACAGAGACTTTTGAGACGCTTCCTTTTACCTGTCCTTTTCATTTTTTGTACGTCACATTTAACCTAATGTGCACATGTTCAAATTGACGTCAACACCAGAAAAGGACTGGTGTATTTGCTGCCACCATGCATCTCAAAGTATCCCATTAACTTTGTTCCATTTGTTATTTCATGTTGTGCTTTCAGATTTTGAAGAGTTTCTTCCTATTTCTGGATTGAAGATGGCAACGACATGCATGGCCGCATATAATGGACGAGCTTTGGATTCCTCCGCATCTGATCTGTACTACCCACCCATTGCGATTGAACTCCGTATCAGTTCCTGACCATGCCGTGACATGGCCATGTTCATTCAAACAGCCCAACCCCACTCTGAACCTTTCTAGATAGTCCATGGTGTGGAGTACACGTACATGTATTTTTAGTGTGATCTGAATTGGGAGTGGTAGGTGTAGTCTGTTTGCTGCCTCCCTGTCCCAGATGCTTGAATAACATAGTTGACGTAAACATTTCATAATGAAAATCTTACAGGGGGGGGGGGGGGGGTTGAGAGAATTGAGATAGTTTGGGAATTTAGGAGATAACTGGAGGTAATCTTTGATCAGGACAGTTTCTGTTTTGTCGTTAATGCCATTTCAGATGGTAGCCTATATATGTTGTCAATGTCACCAAAAACTGACACTTGTGCACACATGAGTGCGCTGCACGCGTGCGTATTCACAGATTCGGGACATCCCCCACAGTGCGACACTTTTAGAGCGCACCCATGCATTTTCGGTTTCATGAACTGACACTGATCTTAATTTTAACCAATTCAATCCATTTTTAATGAAAAATGTGTACATGTAAAATCGCACAAGTACACGGATAGATGTATTGCCGCATCACACTTGGGTGTCAGTTCGTGAAAACAAAAGTGTACAAATATGCCTTGTTGCCTCTAAAAGTGCCGCACTGTGGCGGATGTCAGTTCGTAAAACCCAAAATATCCCGGTTCTGTAAACACGCGCACGTACAGTGCACACACGGATGCGAGAGTGTCGTTCGTAGTGACGGTGACAATCTGTACCTGATTTCACGACACTTATTGTAACCTACGATGCATCGTTGTATCCCTAGGATGACGCATCCTGTGATTCATTTCACAAAATATGCTGTAAGTGCGACACGTCGTAGTGTATTCAAAGGACAAAAGGTGACTACATGTACAGGTACATGTATTTTCATGTAATGTATTTATTCAAAGAACAGTAAATAGTCGTCGAAAAGTCAACAAAGAGTCGTCGATTGTACTTGTGAAAACTTTTCTAAAATATTTAACAAAATTGATGATGTATGATGCATTCACAATGGAAAAGAACTTCACAGTGGACTGTGTTTGCATCAAATTGTGAAGTGATGTGCTTTGTAAATCTGGTGCAGGTCATCCAGGTACGTGTACACGTACGTATGTGAAATTTTAATGAAGCGAAAATTGAAACCTGAAATTGCCATCACCACCACTCATGAAATAGTGCAGTTGAACTGCAAGCTCCTTTCTCCAACAAAATATTAATAATAAATAAATATAAAAAAAAGCCTTTACTGTCTTCAGGTGTGAGGGTATGCTTAAATCCATTTGCCCTTTCATAAAGTTGAATTTTTGAATCAATTTCTTGAATCAACTGCAACTACCCTATTTCATATTTCAGACTTTTCATAGTTTTATCACTTGCCAAACCTGATTTCACTGGTTGAGTTCATGCCTGCATTACATGTGCACTTTATTTACTTATAAAATATGGCTGTTGTGAAGTTTCACTTCTGTAAATGAAACTGTTTTTTTTTAAATGATATGGATTGGTTGTGAAATAAAGAATGCGTTTATTGCCAAACAAAAACCTATTTGTTATTGTTTTGTTTAAGCTATAGATCCAATTACTTGTCAGCAACTTCCCCCAGAATATTAAGAGGATAGAGTGTCTCATACTGATGTCAAATTCATGCTTCATTATGGACACACTCTCGCAAAATGTGGTCCAGCAGCTTTCTATACAAAAACCTCGTTGTCTTGGGGTTTTGTACGTAAACCTTATCAGTCAGCCGATCACACTCAATTGACTTCGGCCAAACCGCAGTCCCATCATAAGAAATAAGTTAACAATGTTATCCGAACCATTTTTTCCGAGAGTGTGTCTCTAATGGTTGATGGGCTTTTAAAAAGAACTTTTGCAAATGGGAAAGACACTTTGGAAACATCCAATCAGTTTGAATATGCTTCATGAATTTCTGAATAAACGAGCACATTTTTAACAGTATTTAATTACCATTATTTTTCGGTGTGGTGGTGGGGGGGGGTGGCTGTGAGGGGGGGGTATGCTAAACAGAAGATTTATCAGAATGGCGCAATAAGACCAACAGCGGGCGCAATAAATTTGATTAGGGTTTCAAAATTTCTACGCGTCCGCGTCGTTAATTTGCATAAAAAGTGCCCCCACAATTTTTTGCAAAAAACGAGACCGTCTAGTTAAAAAATCGGTGGAATCGTGCGAATATAGCCGAGGATCATCTCCCTAGCTTTTGGGCTATTATCTAAGAGCAGATTTGATAAAATTAGGGTCCAAAATGGGTCCTATTTGCACGAGAAAATCATGTAGGGATGCCACTGGTAACTTTGGCAGTATGCAGGCTCAGCATTACCGGCAGGCCCATTACGGACACACTCTCGCAAAATGTGGTCCAGCAGCTTTCTATACAAAAACCTCGTTGTCTTGGGGTTTTGTACCTAAACCTTATCAGTCAGCCGATCACGCTCAATTGACTTCGGCCAAACCGCAGTCCCATCATAAGAAATAAGTTAACAATGTTATCCGAACCATTTTTTCCGAGAGTGTGTCTCTAATGTTGGTTTTGGATTGTGCTGCTTTAATATGCTGTACAACACTCACTCACTCACTCACTGTACAACACTAAACATTTGTGAATTTCGGATTGTGTGTTTATTTTGTCCACAGTGAGTGTTTTCAGCTAAAGACAGATGGTTCTTTATTTCTATGTAATCTGTTTTGCATTTTATGTATTTTTAAATTTTATTCAATGTCTTGCGATTGTCCGTAAAATGCGATGGTTTTACGTACGCATATGTACATGTGTACACGTTGTACGGCGCTTTTGTGTACACAACACACGCGGCGCTAGGCCAGTTGGTACCCGCGCGCCAGTTTGCATGTATTAGTGGGATACTAGATCATGAACCAGCGATGCAGCAGCCCGAATTCACAGCGAAGCTTTGGAATTGTAGTCTGACTTTCAACGTCTATATTTTATTTTAAAATGTCGACCCGACCAAGAAAAAGTATGATTTGGCTTTTTTCATAACTGAATAATCGTATCAACATAAAGCTTTCTTCTGAAAAACTGCGTTTCGCTTTTCTTGAAGGGCTTTTAAAAGTCTTCGATACGCGAATAAATTCATCCCGCATTGCAAAAATGTTGGCGAATATTCCCCTAAAACACACCTTGGCATATAAATTATACCCCTTTCTCATTTATTTCCTAAAGAAAACATCATATCCCGTCATTGCCTGTCATTTATGATAATAAAATGTATTTCTAAAGTGTCTAATTTTGACATTATTTGGGACGAAACATCGATGTTTTTTTTCTGTATGTGGACAGCGCTATGTTGTGTGACGTCACCGGCATCATTGGAGTTCACAAATACAGAACTAACGCAAACAGAACCTTTGTGTGTGTGCGCGCTATGCATGTGGAACTGCCGTGTGTCCTACTTGAAGTATGCCCTCTACATCTCCTTTCGATTCGGTGTTTGACAATGCCAGCCACTTGCAGACAATACTTTATCAGGTCAATACAACAATCAACAACCACACAGTAGCCACAGCTGTTTGACAATGCCTGCCACTTGCAGACAATACTTTATCAGGTCAATACAACAATCAACAACCACACAGTAGCCACAGCTGTTTGACAATACCAGCCACTTGCAGACAATACTTTATCAGGTCAATACAACAATCAACAACCACACAGTAGCCACAGCTGTTTGACAATACCAGCCACTCATTGTGAATGCACTGAGAGACAGTCAATATGAGAGGTGGGTCAAAATCAGTCGACTGGTTTTGACCCCTGGGACAGTCATGAGAGGTACCACTCATTGTGAATGCACAGTGGGACAGTCAATGAGAGGCAGATCAAAATCAGTTGACTGGTTTTGACCCGTGGGACAGTCATGAGAGGTACCACTCATTGTGAATGCACTGAGAGACAGTCAATGAGAGGCGGGTCAAAATCAGTCGTCTGGTTTTGACCCGTGGGACAGTCATGAGAGGTACCACTCATTGTGAATGCACTGAGAGACAGTCAATGAGAGGCGGGTCAAAATCAGTCGACTGGTTTTGACCCGTGGGACAGTCAATGAGAGGTACCACTCATTGTGTATGCATTGTGGGACAGTCAATGAGAGGCGGGTCAAAATCAGTTGACTGGTTTTGACCCGTGGGACAGTCAGTGAGAGGTACCACTCATTGTGAATGCACTGAGAGACAGTCAATGAGAGGCGGGTCAAAATCAGTCGTCTGGTTTTGACCCGTGGGACAGTCAGTGAGAGGTACCACTCATTGTGAATGCACTGAGAGACAGTCAATGAGAGGCGGGTCAAAATCAGTCGTCTGGTTTTGACCCGTGGGACAGTCATGAGAGGTACCACTCATTGTGAATGCACTGAGAGACAGTCAATGAGAGGCGGGTCAAAATCAGTCGACTGGTTTTGACCCGTGGGACAGTCATGAGAGGTACCACTCATTGTGAATGCACTGAGAGACAGTCAATGAGAGGTGGGTCAAAATCAGTCGACTGGTTTTGACCCGTGGGACAGTCATGAGAGGTACCACTCATTGTGAATGCACTGAGAGACAGTCAATGAGAGGCGGGTCAAAATCAGTCGACTGGTTTTGACCCGTGGGACAGTCAATGAGAGGTACCACTCATTGTGAATGCACTGTGGGACAGTCAATGAGAGGTGGGTCAAAACCAGTCGACTGATTTTGACCCGTGGGACAGTCAGTGAGAGGTACCACTCATTGTGAATGCATTGTGGATTACAATATTCCCTCTACGTTTTTTTTTGGGGGGAGGGGGGGGGGGGGGGGGGGGCTCAGATAATTTATGTCAGTATAATATCGGGTAGTTGCTGGTGTTTTGTTAGGTGTTTTTTATTTGTGGCGGGCACAGACAATTCACAGGATAATGGTTGCTGGTGGATTTCAATACTCCCTTGGTGTGTTTTAGGGAGGGGTGTGATTTTTTAGGGGGGGGGGCCTTCAGATAATTTAGGGCAGGCTTCAAAATAGACTTCGCGAACTGTTCGCGAATGTTCGCGAATATCTTAGAGCAGAGCAGTTCGCGAACTTCGCGGAGCTACTCATCCATCCGTGGTCAAGTTAATGAGGTAGCACGAAACCTGCGCCTTTGTTATGTTAATGTTCGTACTGAATAATTCACAGCACTTGGACGTCTAATAACGTGAAGTCAGCGAACATGCGTGCCCAAAATATATTGGGGTTTATTTGAGAGATTAATGTTCGCGAGCGCGAGCGGCGAAAGGTTTTGATAAGTGGCATGTGAAATAGCGATGTTTTTTTTTCAATGCAAAAGTTAATCAAAAACATTAACGGACATTGGGACAACTTCCTAATATTTTTTAGGAAGGCTAGTGCGCAAGCACTAGCCTGTTGAAAATTCAGTTGAAGGAAACACGATTGCAGTGAAAAACTGAATGTAAAAACACAAATTAAAAAATGATTAAGGATTCACACCGAATGCTGACGGCGACGTTGAAAAAAACGATTTTCTTCAGTTTAATATAATATTGTGATTAGTTTTTGACGATGATATAAATTATGCTGGAACTTAAAATCTCGTATTATGCTAATAAAACATGGTTGAAGAAATGAACTGAAACAGGTAAGTCCATTCCGCTGGTTCAAAATATTGAGTGCAGGGAAGCCATGCAGTCCGGATCACTGGAACTTCGTCCAGAAGCCGATCCAACCGGACGGCGCACGGGTACGTACGGTCTGAAAAAAAAACTGGAACCATTTTGACAGATTTTTTTTGGCCGGAAAATGGGATCACAAATCAGGTTAAAAAGTTGCTCTTTGTTTCTAAAAAAAAAACATAAAAAAAATCGACAATAACCTTTATGTGGTGATAAGGTAACGCAATCAATATGATTGATTTTATCAAATATATCTTGACGAACGGCATAGAGTGACGTGACAAAAAAAACACTCACTCATGAAATTCACGAAAGTAATTGTTTGGTGAAAGTAGGTGTTTAAAGGTACTTATCCATATTTAGTAACATTATATATTGTGAAAACAATGTTTGTTCATTTTTAGTAGTTTATTTCATTTATACTGTCGGCCTTAATAGAAAAAAAAATCAACGCAGTCTGATTATATGAAGAATATAATACATGTACATGAAACAGCCGTTGTAAATAACGCGGGACTTTCCCACGTGCACGAAATTATAGCTAGCCAAAAATGATGAGAAATAGTCAGCTCCCAATACCGGGGCCGAACATTAATGCATGCATTGAGTACCTATCAATTCTGGGAACACAATGACCGCCAGCGCCACTTGCACAGTGACCGTTTTAGCCGATTTTCGGCCGATTTTCGGCTAACTTTGACAGATTTTTTGTTATAAAACGAGTTTGACAGAAAATTTGACAGAATGGATTTTTTGGCAGATTTCTGGCAGTTTTTTGCGAATTTGGTTACTTGACAGAAAAACACAAATTTGCAAAAATATATGGTTGATTTGTTTACAAAAGCTTCAATCTTTCAAACAAACCCTTGCAAAATGGGACAGGTTGTCTGATCTAGGTGCCGAGGTTCACTGGGAACCGGATTTTGTCGTGATGCAACCCGGCATGTTTTGCCTGATATTACTCAATTTCATATTTTCTTTTCTGTCGCAATATATTGTTTATAATGTAATTTGAACATTGATTAAGGCAATACTACAACATCTCCATGGGATTTAAAGTGTTTATAGTGTATTTTTAGTATTTCTGTGGAATTTGGCTGATTTTTGATAAATCTGACAGATTTTTGAAGTTCATTTAGCAGAATTTAGTCATGACCTTACGGTCACCCTGGCCACTTGTTCGCGAACATACGCAGCAAAGAGGCATCGTGTCCAGTGAGAAATGACACGAATGAGGTGCAGAATTTTGCCTTCTTTGCTGAGCCTTCACATCATAAACGAGGTGGAGCTACATATCAAGAACTTGCTGATGTACTCATTTTGCCGAGCAGCAGTTACAGACCAACTCTGCAGGGAAACATGACGACTTGCTATGCCTTCCGTTGCCATCACAATTATGCGAATAATGTACTTGTCTCGTCTTGTCTTGTGGTACTGCCCAACACCCCTAAATATGGGCCAACCGGGCAGGGTTGTGCTTGACGAAATTGCGGAGACTCAGTGACGAGTTATTTTTATTTTTTTTACTAGCTTCAATGTTCATGTATATCAATTATACATTTTAAAGTAATTGTGTATATTGTAATAATTATACTTTAGGACAGCCCTTATATTTTATTTCCCTTCATAAAATAACCTTCCCTATTCCCACAAAATTAAGCCAGCTGACATTCAACATTATCTTGGCGAACTATGACGATATACATGTACATAACAGTACATGTACTGTTCAGCCAAACGTTTAGGTCCTAAAACAAACAATTATTATAGGAGTCTATTCGTTCTCATAATGAAACAGAGTCCTTACTACACACTAATTTAAGCTTTATTTCCTAATAAGTGTACAGGAACAATTAAGCATACATGTATTAGAAATGCACAGACCCTAATGGAGATAATTATTTGACGAAAAAAAATTGTAATATGCATGTATTTATAATTTATATTCAAATCCGTCCCCAACAATACACATTGCAGTTCTAAGCTGTCAGAGTTTAAATGTTAAATGCCTCGTTTTGTGATAGTGTGTGGGCAATTTCGCCATCATGCATTTTGTAATCAGTGTATTAAAGATGAAATTGTTTGCATTTTTTAACGACAGGTGTTTAATAGTGTTATATACGCCAATCAGGTCCATCAGAATGCAAATCATAGATCCCCAATTATCCTTCTATAGAGAAATTGTAGCATACAAGCCGTGAAAATTTAAAGCATTCTCGCAGTTTCCAAAATGACCCAGACACCATGACATAATAATAAATAAAACTAGAGGTCTATGTCTGTTTGCAACAGAACATAGGGCTTTTCCGCATTATGATTTTTTTTAATCAATAATATGCCCTGAATATGCATGAACATAAAATCTGTCAAAGTTAGCCAAAAAAATCGGCTAAAACGGTCACTGTGGACAGGATTTGACCTCGGCAATACGATGTATGTGTGTGTGTACAAGGTCTTTGCTTGGACAAAGAGTGATCTAAATAAATTACTGGCAAAGAGTCAAAAACGCACTTTGAAAATCGACAATTATTTTTAAATTTTTGATGACGTCATCGTGACGTCATTTCGAACTTTGCATACTAGTATGATTAACTACCTACCCACCAAGTTACATGACAATTGGACCTTTCCTTATATGAGTTTTGAAAAATCACATTTTGATGACGTCATGATGACGTCACACATTTTTCAAGTTTTGTGCCAATAGCTATTACATAACAGACCAAATACAAAAAAGAATTTTGCACTTTGCATGTTGCGTTTGGGAGATATGGCTAAAAGGTCCAAACAAATAAATATTCATATAAAATCTCAGGATGACGTCATCATGACGTCACCTCATTTTTAATCTATAACACATCCTGGTATAGCCACATACCAAGTTTCAACCCAATCGGACTTACATTTCTGTAGATATAAGACTTCACAATATGTAAGTAAATTTTCAAAAATCAATAAAAAAATTAGGTGATGACGTCATCGTGACGTCATAGTCTTGGCATAATTTTTGTATGAGGGTCTTCCTTGGCTGTAACTTTGATGACGATTCCAGATCGCCAAGTTAACCCATTGTTCAAAGTCAATGGGTTAAAAATCACACAGCAGAAAAACTGCACCTTTAAATTAGTGATTTGCCTTTAAACTGAAACATTTTTATAAAATATTACTTGATATTCTGACTCTTGGGAATATTTTCAATCAAATGGCAAACGTAAAAAACTACGATTTCTTTTTCCTTCTCATAGTAATTCTCGGCCGAAGTTCAGAACTACTCAGTAAGATATATCAGTGTTGTATAGGGAAAGACTTGTGGAGAAAGCTGTGTACAAAGTCTATGAGAAAAATTAATTATTCATGAATCCATAATAAATCACTTGATGATGACGTCATCATGATGTCATAGTCTTGGCATAATTTTTGTATGAGGGTCTTCCTTGGCTGTAACTTTGATGACGATTCCAGATCGCCAAGCTTTGAAAATGGTGGCTTAAAAAAGGGGAAAAGTCAATTGGTTAAAAATCCCACAAAAGAAAAACTGCACCTTTAAATGCGTGATTTTCCTTTAAACTGAAACATTTTTATAAAATATTACTTGCTATTCTAACTCTTGGGAATATTTTCAATCAAATGACAGGCGTAAAAAAATACGATTTCTTTTTCCTTCTCATAGTAATTCTCAGCCGAAGTTCAGTACTACTCAGTAAGATATATCAGTGTTGTATAGGGAAAGACTTGTGGAGAAAGCTGTGTACAAAGTCTATGAGAAAAATTAATTATTCATGAATCCATAATAAATCATTTGATGATGACGTCATCATGACGTCACTCTTCGGGACACATCTTGGCTACAGGGACTATGCTTATGCCAACTTTCAATGATATCTGACAAAGATTAATGCCAAAAGTGCTATAATACGTCCCTGTCTATGCGCATGCATGAACATAAAATCTGTCAAAGTTTAGCCGAAAATCGGCTAAAACGGTCACTGTGGACAGGATTTGACTTCAGCAGCACGTGCGCTGCAGGCTGACATACGATGTATGTGCCTATGTACAACGTACGTACATGTACATTGTGGACGTCCTGTCCTGTAAATGTTTTGAAGCAGAGGTATTGTCAACGTGAAGTTTGAAGCGTGCGCAGGGTATGTTCGAGTTCGCTTATCGCCTCGAAACTTTGAAATGTTTTAGACCTACCCTTCAATCAACAATTAAAGTAAAAACAAATATAAAAACTGCCATGGTTGATTTTTCAGGAATTTTCAAATGAAAAAGGGTCTTTTCATTATAACTTCCGGTCTGATGACGTCATTCGCCTAAAACTTCGCACACGTCTTAAGTGGGTCAAGGTCATTATATACACCAATATTTAGGCGATTCCGACAAACTTCGCCACAGACATCTATTCAAAATACATTTTTGCTAATTTTCAACCTGTCGCTAGAGGGCGCTCGAAGATTGCATGACGTCATCGGTAGATGATTTGAAGAATACTATCGGCCAAGAGACTAACACCGTTAAAAGCAAGTTTATTTCTATTACCACTTTCAAATAATAAGCCACTTCCGGTTGGGGCCTTTTTCGACCAGAAGCAAGGGTCACGTGATTGCACGCACACTGAATGAAATGAAGACCTAAGCCATCTACCACTTGCCGGCAACAGAATGCTGCGGACGCGTACGGTTGATTTCTTATGCATTTTTAAATATTAAAAGTGTCGAAATTTAATTGCCTATAAATAAACACAGGATGACGTCATCATGACGTCATCATTCCACAATGTTGTTTGAATTAGGGTCTTTGCTTGGACAAAGATTGGTGTAAATGAATTACTGGCAAGGAGTCAAAAATGCCCTTTGAAAAGCGACAATTTGTTTTAAATTTCTGTGTACAAAGTCTATGGGAAAAATTAAATATTCAAAAATCTATAATAAATTAGTCGATGACGTCACCATGACGTCAATCTTCGGGACACATCTTTGCTATAAGGACTATGCTTATGCAAACTTTGAATGATGTATGACAAAGATTAATGCCAAAAGTGGAGGCCAGAAAAAACATGCACAAAGTCTATGGGGTTTAGGCAACAAAAAGAAGAAGGAAAAAAAACTAGAGGTCTATGTCTGTTTGCAACAGAACATAGGGCTTTTCCGCATTATGATTTTTTTTAATCAATAATATTCCCTGAATATGCATGAACATAAAATCTGTCAAAGTTAGCCGAAAATCGGTTAAAACGGTCACTGTGGACAGGATTTGACCTCGGCAATACGATGTATGTGCGTGTGTACAAGGTCTTTGCTTGGACAAAGAGTGATCTAAGTAAATCACTGGCAAAGAGTCAAAAACGCACTTTGAAAATCGACAAATATTTATAAATTTTTTGATGACGTCATCGTGAAGTCACTTCGAACTTTGCATACTAGTATGATTAACTACCTACCCACCAAGTTTCAAAACAATTGGACCTTTCCTCATATGAGTTTGGAAAAATCGCATTTTGATGACGTCATGATGACATCACACATTTTTCAAGTTTTGTGCGAATAGCTATTACATAACAGACCAAATGCAAAAAAGAATTTAGCATTTTGCATGTTGCGTTTGGGAGATATGGCTAAAAGGTCCAAAAAAATAAATATTCATATAAATCTCAGGATGACGTCATCATGACATCACCTCATTTTTAATGTATAACACATCCTGGTATAGCCACATACCAAGTTTCAACCCAATCGGACTTACATTTCTGTAGATATAAGACTTCACAATATGTAAGTAAATTTTCAAAAATCAATAAAAAAATTAGGTGATGACGTCATCGTGACGTCATAGTCTTGGCATAATTTTTGTATGAGGGTCTTCCTTGGCTGTAACTTTGATGACGATTCCAGATCGCCAAGTTAACCCATTGTTCAAAGTCAATGGGTTAAAAATCACACAGCAGAAAAACTGCACCTTTAAATTAGTGATTTGCCTTTAAACTGAAACATTTTTATAAAATATTACTTGATATTCTGACTCTTGGGAATATTTTCAATCAAATGGCAAACGTAAAAAACTACGATTTCTTTTTCCTTCTCATAGTAATTCTCGGCCGAAGTTCAGAACTACTCAGTAAGATATATCAGTGTTGTATAGGAAAAGACTTGTGGAAAAAGCTGTGTACAAAGTCTATGAGAAAAATTAATTATTCATGAATCCATAATAAATCACTTGATGATGACGTCATCATGATGTCATAGTCTTGGCATAATTTTTGTATGAGGGTCTTCCTTGGCTGTAACTTTGATGACGATTCCAGATCGCCAAGTTATGAAAATGGTGGCTTAAAAAAGGGGAAAAGTCAATAGGTTAAAAATCCCACAGAAGAAAAACTGCACCTTTAAATGCGTGATTTTCCTTTAAACTGAAACATTTTTATA
Source organism: Patiria miniata (assembly GCF_015706575.1). Taxonomy (NCBI): domain Eukaryota; kingdom Metazoa; phylum Echinodermata; class Asteroidea; order Valvatida; family Asterinidae; genus Patiria; species Patiria miniata. The sequence goes on along the minus strand of NW_024037064.1, from coordinate 910,774 downwards.
AAATATTACTTGCTATTCTAACTCTTGGGAATATTTTCAATCAAATGACAGGCGTAAAAAAATACGATTTCTTTTTCCTTCTCATAGTAATTCTCAGCCGAAGTTCAGAACTACTCAGTAAGATATATCAGTGTTGTATAGGGAAAGACTTGTGGAGAAAGCTGTGTACAAAGTCTATGAGAAAAATTAATTATTCATAAATCCATAATAAATCACTCGATGACGTCACCATGAAGTCACTCTTCGGGACACATCTTGGCTATAGGGACTATGCTTATGCCAACTTTCAATGATATCTGACAAAGATTAATGCCAAAAGTGCTATAATACGTCCCTGTCTATGCGCATGCATGAACATAAAATCTGTCAAAGTTAGCCGAAAATCGGCTAAAACGGTCACTGTGGACAGGATTTGACCTCAGCAACACGTGCGCTACAGGCCGACTGACATACGATGTATGTGCCTATGTACAACGTACGTGCATGTACATGTACATTGTGGACGTCCTGTCCTGTGAATGTTTTGAAGCAGAGGTATTGTCAACGTGAAGTTTTAAGCGTGCGCAGGGTATGTTCGAGTGTGTTTATCGTCTCGAAACTTTGAAATGTTTTAGACCTACCCTTCAATCAACAATTAAAGTAAAAACAAATATAACTAGAAATTGTGGTTGTGAACAACCACAGAGCTGTTCCCAATATTGATTATCTGTTGGACCCATAGACATATAAAATAAGTAGAGATCTATGTCTGTTTGCAACAGAAGATAGGGCTTTTCCGCATTATGATTTGTTTTTATCAATAATATGTCCCAGACTATGCATGAACATAAAATCTGTCAAACTAAGCCGGAAATCGGCTAAAACGGTCACTGTGGACAGGATTTGACCTCAGCAACACGTGCGCTGTGCGCGGGCTGACTGACATACGATATGTATAACGTACGTGCATGTACATGTACATGTACTGTACATTGTGGACGTCCTGTGCATGTTTCAAAGCAGAGGTATTGTCAACCTGATGTTTTAAGCGTGCGCAGGGCATGTCCGAGTTTGCTTATTGCCTCAGAGCTTTCAAATGTTTTAGACCTACCCTTCAATAGACAATTAAAGTAAAAACTAATATAAAAACTGGCATGGTTGATTTTTCAGGAATTTTCTAAGGAAAAGGGGTCTTTTCATTATAACTTCCGGTCTGATGACGTCATACACCTTAAACTTCGCACACGTCTTAATAAGTGGGTCAAGGTCATCATGTACACCAATATTTAGGCGATTCCGACATACTTCGCCACAGACATCTATTCAAAATACATTTTTGAAAATTTTCAACCTGTCGCTAGAGGGCGCTCGAAGATTGCATGACGTCATCGGTAGATGATTTGAAGAATACTATCAGCCAAGAGACTAACACCGTTGAAAGCAAGTTCATATCTATTACCACTTTCAAATAATAAGCCACTTCCGGTTTGGGCCTTTTTCGACCGGAAGCAAGGGTCACGTGATTTCACGCACACTGAATGAAATAAAGACCTCAACCTACTCTACCACTTGCCGGCAACAGAATGCTGCGGACGCGTACGGTTGATTTCTTATGCATTTTTAAATATTAAAAGTGTCACAATTTAATGGCCTATAAATAAACACCGGATGACGTCATCATGACGTCATCATTACACAATGTTGTTTGAATGAGGGTCTTTGCTTGGACAAAGATTGGTGTAAATGAATTACTGGCAAAGAGTCGAAAATGCCCTCTGAAAATTGACATTTTAAAAAAAAATTCTGTGTACAAAGTCTATGGGAAAAATTAAATATTCAAAATTCTATAATAAATCACGTGATGACGTCAGCATGACGAAAAGTTTCGGCACACATCGTCAGATGATGGTTAATAACTGTGCTGAGTTTAAAGTTGATCGGATTTAAAATAATTGCCAAAGTGACTTGTAGAATAAAAACGTGTACAAAACCTATTGGGAAAAGTGGAAAAAGAAAAAGAAGAAAAAACTAGAGATTGTGGTTGTGAACAACCACAGAGCTGTTCCCAATATTGATTATCTGTTGGACCCATAGACATATAAGTAGAGATCTTTGTCTGTTTGCAACAGAACATAGGGCTTTTCCGCATTATGATTTGTTTTTATCAATAATACGTCCCTGACTATGCATGAACATAAAATCTGTCAAAGTTAGCCGGAAATCGGCTAAAACGGTTACTGTGGACAGGATTTGACCTCAGCAACACCTGCGCAGTGCGCGGGCTGACTGACATACGATATGTACAACGTACGTGCATGTACATGTACATGTACATTGTGGTCGTCTTGTGCATGTTTCAAAGCAGAGTTATTGTCAACCTGAAGTTTTAAGCGTGCGCAGGGCATGTCCGAGTTTGCTTATTGCCTTGGGGCTTTGAAATGTTTTAGACCTACCCTTAAATAGACAATGAGAGTAAAAACTAATATAAAAACTGCCATGGTTGATTTTTGAGGAATTTTCTAAGGAAAAGGGGTCTTTTCATTATAACTTCCGGTTTGATGACGTCATACACCTTAAACTTCGCACACGTCTTAAGTGGGTCACGATCATCATATACACCAATATTCAGGCGATTCCGACAAACTTCGCCACAGACATCTATTCAAAATACATTTTTGAAAATTTTCAACCTGTCGCTAGAGGGCGCTCGAAGATTGCATGACGTCATCGGCAAACTATTTGAAGAATACTATCAGCCAAGAGACTAACACCGTTAAAAGCAAGTTCATATCTATTACCACTTTCAAATAATAAGCCACTTCCGGTTTTGGCCTTTTTCGACCGGAAGCAAGGGTCACGTGATTTCACGCACACTGAATGAAATAAAGACCTCAACCTACTCTACCACTTGCCGGCAACAGAATGCTGCGGACGCGTACGGTTGATTTCTTATGCATTTTTAAATATTTAAAGTGTCACAATCTAATTGCCTATCAATAAACACCGGATGACGTCATCATGACGTCATCATTACACAATGTTGTTTGAATAAGGGTCTTTGCTTGGACAAAGATTGGTGTGAATGAATTACTGGCAAAAAGTCGAAAATGCCCCCTGAAAATTGACATTTTTTGTTAAATTTCTGTGTACAAAGTCTATGGGAAAAATTAAATATTCAAAATTCTATAATAAATCACGTGATGACGTCAGCATGACGAAAAGTTCCGGGACACAGCCTCAGATGATGGTTAATAACTATGCTGAGTTTAAAGTTGATCGGATTTAAAATAATTGCCAAAGTGGCTTGTAGAATAAAAACGTGTACAAAACCTATGGGGAAAAGTGGAAAAAGAAAAAGAAGAAAAAAAAGGAAAAAAAAAAACTTTAACGAAAACAAGAGCTGTTCCCAATTGAAATTGGGAACAGCTAAAAACTGCCATGGTTGATTTTTCAGGAATTTTCAAATGAAAAAGGGTCTTTTCATTATAACTTCCGGTCTGATGACGTCATTCGCCTAAAACTTCGCACACGTCTTAAGTGGGTCAAGGTCATTATATACACCAATATTTAGGCGATTCCGACAAACTTCGCCACAGACATCTATTCAAAATACATTTTTGCTAATTTTCAACCTGTCGCTAGAGGGCGCTCGAAGATTGCATGACGTCATCGGTAGATGATTTGAAGAATACTATCGGCCAAGAGACTAACACCGTTAAAAGCAAGTTTATTTCTATTACCACTTTCAAATAATAAGCCACTTCCGGTTTGGGCCTTTTTCGACCGGAAGCAAGGGTCACGTGATTGCACGCACACTGAATGAAATGAAGACCTAAACCTACTCTACCACTTGCCGGCAACAGAATGCTGCGGACGCGTACGGTTGATTTCTTATGCATTTTTAAATATTAAAAGTGTCACAATTTAATTGCCTATAAATAAACACAGGATGACGTCATCATGACGTCATCATTCCACAATGTTGTTTGAATTAGGGTCTTTGCTTGGACAAAGAGTGGTGTAAATGAATAACTGGCAAAGAGTCGAAAATGCCCTTTGAAAAGCGACAATATTTTTTAAATTTCTGTGTACAAAGTCTATGGGAAAAATTAAATATTCAAAAATCTATAATAAATTAGTCGATGACGTCACCATGACGTCAATCTTCGGGACACATCTTTGCTATAAGGACTATGCTTATGCAAACTTTGAATGATGTATGACAAAGATTAATGCCAAAAGTGGAGGCCAGAAAAAACATGCACAAAGTCTATGGGGTTTAGGCGACAAAAAGAAGAAGGGAAAAAAAAAATGAGAACAAAAACAAAGGCTTTTCCACACTTTGCGGAAAAGCCAAAAAATCCGGAAAAAATTAATACAAGAATAAAAAAACTGAGCACTGATTTTTATTTTTAGTTTTTAACAATTTCCCTATCCAAAAGCAAATACAGGCCAATCTATTACTGTTGAGTTTTTTTTTTAAATATAAAGTGCCTGGGTGAATAATAGTCAAAGGAGTGGAAATACGCAACAGAGTAGAGCTGAATGGGTCTCCATGGGTCTCCCGAAGCACTGTGCCTTTTTAACACCAGCATTCTCTGATGTTAACCTCTCCAACTGCACATTCTCAGTCTGTTCCAGACAGGGACTGCAGCGTTGATGAAAGTTGGCTGATTAACGACATACAAAAATGCACAATTGGACATTTTAACAAAACTAATTAATGAGCTGGCGAAATCCATCCCCCCGCAATTTGAAAACGTCGAAGGGAAGGACATTTGGTTATTTCAGCGTCATCAAATCACCTGAACACAGTGAAGAAGAAGAAAAAAAGATGAATCACAATATACCGATAACTTAGTTATGGTAAATTAATTACAAAAATACTTTAGAATTTCATGGCGAGTAGAATCCATATTATACTGAAGCAGGGATCACTACGGGAGCAGAGCTGAGCATGTAGTTCGTGAGCCCAACAGCCTGCACAGTAAACAGCCGCCGGCAACTCCAAAGATGGCTGGCGCGAAAAGGGTATTGCTGGTTTGGCTTCTAGCCAAAACAAGAGCATGGGAACTCATCTAGCACAAGACAGACAGGTAGATCGTCATGACGACGGAATGTCACCACCAATGCGATGCTGTGAATACGTTCCCGCCAAACTGGCAGGCAATAAGACCCGTCCTAACATCCCATGTATAAGTTGACTGGTGCAAGGCATAACCATAGTAACATTGTTGTCAAGGATATCTAGTGACGTGTGTCGGCTTCGTAAATGTTCATGATACAGTTTCTAAACTGCATGGTGGAAGTTGATTACTCGTCCTCTTCAGGTTATTGCTATTACATTTTCTTTCCAATTCTGTAACGAAATTTTCATATGTTCTTTTGGAGAAACGGGAAATGATTTATTCCATCCTAATTGGAGGCTTTTTAATATTCCTCTAAAATAACGGTTGATGTTTTAATTGCATTTGCGGTCATAACGCATAAAAGTGAATTATTTTTCGGCTCCAATATTTGGTCTGGGTGCAATAAAATAGAATTAATATTGAAACCTCCTTCTAAAGTGGATTTGTTTGATATTGCTATAAAAAAGGCATTTCAAAAAAGACGGAAGTATTTATTTTCGAGGAGAAACTCTGAGCTTGGCCGGGGGGATCGAGAGCAACTTGAAGTTGTTTTTAATTTGATAAACGTATTTAGGCATGATGGATTCTTCACTAATTCTACATTACGAAAGAAAAAAAGAAAGGACTACATGCAGATAACATCTCCAATAAATAAAATAGAATGCAGAAATCATAAGCCATGGATAGTACACTTTTCCGTATCACGACAATTGGTCTTAATTATATAAAAAAGAAGAAGTGCAATTCATGTACAAATAATTTAATTAGATCGTATTTTGAGGGAAAATGCTTCCTGACAATACATTATTGCAGTCTTTGGAATTGATGAATACTGCAGGGTTAAAATATTGCCCAAGCCAGGGTCAAGAAACATGCGGTGTGGAATTTTCATTCCGATTTCACTTGTCAACATTTAACAAACGATGTGTCGGAAATTTGCCACCTATCAAAAAACAAATCTCAGGAAAATATTCGGGAACACAGCGCCTTGCTCCTAGCTGGTTTAATAACAAATACCGCCGATGCAACAAAGCCTGAATATTACTGGAGCACTGAACGGTAGCTGGTTACGCGAACTCCGCGTACGATAGGTTCGCGCGCACTTCGCGAACTCAGCGGCTGTAGCATATTAGCATAGTTTTAGCATAACAAAGGCGCATTGTCATGCGATGCAAATGACCTGGAGAGCTCGATGTTTACTCCTAACTTGGGATCAAAATTAGTTCGCGAACCTTCGCTGACCTCGCGAACAGTTAATTTTGAAGCCTGCCCTTACAGAGCAGAGTAATTGCTTGGTGGATTACAATACTTCCTTTGTGGGTTTTTTGTTTGATGGGGGGTGTTTGTTTTTGGGGTTCAGATAATTCTCAGAGGAGCCACAACTGTTTTGACAGGGATCATGATTCAGAAAACAACAGCCACTATGGGGTCGTTCAGACACCGATTTGAATTCCCATTAAAACACTGGTTGAACTCGATTCAGTGTAACTTTCTCGCCAAAATGATGTCTGAACGCTTTTTTATTTAGACCGAATCGAGGTCAACTCGAAAATAAATCGGCAACTTAAACCCCCTCGGAGGGAGGGTTTAGCAAATAACCAGAATGAGTTTATCTTCTAGTACAATGTCTGAACGATTTTAGCTAAAACGCTGCCCGTTTTAGCCAGCGCAGTGACCCGGAGTTACGTAACGCCTTCTCCGTGGCGTGTTTTTCTATTAAGCTAACAATGTCCTAATTCACCTACCATTAAAAAAATCCAATTTCAAGTCCAATTTCCGCAAGTTTTCAGACCACATGGTCCGAGTTTCACATCGTGCTCACTTGCACGTACTCGACTCACGATGCGATGACAAACATGTAGATGCCAACGCAACATGAAGATGCCAACGCAACAACTTCGGGTAGCATGGGTGGCTTGTGCGTAAAGCGCTCGCCTCTCACCAAGGTGACCAAGGTTCGAATCCTGGCCGCGGATCGCATGTGAGTAGAGTTGTGCGTTGGTTCTCTCCTGTGCCACGTGGGTTTTTCTCTGGGCCCTCCGGTTTTCCTCCCTCCGGAAAAATCAAACACTTTCGATCTCAGGCTGTGCTCCGTGGTCATAATGGGTTGATTTGGCCGGCAGCCATAGGCGCCTTTACTTGCCAGCGGCCCGACCACGTTGTAGCCGCATCCTTCGCAATTCAGCATACCAGCTGTGAGAAAGGATGATTAGCCTCCCAAATTATTATTATAACAACCGCTAACCAGAGCATATTTATCATAATACACTAATATATTCAACTACCAGGAAAACCTTGGCGTTGAATGGTCAATATTGCAACGTTAATATCACGTGTATTTTCACGTGACTGACATGTTGTGCGGGCAAGTTGATGCAGTAAACCTTGAGTGAAATCTGTTCAGTGACGTCTTGTTTTAAACACTGGTTTTCGAACAACTTTTCAAAACATATTTATTTTTTTTGTACCACGAAAGGTACAGAAAACAGCCCCCAAAATGTAAACACAAATGGTGTATATGTAAGGTCGATGTACGATACTTCCAAAAAATGAGGAAATTGCAGCGGTAGACAAGTGACTGTCGTCATGTTTACCGGCGTGCCATGCTACATGACCGGCCGAGGCTGTGATGTCAAACACGGCATGGCAACTCACATCACACGGTGAGTGGCTCAGACTACATGTAGCCAACTGTGAAAATGGAAGAGTTCAGGCTCATTTTAGCGCGCAGATTTTGCCAAGGCGGATGTTCTACGTGACCGTAAAAATTGAGATAAACTACTTGGAGTTGAACTTGCTATACGTAAAATGATGTCTGGACGCTCGGCAGTTTTATTTTTACGATGGGCCCCTGTGGTGGGCGACCATTTTAACTTTTACCATTTTAGCTAACAAGGTGTCTGAATATGGCCTATTGTTACCAACTGCAGACAATACTTTAACTGGTCAACAGCCACCAGACAGCCATTGAACAGCCACAGCTGTTTGACAATACCAGCGACTTGCATGCAATACTTTATCAGGTCAATACAACAATCAACAGCCACACAGTAGCCACAGCTGTTTGACAATGCCTGCCACTTGCAGACAATACTTTATCAGGTTAATACAACAATCAACAGCCACACAGTAGCCACAGCTGTTTCACAATACCAGCGACTTGCATGCAATACTTTATCAGGTCAATACAACAATCAACAGCCACACAGTAGCCACAGCTGTTTGACAATGCCTGCCACTTGCAGACAATACTTTATCAGGTTAATACAACAATCAACAGCCACACAGTAGCCACAGCTGTTTCACAATACCAGCGACTTGCATGCAATACTTTATCAGGTCAATACAACAATCAACAGCCACACAGTAGCCACAGCTGTTTGACAATACCAGCCACTTGCAGACAATACTTTATCAGGTCAATACAACAATCAACAGCCACACAGTAGCCACAGCTGTTTGACAATACCAGCGACTTGCATGCAATACTTTATCAGGTCAATACAACAATCAACAGCCACACAGTAGCCACAGCTGTCTGACAATACCAGCCACTTGCAGATAATACCTTATCAAGTCAATATAACAATCAACAGCCACACAGTAGCCACAGCTGTTTGACAATACCAGCCACTTACCAACTTGGATCCAAACAAAACTGTCATTGTCGCAAGAGGGCGCAATTTTGTTTCTTTATATTTAATATTCATTAAATTTTCTGTCAGTGACGTGTCCCGGAAACCAAAACTATTTCTTAAGTCGAACCTGGTTTGTGACAGTCATCAAATCCTTGGATACAAAAAGAGGGGCCAATCATCACCAAGCAACTACAGACCAGTTTCCCTCACGTGGGTAGCCTGCAAATTACTGGAACATATCTTTAATCACTTGTGTGAAACCCAACTCATAAACACCATGGAAGAAATCCATCGACACCTAGATCAAAATAACAAAGCTCAGAAAGATGTGCAGGTGCTTGACTTCAGCAAAGCATTCGACACTGTAGCCCATGAGAGATTACTTCATAAAATAGAACACTACGGGATTAGAGGTAACACCTTGACATGGATCAGAACATGGTTAACCAACAGAACCCAACAAGTAGTTGTAGATGGAGAAACATCAGACCCTACATCAGGAGTCCCCCAGGGCACCGTACTAGGCCCTTTGATGTTTCTACTCTACATCAATGACATTGGTGACAACATTAGCAAAGACACCAAAATCAAGTTATTTGCTGATGACTGCCTACTATTTCGACGCATTGCTAACTTCAATGACCAACAACAACTCCAAAAAGATCTGGATAGCCTTGTGAGCTGGTCTCATCAATGGCAGATGTCATTTAAGCCACAGAAATGTCACACCCTACATATGACAAGAAGCAAAAATCATCATGATAATATCTACAGATTGATGAATGCCAACCTTTCTGTTGTACCCAATCATCCATACCTTGGAGTTGAAATTCAAAAAGATTTGTCATGGTCTCTTCACATCAATCAAATAGCAAGCAAAGCTAATACAACACTTGGTTTTGTGAGCCCATGCCTCCAACACCACAGAACAGTCAGCAGGGTCACTATGCTTTACCGCTCCATCTATGAAGAAATTGCCCTTAACATCCCTTATTACATCACCCCAGAAGAACGACAACAAAGAAATAGACATAATCAGCCCTACGCTTCCTTGCAATGCCGCACACAAGCGTACCACAAAAGTTTGTTTCCAAAGACGATTGAAGACTGAAACGAGCTCCCGAATGATCTTATTCATCAAACATCATCGTCCCAATGTAAGATATCCCTAGGAAAAACATCTTGCATCACAACCTTAATTTCACGCTTGCACGGCACCAACGAGAAGTCAAACTGCATGATGATGCCTAGCGGCGATATCCAGTCAACTTTCTGAAATTCTGTCATCACATTTTTAAATTTGTTAAAAAGTGTAATGTCACGATTCAACCATCCTTTTTTACCAGACTACCTCTCAAACTGAATTGACATTGCATGACTGGACATGGCGTCGCGTTATCGTCACCTGGGGGTACAAAGACTCAGGATCAATAGAACAGAGGATCAAGCAGAGGATATGAACCAAAAACTTTTCAATTCATTCAAGGATAACTAAGGCTACACCATGGAACAAAAGAGGAATCAAACCAAGGTCAAAGCCTATGCAGAACATAAACTTGCTACTTACTTTATCATCAATGGTGTCAATCTTAGTCAGCACAACTCCGTCAATCAGTGGAGGTTGATCCATGTCTCAATGGTGTGCTCGACTGATTGCCTGGTCCACTGCTTCGTTACCACCCAAATAACTCCCTAACCAAGAGAACTAACTCAGACTGGTTGATTTCAATCAGCTGTTTGAGCATAAATAACAAAACAGGAATAACAGTTAATCATAAGGAAATGAAACATTTTCTATCTTTGTGCAGTTCTCTCTTGAAGGCAATAAATTGAATTCTGTTTTTTTACATCGTGTTTCTACAGTGGAAGCTACGGCAACAGTTGAAAATCAGTTACAACGAGTTGCAATACGACAGCTGTTTCTTGCAGCGTGTTCTTGAAAGCGTGTTTTTCAATTAAAACGTGTAATTTGTGATTTTTTTTTAAATTTCATTTCAACCAGCAAACTAGTGCTTAAAATCTAAACAAGGATGCTTAATAACTAACCTGATGAAGTTTTGGCTCTATGAATGCTCTATATTTCAAGAAAACTGAACAAACATAACCACAATATTCTGAATTTCAAATGCCAAAGTTGCTGAGTCATATTTTGAATTGCGCCCTCTCATGACACATTCCCCAAATCAGCATTGGGACATGATTCTCATTCAGCCGGTTTCACCCATTTGTGGATGCTCCAATTGAAAACCAAGAACAAACTGAACTGTTATACACTGCCCAGTTAAGTTAGGAATATATGTCTATGTAGAACAAAGGTTCACAAAATTAATTCCCTTTCCAGTACAATCAATGATTATGTTAAAAAATGTATCTTTAATAGTGTGATAAATTTCAGTAAATATTCTATGTGCGCAAAAAAGTTATTTCTGATTTGATGACATCATCAGTCAAATGCGGTAAGTGAATACTGATAAATTCGGAGAGGATACATTTTCATTGTGAAGTGAAAATAATGTATGAAAATATGGGAAATATAATTGTTTGTATTATTAATAACACCTAACTTCCGGTTTGATGACATCACAGCATTAGAGTTATTGTAATGAACATTGTAATGGATATCATTACTTGGACTACGAAGATATGACAGGGATCAAATGATAGAATTAAATTAAATATATCATCATCATTAGCCTAATTCAATCCACTGCTGGATGAAGGCCTCTCCACTAACTTTCCATGCTTTTCGGTCCCTTGCCAGTTGTTTCCATTTCTTCCCTATGAAATCAGAGATTTCATCTCGCCATCTCTTAGGCTGTCTTCCTCTTCGCCTCTTCAATGATAATGGCGTCCAATCCGTTACTTTCAGGGTCCATCTGTGGTTGTCTCTTCTCATGACATGTCCTGCCCAACTCCACTTTTTCTTTTTGATCTCAACTATTATGTCTTGCACCCCTGTCTTTCTTCTAAGATCTTCGTTCCTTATTCTGTCTCTCTTTGTGACCCCAATCATTATTCTTTCCATTGCCCGTACGGTGACTCGCAATTTTTGCTCTGATTTCTTTGAAGGTGCCCAAGTCTCAGCGCTATATGTTAAAACTGGGATGATGCACTGGTCTAAGAGTTGACGCTTCATCTTTTGCAGTATTTGTCTGTCCTTGAATATGTAACTCAACTTGCCAAATTTTGCCCATGCAAGTTGTATTCTCCTCTGAATCTCCTCTGAATTCCCAACCTTAAATGTGATCTTCTGTCCCAAATATATGTACTCATCTACTGTGTCCAGTGTTTCATTCCCCACTTTAAATTGTGTTATGCCTGTGTTGGAATTGGACATCACTTTCGTCTTCTTCATATTCATCTTAAGGCCAACTTTTCTACTTGCCGCATCGAGCTCTTGCATCATACCATTCAGTTCCTCTGGGTCGTGACTCAATAAAAGGATGTCGTCCGCAAACCTCAGATGGGTAAGGTGTTCTCCATCAACACGGACACCCTTGTTCTCCCAGTCCAAGCTTCTGAAGGCTTCCTCTAGTGTTGAAGTGAAAAGTCTAGGTGATATATGATCCTTTTCAAATTCTAAAATTAAAGAAAGAAAACTCTATTTGATGTGCCACTAGGGGGTGCCCTTTCGGATGATGATGTCATCACACTTTTTTTGTGTCTGGTATTCCTCACTTTCATAATATGTGTATAGTAAAATGCTTCCACTTTTGACTTGCATTCGGTTTTTATTGCACTTCCGGTAACAGCAGAAGTGAAGGTCAAGCGGTTTTGTGTCTGGAACAAGAAATGTTTCTCACGGTATAGTCTACAACCTCACGAAAAAACGAACACGATACTCTATGTAGTTCAAAAGATACAGCGCAAACTATTTTGTCAGAATTTGCCCTGAAATTGCTTGTAACTTGATACTTGATGATGTCATGATGACATAACAAAATTTAGAACATCTTTGTAACATGGTACAAGTTCACACTAGGTTTCTGGATCATACTGTGACGAAAATGCCCCCAAATCCCACTTTTTACTTAAGTTTTATTACTCTAAATCTTACATATATCCTCCTAGAGATCTGGCATTTTTGTCTAGAAAATTCCTGTTGTCTTTTCAGGTATTATTTCTAGGTAGTTTTGAAATTCTGTGTGTACACTCACGTGTTTGTTTACACATGTCAGCTGTGCTATAAATAGTGTGATGGTAAAATCCAACATGACTGCCATTTGAGCAGCGCTTAAAACGTTTCTGATTGGCTGAAAGTTCTAAAATTATTTCTAGCAAACTGAGACTTCTAAAATGTAATTTATATTATTAGAACGTTTTACTAAATAATTATGAAGCTTCTTTAGATGTAAAGTTGTCTAATTTGAAGCAACTTGCAAGCCGTGATGTACACATAAACGATGCTGACTGGCTATTCAGAGCGTACTGCGCACACCTTTCAAAGATTGATACATTTAATACAAATCTTCGCTAAATAGGACAATGTCCAAACCTTATGTTTAAAAGGATGGATTCTTCAAAATCACAACTTTTAACATTTTAAAGATGGCGTCAGCACATAAAATGGATAAACTGCTGCCTAATTATGTGCCACATTTTGATACATTTAAATTACACAATTACAGGGGTTAAGATCGCGCAAGGCATGATGGGAGGCAACATGGCGCAGCAAGATCTCGTACCCATGGGAACGAGGTTGGGTAAGTCAGTGACTGTCTCATGAATATTCATATCTGTGACATCACTGAATTTTCTTCAATGAACTTAAGGTTTGTTTACATTCATTCACTACTTGTAAAAGTGAGCATTTGGGGGATTCTGTATAATTTATTCACACTTTTACAACAGATTTACTTTAAGGCATGTCTTGAAGATTAATTTAAGCCTTTTTGTGCGATATTTTGCTGTATAATTTTGGAGAAATTTAGGGGAAACTATCGCTATGTGAATTCAGTATACTGTGATTTTTACAAAATGGGCGTGGCCTATTTACTAGCGCGTACTTTTGATTTTCGCGCTGGGCCAATAGGGTATAAATAGGGCAGATTTTGTTCATTCTGGATACGGTTCTTTGATGGGTGTTGGTCTACTGCTAGCTGCAAACTCTACTGCTGATCTCTAACTGTATTTACACATAGTGCTTTGGCCAGTTTGGGGAGCTGAGATACTTAGAGAATGTGTCATCTTTACAACTTGAGTTGGGGGAGCCAACTTGATGAAATTGGGGAGCTGAGCTGAGCTGAGCTGGGGAGCAAAGTTTTGGGGAGCAAAGTTGTAGGGAGAAAAACTTTGGGGAGCCAGAGTCGGAGAGCGGATATCTAGACAGTTAGTAACTGTGATTTACATCAGTTGTAGCTGATATCTTTAATTATTAAGACTCTGACAGGAGTCAGGGGATCTTAAGATATATTTGGAGTCAGGCTGCTGAGTCGGATTTCATTGAGGAATATCAAGAGAGGCCTGGGGCCTAAGTGTATTTTGTTGAGAAGATTTTATTGCCGGACCACTCAATTAGAACACATTTGGGGGGGGGGGGAATCACAGAAATTTAAAAAAATGTATCACTTGACACATGTTTGGAAATTGATAGAATGCGAGAAGGTTGTCACCCATTTGTGCATTCCCAAGTTGCAAACCAAGTGCATTTAGAGTGCATGGGGAGAGGGGATTTACAGAAATTTCCAAAAATGTGTCACATGACACATCTTTGGAAATGGTCTTTTCTTTTCTTCAAATTGACAGCATGTCAGAAAGTTGTCAACCATTCGTGGATAACAAACTAAATACAAAAATTAGAACATATGGGGGGATTTACAGAAATTTCCATTGACACATTGGGGAAGGGGGCCAGATTCACAGAACTTTCCTTAATAACTCCTATGAACATCTATGGAAATTAACAGCATGCAAGGTTTGGACCCATTCGTGGATTCCCAAATTGCAAACCAAGTACAAATTAGAAGCATGGGGGAGGAGCCAATTCACAGAAATTTTCAAAAATGTGTCACTTGACACGCAAGAAGGTATGCGAGAAGGTTGTCATTCATTTGTGGCTTCCCAAATTGTAACAACGCATTGGGGTATTTACAAAAATTTCCAAAACTGTGTCACATGACAAATCTTTGGAAATGATCTTCGTTTGTTTTCTTCAAATTGAGAGCATGGCCAGAAAGTTGTCAACCATTCGCGGATTCCCCAATTGCAAACTAAGTACAAATTGGGAATGCATTCGGGAGGTGGCAGATTCACAGAAATTTCCAAAAATGTATCACTTGACACATCTTTGGAAAGGATCTTATTTTGTTTTCTGCAAATTGACAGCATGCCAGAAGGTTGTCAACCATTCGTGAATTAAGTACAAATTAGAACAGAAATTTCCAAAAATGTGTCACTTGACACACGTTTGGAAACTGATAGCATGCGAGAAGGTTGTTACTCATTTGTAAATCCCCCGAATGCAAACCGAGTACAAATTAGAGCACATGGGGGGATTTACAAAAATTTCCAAAAATGTGTCGCTTGACACATTTGGGGAGGGGGGAATTAGAACACATGGGGGGGGGGCAGATAAACAGAAATGTCCACAAATGTGCCTCTTGACACATGTTTGGAAATTGACATCATGCAAGGTTGTCACTCATTCTCGGATCCCCCAATTGCAAACCAATTACAAATTAGAATGCATGGGGGAAGGGCGGATTTACAGAAATTTCCAAAAATGTGTCACTTGACAAACGTTTGGAAATTAGCAGTATGCGAGAAGGTTGTCACCCATTTGTGCATTCCCCAATAGGTCTTGTAAAATGACGTCATTTCCTACAGACCAACCGCGTGCATCAACATACTGAGCATCCAATTGCATAACGCGTATCGGCCGCGTCGAAATTCGAAAAACATTTCAAGCAATAAGCGCACATGTTTGGAACATTTTCAACACTGCGCAATGCATGATATATTGCGTAAAATACGCAGTTGCAGCTCTCCTACAGATTTGGACGTCATTGAGCAAGCCCTATTGCAAACCAAGTACAAATAGCAATGCATGGGGGGGGGGGGGCAATTCACAGACATTTCCAAAAATGTGTCACTTGACACATGTTTGGAAATATTAATAATAATAATGAACATTTATAAGGCGCCGATATCCACCAAGCAAGACGCTCATGGCGCACAATACATACAAAACAATTACAGTATAAATTAAGTTAAATTTGAATAACAGAAATTAGTGACAGAAGTAATAAACATCAACTCATTTAAAAACAACACAAAAACGTGAGGTAAACATATGAGTTGTCACAGAAGATTTAAATACAGACAATTATGATGACTGGCGATTTTCAAGGGGTAGATTGTTCCAGAGTTCGGGAGCGGTGATTGAGAAAGACCGGTTTCCCCAAGAGTGATTGGTGCAGGGAACAGTAAGCTGTAGCACTCCGGCCGAACGAAGACTACGTGACGGCTGATATTTCGTGATATTGTCCGTTGGGTAGTCCGGTGAAGTTCCTTGTAGTGACTTGAAAGCGAGAAGGAGGATCTTGCGATCAGCGATGGGGAGCCAGTGAAGGGACTTGAAGACCGGGGTGATATGAGTGGTGCGTCTGGATAAGGTGATGAGGCGAGCAGTGGCATTTTGGAGGCGTTGAAGTTTGTTGATTTGGTGTTGTGGCAGGTTGTACATGAGGGAATTACAAAAATCTAAGCGCGAAGTTATAAATGCATGGACTAGTTGCTCAGTGGCCGTACGATTTAGATACTTCCGAATGAAGCCAAGATTACGGAGATGAAATCTGACTGATTTTGACACTGCTGATATCTGATCAATGTGGGACATGTGGGGGTCGAAAGTGACACCTAGGTTGCGACACTTGTTGGAAGGATGGATGTGGCAATCTCCAGTCCTAATGCTGGTGACATTGAACTTGGCGAGTTGTTGTTTTGAGCCACACAGGATAAATTCAGACTTGTTGTCATTCAATTTGAGACTGTTTGTCATCATCCATGTCTTGATCTCATCAATGCAAGCCTCAAGATTCTCCAGGGCAGACACAGCATTGGGTTGAGATGGATTGAAGGATTGATACAGAACGGAGACTGGTCAGTGTAGTTTGTGTTGGTGGGGTGGGGGTAGAAGTATCTGTATCTGGAACAAGGGGAGGTAGTGCATCACGAATTGAAGAAATCTTGGACGTGAAAAAAACGGCTGAAATGGTCAGCCAGTGACTTGTCGGAATCGTACTTGTGGTAAAGAAGATTCCTTATTCCTATGGAGAGGCTTGTTGGTGGCAGGAAACAGTTGTTTTTGATCACAGGAACACTAGGAGACTATTTCTGAGTAATGGGTTCTTTTGGCCTTACGGATCAGCGAGATCACATGCTGGCATTGTTGGTGATGTAGTTGGCGGTCAATCTCGAGTGAGGATGCATGCCACCTGTGCTCAAGCTGTCTTCGTCTGTGCTTAGCTTGGAACAATCAGTGTACCAACTGGTGTCGGACCGAATAGTGACACATCGGGACTTGACTGGTGCAAATGTATCCAAGAGTTGAGACAGTATGAAGTTGTAACTGTCGGCTGCCTCGTTGACATGGCAACACTGCATCGGGCTGACAGATGGTTGCCTTCAATCTCAGCGCACAAGAGATTCAAATCAATGCTGTGGAGATTGCGATGGATAACCATGTCTCACAGATACCAATGATATCAAGATGATTTTCAGAAACAAAATCAATAAGTTCTGTTGTCTTGTTTCAAATTGACCGGGCATTAATCATGCAGAAGGTAGTGTCTAGCTTGAGTTTATGAGGGTTTAGATCTCACAGACAGGTCGCACTAAAAAGCGTCAACACAGCGTCAACACAGCGTCAACACATGACAGAAGCGTCAACACACTGTCAACACATCCAAAACACATTCTGAATTGACCAAAAAAGGTATACTGAATTGCAAAGCATAGAATAAAAGAGAATTTCCATTGGATTGAGTTTCCATTTTGTTGTTAAAAATATAGTATTTTCACGCGAAAAAATGACCTTTAACTTGAGCGGCCGTTGTCCGCCATCTTGACTTCGCACAAAGCTTGGACTACACCATTTCAAGTAGGGGTGTGTAGGTTATGACATTATCTTGTCATAAACAACAGAGGGCGCCTTGATGCAGAAGGATGCACTCTGATCTGTGAGAGACTGAGGGACTGAGGTTTATTGAACGATGCTATCACCCTTTAGCATAATGGAATGGTTCGTGCTGCCACTGAGGCAACATGGCAGCCGATCTCTTAGCGGCACGGAGAGCCAATTTTCTTGAACTGAAAATTGCAATTTTCGGACGTTTATACCTATTGATTTTAAGCCAAAATCTTGTTTCTGTCCATACTGTATGGGTTGTGTCAATTTTAATGCATTTTAGATGTGTTGACGCTGTGTTGACGCTTTGGAGTGTGTTGATGCTGTGTTGACGCTTTTTAGTATGACCGTCACAGACTGATGTGGATAAACCAAGTTTTGTGTGCATTTACATACTGGGCTGGTGAATTTTGATTGAAGTAATCAGGGTGATGGGGTCCGTCTTGACTTGATGTGCGATTTCCAATTACAATGGGCATGTCAAAGTTGAAGTAAGTCGCATTAAGTGGCATTGTTGCATTAAGTGGCATTGTTGAATTTAGTGGGAGACAACATTGGTTCATTAGCATATCAAGTGCTGCACTGGTGCTGGAGGAACATCCAATTGTTACCAGCAGAAGGTGTGATCTACTAGTCACAAAAGATACCTGACGTCTTGGTGCGCAGAAAAACTGCTAAAGCCCCAAATGCACAGGAAAGGAAGGAAAAACTCCCTTAAAATGCTCCCAAACCAGATGATGTTACATATATTCTGGCTCACCAAGTTAATCAGTTTGTGCTAAAGTTCAACTTGACATGAAGACATGACTGGAAACACCGCTAAGAAAGAGGAAATCAGTACATTGGTGGAGAGCATGACGAGGAGCCGCCAGTTAGTAGCGCTGCACTCTATAACATTACTCATGTCAATACAACAATCAACAGCCACACAGCAGCCACAGCTGTTTGACAATACCAGCCACTTGCAGACAATACTTTATCAGGTCAATACAACAATCAACAGCCACACAGCAGCCACAGCTGTTTGACAATGCCAGCCACTTGCAGACAATACTTTATCAGGTCAATACAACAATCAACAGCCACACAGTAGCCACAGCTGTTTGAAAATACCAGCCACTTGCAGACAATACTTTATCAGGTCAATACAACAATCAACAGCCACACAGTAGCCACAGCTGTTTGATAATACCAGCCACTTGCAGACAATACTTTATCTGGTCAATACAATAATCAACAGCCACACAGTAGCCACAGCTGTTTGATAATACCAGCCACTTACTAATTGCTGACAATACCAATAGGCCCCCACCCAAAAAGTTCTGCTTCCAATTACATGGCATTTGAAAACAGGGTAATAGGTAGGGGGGGGGGGGGTTGGAGGGGGGGTTGACAGGGATCATGTTTCAGTCAATACCAAACACCAACTGTGGACAGCACTTTGTCAAGTCAGTCCTTCTGATTTGAGGCGTGCGATCACACCCCCACACCATCGCACACCTAAAAGCTTCCCGCGAAGTGTGAACAATTGCATGCCTGAATTTCCCTGGACCACAGATCACTCACCTAGAAAATCACACACCTAGAAAAAATACACACCTAGAAAAGTCCAGGTGTGCCTTTTTCCACACGCCTGTGATTTTCAAATCAGAAGGACTGTCAAGTCAAAAACAGTCAACAGCAATTTAGCACTCAGTTTTGACAGGGATCATGTTTCAAACAGTCAATACCATCAACTTACTGACTATGACAGTACTTTAACGAGACAATAACAGTCAGCAAATATTCATTATCAACAACTGTTCTACGGTTCACAGTTGGTCAAGTCATTCTCATGGCCAGTTACTTAAGCAGTCAAAACAGGTCAATAATTTAGTACTATGCATAGAATTCCATCGGGTCAAAAAACGGTCACTTGACTGATTTTGACCCGAGTAACAGCATGGCTGAGTATGCATGTTTGCATCGGAGGGTTCTAATGGGCCAATTACATAAGTTTATGGATGTTGCATATAAAGGTAAAAGATGAGCTAGTATTTTTTCTCTTTTTTTTCACTGCTAGGAAAAAGGTGCTTAGGACAAATTCAGTTTCTAATAGGCATTTCCAGTTACATTATTAAGCCATTTTACATTGTTGTCAAACGAGAATATCAGTTTACAAAATGGCTTCAAATTTATGATGTGATTAGGGTAATGTATAAACAGGGAGAGACATTTTGTGACAAATGTCCAGCCTGTATGTACGTTTAAATCCTCATTATAAAATATCAAATAATTCTTCACAATGACTCTGAGTTTTCTAGGTTTTGACTGATAGCATTCCTCCAGGGTACATCTTCACAATGACTCTGAGTTTTCTAGGTTTTGACTGGGTTATCATTATTAAGAAATATCTGAAAGGTAGAGCAAGAGGTGGGGGGGGGGAAAGAAATGATCGAATTAACCCCACAAAGCAGTGCCCCACTACCAGCACACTACCAGCACTCTTTATTTGTGGGAGAACATAGAAGAGCGCCAGATCACCCATTTTGATAACTTGTTTCTGCTTATTCTTTAGGTACATGTAACTAAAAACTAACCTCAAGAATCAGTAATGGGTAGCCCAGCAAGCAGGTCATCCGTTCAGGGCTCGAAAGGGGAAAGAAAACATTGAATTAACCCCACAAAGCAAAGCCCTGCTACCAGAACTCATTTGTGCACGAACATAATAACAGAGTCAGATCGCCCATTTAAATTTGTTATGTGACTTGATTGTTCCTGTTAAGAGGAGGCCTATACACAGCCTAAAAGCAGAACAGGAAGGGGACAGACCTCATTTATCCCAGGACAAACCAATAACACCAGTAAATAAAGATGTGCTTCAAACTATGTTACAAGGCTATGATGGCATTAAGTACACATTCTTAATTCATGGTTTTACAATTTGTTTTTAGGTTTTACAGGCAATCAAAAATTTAGGACAGCAACAAATTTAAAATCTGCTCTTCAAAATCAAAAAAGTGGTTTCTGAAAAACTAGGGTTAGAACTTAGACAAGGTAGGCTCGCAGGGCCGTTTCAAGACTTGCCACTTGATAATTTTTGCGTTAGCTCGATTGGTTTAATTCCTAAAAGACAGCCTGGTTCATTTTGAATAATTCATCATTTGTCTCATCCTAAACACGGTTCCGTAAACGATGGAATACCAGATTGCAACACAACAGTCAAGTATGCGTCAACGGAGGACGCAATAAAAATTTTGAAGAAAGTGGGCCCAGGATGTGTGCCATCTAAACTAGATATAAAGTGTTAACCATTTATTCTGCAAAAGTCCATATTCTGGATGATTTTCTAATCATTTTAACATCTCATCAACAGCGTGTGCAGGATTTGGTCGGATTTCAAACACTGAGTAATAAGCTGGGTATTCCCCTTGCACCAGAGAAAACTGAAGGGCCTACAACCTGGCTAACATTTGCAAGGATCGAACAAGATACAATACGGTAGCAATGCCCGCTCGGTTACCGCCACATAAATTACAAAAAGCCATCGTTAAAATTATCAAAATCTATTATGTACACCATTTCATACTGACATTTCAAAGACATACACAATCAGTTTTTACTGAAATTTTCGAAATGAAAAGTATAGCATTTGAGAACGAGTTTAATGCAAACTTTGAATACATATTTTGATGGGAAATCAAGCACTGTATATTTTGCATGGGGGGGGTGTAAAAATACCACCCGAGAAATCATATTTCATCATATACAGTTCTCTTTTTGTTTCTAAAATAAAACTCACCACAAGAATTCCAAAGAGCATTCACGGTAGTGGTCACAAGGCCGCGGGTTGACGGCTCTGGTCTAGTCTGTAGCTCGGCACGTCGGGTCAAGGCATGGTCGATGACTCGGGCCAGTCCGTAGGACGACACCCCGGCGCAAGGCCGTGGGCCGACGACTCGAGCAAGTCCGTGGGACGACACCCCAGCAAAAGGCTGTGAGCCGAAGGACGACTCGGGCCCGTTCCGAGGGCCGGCACCTCGGGAGTTTGCCATGGGCCGCCGACTCGGGCCAATTCCGTGGGCCGCCACTTACTCGGAGCATGGCCGTTGGCTAAAGTCTCAGGCCAATTCCGTTGGTCCGCACCATTCGGTCAAGGCCTTGGGGTCATCAACTCGGGTCAAGTGTTCAAGAGTTCAAGTGTTCAAGTTGCACAAGGCCGCGGGTTGACTGCTCTGGTCAAGTCTGTAGCTTGGCACCTCGGGTCAAGGCATCGTCAATGACTCGGTCCAGTCCGTAGGACGACACCCCGGCGCAAGGCCGTGGGCCACCACTTACTCGGATCATGGCCGTTGGCTAAAGACTCAGGCCAATTCCGTGGGTCCGCACCATTGGGTCAAGGCCTTGGGGTCATCAACTCGGGTCAAGTGTTCAAGTGTTCAAGTGTTCAAGTGTTCAAGTGTTCAAGTTGCACAAGGCCGCGGGTCAACGGCTCTGGTCAAGTCCGTAGCTTGGCACCTCGGGTCAAGGCATGGTCGATGACTCGGGCCAGTCCGTGTGGCGACTTCCGTCAAACCGCCACATACTCGGAGCATGGCCGTGGGCCAAAGACTCAGGCCAATTCCGTGGGTCCGCACCATTGGGTCAAGGCCTTGGGGTCGTCAACTCGGGTCAAGTGTTCAAGTGTTCAAGCGCTCAATCCAATCGAGATCCAGGCCTGAGAGTCTGCTGAAAACACTGCTAATATCAACCTCTCAAGAAGCGTAGTCACGGTGGAGTCCATTCATGAGGTGGGATGACGTTCCACACGGTAAATAAAGTTGTTCACTGTTGAAGAGTGAGAAAAAGATCCATTAATGGGGGGCGGTGTGGATTCAGAATATGTTTGAGTTAAAAGAAGAACGGAACGAACAAAATTCATCTGGAACACAATTTAAGTCAGTTAACGGTTGCAATGCATATGAACAGGATGCATCAAGAACACGGCAGTTTCACGCATAAAAAAGTACGCCCTCTGTTGGCGAGATGGAGTTAGTGGTAATACCACGTGACAATGTAGCGCGATGTAAATAAACATTACGCGCAGCGATCCCTTTATTTCGTTGGTGGATTTAAATCCCCCGCGAAAGATATAAAGATTGATTGGTTTATTAAAATGAATATGCAACAGATTACCAAATAAGGCTCTACAAACCATCAATGAAGCTATGTACGGTCGACAGTTGCCATATAGCGTGCACAAATTATGATAATGTGTGTTTTTTATGCAGCGTGTGACTTGTGACCTGGTACGATTAAGCGTTTTCGTGCCGTCATTTCCACTTCGAGAAAACATCATTTGTAAAGAAAAATGCAGTTTTGTGACACATACTTGGTCAATCTATCAATAATGGGTTATCTAGGTTCATGTTGATGTGGACGAAAGGTTTGGGTCAACATGCTTTCGTGAGATTTTAGACAATATTGAGGGTGAATAAAACAGGAATTCGTCAAGTCGCGACGTACGAAGTGTACATGCAGTGTCATGGCATGATGAGTGGGGACCTTCGTGGCCATGTTTTGGCATGATTTCGGAGATTCAGATGGAAATCTCAAAGGTAAACCTACAGATTATGTATTTACTCTGCTCAGAAGATGTAGTTTTTGTAGTTTCTCCTTGTTTTTAGCCTGCGACACAAGGATTTTGTGTACATACGCCGCGCCATGACAGGAAGTCATTACAGTAATGTCGTACATGAAACAGTCGTAGCGTAGGCGCCTTGAGCTATCCCACAGCACGCACTTTTGGACGACGCAACGACTCGTGTATGTAGAAGACTTACTGTAAATGTGACTTGCCACTAAGTTGTTATAGCGCCCTCTCTCGAACACCAACGAACAGAGGCATGGTCTAAATTTCCATGGAGGTCGCCATCTTGAGCAACGTTTTGTTTTATTAGCGATAACAAGTCGTCAGAAATTACCAACTTGCGTCAACTACAAATCCAGTGCACGCAAGGAGGTAATCTACACTATTCTTATTGTCATACTAGTTTGGAAATGTTGTGTTTTGCTTGGGAAAACCTGCCCTAAATTGTACGCACATGTGGAGATACATGACCCTGTAATTTTGTATGTTTATTAATGATTGTTAGTGTTAGTTGTTTACATGTACATGTACTTAATGCTTTTGTAACTTTGTTCTTTGTTACTATACAGTTTTCACGGAGCATTATGGGAGCATTTCGGGACTTTGAGGAACCTTTCTAGAGTCCTTTAGGAGCTTTAAGTTAGAAGAGCCTTTGGGAATTTGCGAACCTAGTTTGGATGTACTGTCCAAGAAGTACCAGGTCCATGAGAACAATGACCCTAAACGCTTCAGTCGAGACCCTTGTGTTTTGTGCTTGATTTATTTGACTTCATTAGACCTCGATCCATTCAGCACACTTGCGAACCCCCCCCTAACGGCGGTACAACTGAAATTAAGGATTGAAATGACGACGATGAAAGTAACCCTGCGGGTGCGAGTGCCGACCGTTACACTTACATCTAAGAAATATTTCTGCTCAGTGTGCCTTGCTAGTTTTTTAGTTGCAATTATTACCCAGAAATCGTATTCGTAATATATAATCACATGCATTCTTTGAACAGGCAATGCTTTTGTTTATTCAGTATCATTTCATGTAAATTATGGTCAGCGTGGTCAGGATTTGCTGGCATGCATCATGAAGCTGCAGTAATGATGGAGGAACGAATGGAGGTCATTCATTGCAGGCAGGAGCCTGACATTGCTCATTTAATAATGTTCTTGAAAACTTCTCAAGGAAATTGTGTCCTGTATGTTCTAACAAAGGATTTGACATGTAACACAACATTCACGTAACTGTAAATGAACTTGAATGTGTACTTTAATTTGCCATCTAGACCTATTGGTTGTCTCTCGGACGCTGTGGAGGAGGTTGGCCTACATTTCTTCTTATGCGGAGTGTACGGCATTCCACCATGACATGCAGATGATGTACCCTGCCCTGACGAAGGATAGGCCCTACCTTCAGAAAATTTGACAACTTTCATTGGTGAGCATCTTGATATTTTTTTACTAAATTGATCATGGCATTGTTGCAATTTTTTACTTAAAGTCTGAATCCTACATGTACATGTACATGTATGTACATGTTTACAATAATGTCTGTACCTATAGAAAAAGATAAAATATCAAACTTTCTTATCTTCTATACGGTAGTTTTTAACACTCATATTCAATGCAAGAAAAATCCCAGCAAAGTTGTTTAAGATAAGGCACAGACATTCAGACAACAATCTTGAAAATAACCTGGCAATAATTTTCAACAGAGACTGTTGAGACGCTTCCTTTTACCTGTCCTTTTCATATTTCTTACATCCCATTTAACCTAATGTGCACATGTTCAAATTGACGTCAACACCAGAAAAGGACTGGTGTATTTGCTGCCACCATGCATCTCAAAGTATCCCATTAACTTTGTTCCATTTGTTATATTCTTGTTGTGCTTTCAGGTTTTGAAGAGTTTCTTCCTATTTCTGGATTGAAGATAGCAACGACATGCATGGCCGCGTATAATGGACGAGCTTTGGATTCCTCCGCATCTGATCTGTACTACCCACCCATTGCGATTGAACTCCGTATCAGTTCCTGACCATGCCATGACATGGCCATGTTCATTCAAACAGCCCAACCCCCACTCTGAACCTTTCTAAATAGTCCATGGTGTGGAGTACATGTATTTTTAGTGTGATCTGAACTTACTGGGAGTGGGAGGTGTAGTCTGTTCGCTGCCTCCCTGTCCCAGATGCTTGAATAACATAGTTGACGTAAACATTTCATAATGAATATACTGCGGGGGGGGGGGGGGGGGGAGATAACTGGAGGTAATCTTTGATCAGGACATTTTCTGTGTTGTCCTTAATGCCATTTCAGATGGTATATATCTTGTCAATGTCACCACAAACTGACACTTGCGCACACATGAGTGCGCTGCACGCGTGCGTATTTACAGATTCAGGATATTTTGGGTTTCACAAACTGACATCCTCCACAGTGCGACACTTTTAGAGTGTCCGTGCATTTTCGGTTTCACGAACTGACACTGATCTTAATTTTACCAATTATATCTCTTTTTAATGAAAAACTTGTACATGTATAATCGAACAAGTACACGGATAGAGGTATTGCCGCATCATGCTTGGGTGTCAGTTCGTGAAAACAAAAATGTACGGGGTGCGCTCTAAAAGTGCCGCACTGTGGCGGATGTCAGTTCGTAAAACCCAAAATATCCCGGTTCTGTAAACACACGTGTGTACAGCGCACACACGGGTGCGAGAGTGTCGTTCGTAGTGACGGTGACAATCTGTACCTGATTTCACGACACTTATTGTGACCTACGATGCATCGTTGTATCCCTAGGATGACGCATCCTATGATTCATGCCACAAATTACGCTGTAAGTGCGACACGTCGAAGTGTATTCAAAGGACAAAAGGTGACTACATGTACATGTATTTTCATGTTATGTATTTATTCCAAGAACAGTAAAATAGTTGTTGAAAAGTCAACAAAGGGTCGTCGATTGTACTTGTGAAAACTTTTCTAAAATATTTAACAATTAAAATTGACGATGTATGATGCATTCACACTGGAAAAGAAGTTCACAGTGGACTGTGTTTGCATCAAATTGTGAAGTGATGTGCTTTGTAAATCTGGTGCAGGTCATCCAGGTACGTGTACACGTACGTATGTGACATTTTAATGAAGCGAAAATTTGAAACCTGAAATTGCCATCACCACCACTCATGAAATAGTGCAGTTGAACTGCAAGTTCCTTTCTCCAACAAAATATTAATAATAAATAAATATAAAAAAATAAACTTTATTGTCTTCAGGTGAGAGGGTATGCTTAAATCCATTTGCCCTTTCATAAAGTTTAAGTTTTGAATCACTTTCTTGAATCAACTGCAACTACCCTATTTGATTTTTCAGACTTTCCATAGTTTGATCACTTGCCAAACCTGATTTCACTAATTGAGTTCATGCCTGCATTACATGTGCAATTTATTTACTTGTATTAAAAAAAGTTGTAAAATATGGCTGTTGTGAAGTTTCACTTCTGTAAATGAAACTTTTTTTTAATGATAATTGGTTTTGAAATAAAGAATGCGTTTATTGCCAAACAAAAACCTATTTGTTGTTTTGTTTAAAGGGAATATACATCATTTGCTTTTGCTGTAATTTTCAGAAATGGATGGAATTGGGGGGTTGGAAATATATGCAAATATAGTTACACTGACTTTTTTGAGGTTTTGGGTTCGAAAATGCTATAAAAACTAAGAAAACAATCATTTTCCTGTAGTCTGGTTCCCTGACTCCGTTTAAGAAGAAACAGAGCAGTTTACATATATTGGGGAATTGTAAGGGTCAGGAAACCAGTCAAGCTGGCTTGTACCCGTTCATAGGTGTGTAATCGATTGCAAACAAGTGCGATGGACAACTGGGGCCAGTATTTGAAAAAAACCCAGTTTTTTCCAACGCTGATCGGCCGATCAGCGTTGGAAATTGATACAAAAATACCACCTTTCTTGAAAATGACAGTATACCAGGTGCCATAATTTTACAGGATGCTTTACACTGTCATTCACTAACAGTCCAGCAAGGTATTTCAAAATGATTTGGTAGTTTTATTTTTTGATGTTTGCAAATGTTGTATTTTCCCTTTAAGCTAGATCCAATTAATTGTCAGCAACTTCCCCAAGAATATTAAGAGGATAGTGTCCCATGGCAAATTCATGCTTGGTTTTGGATTGTGCTGCTTTAATATGCTGTGAGAGGCTGATCTATATCAGAGTGAGGGATTAAGCACCCTCTACTTCCTCAGCTGTCTTTTCTGTCCACTCTTTCAATTCTTGTTCTCACCCCCAGCCCCATCTTCTCCTATTCCTTTTCTAGAAATGCCTTGTCAGTTAAGTCTAGTTTTATCTTAGATTAGGTAGGGTTAGAGGCGCCTGACCCCTGGAAAGGTCAAGACATCACCGATGCCAGCAGGGGTACATACACACAGATCTCCTGTTGGCGGGAAAGGCGTATCCCCATACTGAGGTTTGGGAACTGACTTGGTGTTTGACTATTCCTAATTTTATCTTATTCTTCGACCCAGCTATGGGTTAAATAGTATGGGGTCAGGTCAGGTGAAATTATAATCATGCACCTGCTACGGTAAACCTGTAGACTGTATGTACAACATAGACAACCTGCTACAGAGGGGAAGCTTCGCCCTAGTATGGAAACAACTGCATGCTACAAGAAGCCTCCACCAACACGTCTTGCCAGCGCGGTGGAGTATGGCAAATACCTCTACTAACATGAACAGTCAAAATGATGGAGGCCAAATAGCCCGTGGCCGTAATGGGCCCTACTCTACAGGACAGAGAGTGAGGACATCGGCAGCAGATGGACCCTTTGGTTCACAACCAGTATATGACGATCTGAACCCAAAGCCGAAAGGAAAGTCCAGGTCTGATAAGGGAAACATCTGCAGCCAAAGAGAGATTTATGTTTGTACGTACAATGTAAGAACTTTAAGGACAGATGAGAGTCTGGACTCATTGACAGAAGAAATCGCCAGGATCAAATGGCATATTATTGGACTAGCAGAAACAAGAAGACAACAGAATCTGGTCAAATTGGTAGAAAGTGGACACATGCTTTATACATCCGAATCACAGAAGAGTCGTTATGGTGTAGGTTTTCTGATTAACAAGAACATTGAACAAAACGTGATAGAATACAAGTGTCTTGGAGACAAACTAGCCATGGTCAAGCTCCAAATCAACCAACAGCACTGTCTTAAGGTCATACAAGCATATGCACCAACCTCGAGCCACACAGACGAGGAAGCTGAGGTTTTCTATGAGAATCTCAACAAGCTTCTGGACACGGACAATACTACATACATCCTAGTTATTGGTGACTTCAACGCAAAGGTGGGAAGACGTATGGATGAACAAGAAACATCTATGGGTTCATTTGGAATAGGGGACAGGAATGAAAGGGGAGACCGATTAATAAACTTTACTTTGTCAAGGAGTCTTGTGATTGGAAATACCTTTTTCCAGAAAAAGGAAAATCGTTACTGGACTTGGGAAAGCCCGAATGCAGAAACGCACAATACCATCGACTTCATTCTATGCAATCGCAAGGATATTCTCATGGATGTGGCAACAGTTCCTAGTGTTGATATGGGAAGCGATCATAGGATGGTCCGAGCGAAAGTTCGCTTTGACAAGAAGATTGAAAGGATGAAGAGAATTAGACCCCCGAGACGAAGAAACATAGATATCAGAAAACTGGTTTCACAAGAAAAGGAATTTCAGATAGAACTGAATAACCGATTCAGTGTCCTGGACGATACGTGGGAAGATCTCTCGATGGAAGGGAAATATAAGCAACTCACAGATGTTGTAATGGAGAGTGCAGAGAAAGTTGCAAAGGACGAAAAAAAGAGAAAAGAGGAGTTTGTAGCTGAGAAAGATGAAATCAAAAGTCTCAATGACAAAAGGAAACTACTGAAACCCCAAAGAAGAGAATCTATCAGAAACCAGGTAGAATACACAGAGCTCAACAAGACCATAAGAAAGAAGCGACGGTCGCTAAGCAGAAAGTACAAAACAAAGGTTGTAAAAGAGGCACTGGAGAGAAATAGAGGACCAAAAGTGGTTGATAGAAAGCTACAAAAAGGAAAGGATCTTATGTCGGCTATAAAATTACAAGATGGAACTGTTACATCAGACAGAACAAAAATAAACAAGCGTGTGGAGGAATTCTACACTCATCTGTATGATAACCCAAATCCAGACTGGAGAACAACTGTAGACTGGGACGAGAAGGCTACTGATGTCCCACCGATTATGAAAGAAGAAGTAGAACAAACACTAAAAAATATGAAGAAAAGCAAAGCCCCAGGAGAGGACCAGCTTACTTCTGACATTCTACAAGTTGGTGGAAATGAACTTTTGGAGAAAATAACAACAGTCTTCAACGAAATAATGGAAAAGGAAGAACTTCCTACGCAGTGGAATTGTGCAAAAATCATACTTCTATTCAAAAGAGGAGACAAACAGAATGTGAAAAACTACCGACCAATAAGTCTGCTCCCCCACCTCTACAAGCTCTTCAGCAGAATTATAGGTGCCAGAATAGAGCGAATCTTGGAGGAAAACCAACCAAGAGAGCAGGCAGGATTTCGAGCTGGTTACGGAACTGCGGACCATCTTCACACATTAAATCAACTAATAGAGAAAGCAAGAGAATACCAATTCAGCCTGCACCTTGGATTCATCGATTACGAAAAAGCGTTTGACAGTCTGGATCAGGAATCTATGCTACAAACACTGAAGAAATTCAGCGTCGAGGCCAAGTACTTAAACATAGTGAAGTTGATCTACAGAGATCCTTCGGCAAAAG
Organism: Patiria miniata; assembly: GCF_015706575.1. Classification (NCBI taxonomy): domain Eukaryota; kingdom Metazoa; phylum Echinodermata; class Asteroidea; order Valvatida; family Asterinidae; genus Patiria; species Patiria miniata. Next base: position 880,450 of record NW_024037064.1, on the reverse strand, counting down.
TCTACATCGGCTCCTCCATCACCAATGTGTTACCAGTTAAGCGAGGAGTTCGTCAGGGAGATCCGATCTCACCTAGACTTTTCACTTCAACACTAGAGGAAGCCTTCAGAAGCTTGGACTGGGAGAACAAGGGTGTCCGTGTTGATGGAGAACACCTTACCCATCTGAGGTTTGCGGACGACATCCTTTTATTGAGTCACGACCCAGAGGAACTGAATGGTATGATGCAAGAGCTCGATGCGGCAAGTAGAAAAGTTGGCCTTAAGATGAATATGAAGAAGACGAAAGTGATGTCCAATTCCAACACAGGCATAACACAATTTAAAGTGGGGAATGAAACACTGGACACAGTAGATGAGTACATATATTTGGGACAGAAGATCACATTTAAGATTGGGAATTCAGAGGAGATTCAGAGGAGAATACAACTTGCATGGGCAAAATTTGGCAAGTTGAGTTACATATTCAAGGACAGAAAAATACTGCAAAAGATGAAGCGTCAACTCTTCGACCAGTGCATCATCCCAGTTTTAACATATGGCGCTGAGACTTGGGCACCTTCAAAGAAATCAGAGCAAAAATTGCGAGTCACCGTACGGGCAATGGAAAGAATAATGGTTGGGGTCACAAAGAGAGACAGAATAAGGAACGAAGATCTTAGAAGAAAGACAGGGGTGCAAGACATAATAGTTGAGATCAAAAAGAAAAAGTGGAGTTGGGCAGGACATGTCATGAGAAGAGACAACCACAGATGGACCCTGAAAGTAACGGATTGGACGCCATTATCATTGAAGGGGCGAAGAGGAAGACAGCCTAAGAGATGGCGAGATGAAATCTCTGATTTTTAATAGGGAAGAAATGGAAACAACTGACAAGGGAACGAAAAGCATGGAAAGTTAGTGGAGATGCCAGCAGTGGATTGAATTAGGCTAATGATGAATATGCTGTGCAACACTCACTGACTGTACAACACTAAACATTTGTGAAGTTTGGATTGAGTGTTTATTTTTTCCACAATGAGTGTTTTCATCCGAAGACAGATGGTTCTTTATTTCTATGTTATCTGTTTTGCATTTTATGTATTTTAAAATTTTATTCAATGTCTTGCAATTTGCGGTAAAAATGCGATGGTTTTACATACACATGTACATGTGTATACATGTACGTTGTACGGCGCTTTCGTGTACACAACACACGCGGCACTGGGCCAGCTGGTCCCCGCGCACCAGTTTGTACGTGCTAGTGAGAGGCTAGATCGTGAACCAGCGATGCAGCAGTCCTAATTCTCTGCGAAGCTTTGGAATTGTAGTCTGATTTTCAACGTCTATATTTTATTTTAAAATGTTGACCCAGCAAAGAAAAAGTATGGTTTGGCTATTTTAATAACTGAATAATGGTATCAACATAAAGATTTCTTCTGAAAAAGTGCATTTCCCTTTTTTTGAAGGGCTTTTGAAAGTCTTCGATACGCGAATAAATTCATCCCGCATTGCAAACATGTTGGCGAAAATTCCCCTAAACTACACCTTGGGATATAAATGATACCCCTTTCTCATTTATTTCCTAAAGAAAGCATCATATTCCACCATTGCCTGTCATTTATGATTGTAAAACATATTTCTAAAGTGTATAATTTTGACAATATTTGGGACGAAACATCGGAATTTTTTTCTGTACGGTGACGGCGCCATGTTGTGTGACGTCATCGGCATCATTGGAGTTAAAAAAATACTGAACTAACGCATTACAGAACCTTTGTGTGTGTGCGCACAATGCATGTGGAACTGCCGTGAATACTTATCAGGTCAACATAACAATGAACAGCCGCACAGTAGCCACAGCTGTTTGACAATACCAACCACTTGCAGACAATACTTTATTATCAGGTCAATACAACAATCAACAGCCACACAGTAGCCACAGCTGTTTGGCAATGCCTGCCACTTGCAGACAATACTTTATCAGGTCTATACAACAATCAACAGAAACACAGTAGCCACTGCTGTTTGGCAATGCCTGCCACTTGCAGACAATACTTTATCAGGTCAATACAACAATTAACAGCCACAAAGTAGCAACAGCTGTTTGACAATGCCAGCCACTTGCAGACAATACTTTATCAGGTCAATACAACAATCAACAGCCACACAGTAGCCACAGCTGTTTGACAATACCAGCCACTTGCAGACAATCAACAGCCACACAGTAGCCAATGCTGTTTGGCAATGCCTGCCACTTGCAGACAATACTTTATCAGGTCAACATAACAATCAACAGCCACACAGGAGCCACAGCTGTTTGAAAATACCAGCCACTTGCAGACAATACTTTATCAGGTCAATACAACAGTCGGCAGCCACACAGTAGCCACAGCTGTTTGACAATGCCAGCCACATGCAGACAATACTTTATCAGGTCAATACAACAATCAACAGCCACACAGTAGCCAAAGCTGTTTGGCAATGCCTGCCACTTGCAGACAATACTTAATCAGGTCAACACAACAATCAACAGCCACACAGTAGCCACAGCTGTTTGACAATACCAGCCACTTGCAGACAATACTTTATCAGGTCAATACAACAATCAACAGCCACACAGTAGCAACAGCTGTTTTTGACCAGTGGGACAGTCAATGAGAGGTACCACTCATTGTGAATGCACTGTGTGACAGTCATACAGACGGGTCAAAATCATTCGTCTGATTTTGACCCGTGGGACAGTCAGTGAGAGGTACCACTCATTGTGAATGCACTGTGTGACAGTCATATAGACGGGTCAAAATCAATCATCTGGTTTTGACCCGTGGGACAGTCATGAGAGCTACCACTCATCGTGAATGCACTGTGGGACAGTCAATGAGAGGTGGGTCAAAATCAGTCGACTGGTTTTGACCCGTGGGACAGTCAATGAGAGGTACCACTCATTGTGAATGCACAGTGGGACACTCAATGAGAGGTGGGTCAAAATCAGTTGACTGGTTTTGACCCGTGGGACAGTCAATGAGAGGTACCACTCATTGTGAATGCACAGTGGGACACTCAATGAGAGGTGGGTCAAAATCAGTCAACTGGTTTTGACCCGTGGGACAGTCAATGAGAGGTACCACTCATTGTGAATGCACTGTGGGACACTCAATTAGAGGTGGGTCAAAATCAGTTGACTGGTTTTGACCCGTGGGACAGTCAATGAGAGGTAGCACTCATCGTGAATGCACTGTGGGACACTCAATGAGAGGCGGGTCAAAATCAGTCGACTGGTTTTGACCCGTGGGACAGTCATGAGAGGTAGCACTCATCGTGAATGCACTGTGGGACACTCAATGAGAGGTGGGTCAAAATCAGTCGACTGGTTTTGACCCGTAGGACAGTCAATGAGAGGTACCACTCATTGTGAATGCATTGTGGATTACAATATTTACTCCATGTTTTTTTTGGGGGGGGGGGGGGGCTCAGATATTTCATGTCAGTATAATATCGGGTAGTTGCTGGTGTTTTGTTAGGTGTTTTTTAATTGTGGCGGGGCTCAGATAAATGACAGGATAATAGTTGCTGGTGGATTTCAATACTTCCTTGGTGTGTTTTAGGGAGGGGTGTGATTTTTTAGGGGGGGGGGGGGCCTTCAGATAATTTACAGAGCAGAGTAGTTGCTTGGTGGATTACAATACTTCCTTGGTGGTTTTTTGTTTGATGAGGGGTGTTTGTTTTTGGGGGTTCAGATAATTCTCAGAGGAGCCACAACTGTTATTGACAGGGATCATGATTCAAAAGACAACAGCCACTATGGAGTCGTTCAGTCACCGTTTTGAATTCCCATTAAAACACTGGTTGCACTCGTTTCAGTGTAACTTTCTTGCCAAAACGATGTCTGAATGCTTTTTTATTAGACCGAATCGGTCAACTCGAAAATAAAACGGCAACTTAAACCCCCTCGGAGGGAGAGTTTAGCGAATAATAAGAATGAGTTTATCTCTTGGTACGATGTCTGAACTATTTTAGCTAAAACGCTGCCCGTTTTAGCCAGTGCAGTGACCCGGAGTTACGTAACGCCTTCTCCGTGGCGTGAAACCTGATTTCACTAATTGAGGACATGCCTGCATTACATGTGCACTTTGTCAAACAGCTGTTTGACAATACCAGCCACTTGCAGACAATACTTTATTATCAGGTCAATACAACAATCAACAGCCACACAGGAGCCACAGCTGTTTGACAATACCAGCCACTTGCAGACAATACTTTATCAGGTCAATACAAAAGTCGTCAGCCACACAGTAGCCACAGCTGTTTGACAATGCCAACCACATGCAGACAATACTTTATCAGGTCAATACAACAGTCAACAGCCACAAAGTAGCAACAGCTGTTTGACAATGCCAGCCACTTGCAGACAATACTTTATCAGGTCAATACAACAATCAACAGCCACACAGTAGCCACAGCTGTTTGACAATGCCAGCCACTTGCAGACAATACTTTATCAGGTCAATACAACAATCAACAGCCACACAGTAGCCACAGCTGTTTGGCAATGCCTGCCACTTGCAGACAATACTTTATCAGGTCAACACAACAATCAACAGCCACACAGTAGCCACAGCTGTTTGACAATACCAGCCACTTGCAGACAATACTTTATCAGGTCAATACAACAATCAACAGCCACACAGAAGCAACAGCTGTTTGACAGTACCAGCCACTTGCAGACAATCAACAGCCACACAGTAGCCAAGGCTGTTTGGCAATGCCTGCCACTTGCAGACAATACTTTATCAGGTCAATACAACAATCAACAGCCACACGGTAGCCACAGCTGTTTGACAATGCCAGCCACTTGCAGACAATACTTTATCAGGTCAATACATCAATCAACAGCCACACAGTAGCCACTGCTGTTTGGCAATGCCTGCCACTTGCAGACAATACTTTAGCAGGTCAATACAACAATCAACAGCCACACAGTAGCCACAGATGTTTGACAGTACCAGCCACTTGCAGACAATCAACAGCCACACAGTAGCCAAGGCTGTTTGGCAATGCCTGCCACTTGCAGACAATACTTTATCAGGTCAACACAACAATCAACAGCCAAACAGGAGCCACAGCTGTTTGTCAATACCAGCCACTTGCAGACAATACTTTATCAGGGCCCAATTTCAAAGCGCTGCTTAACAGCCGACTATGTGCTTACCGAGCCTCCATCTATTTCATAGGGACGCTTAAGCAGTAAGCACAGCAAAAGCAGGCTTAACCCCAGAAGAAAACTTTGCTTAAATCAGTAACGTAACAATAGAAATCTCCATGCGCGCGCAACTGTAAGCACAATCACGGCATGAAATAGTGCTTAAGCAGCAGCATGATTTTCTGCTATGGTAAGCACAACTTTTCTGCTTACTGTTAAGCAGTGCTATGAAATTGGGCCCAGGTCTATACAACAATCAACAGCCACACAGTAGCCACAGCTGTTTGACAATGCCTGCCACTTGCAGACAATACTTTATCAGGTCAATACATCAATCAATAGCCACACAGTAGCCACTGCTGTTTGGCAATGCCTGCCACTTGCAGACAATACTTTATCAGGTCAATACAACAATTAACAGCCACAAAGTAGCAACAGCTGTTTGACAATGCCAGCCACTTGCAGACAATACTTTATCAGGTCAATACAACAATCAACAGCCACACAGTAGCCACAGCTGTTTGACAATACCAGCCACTTGCAGACAATCAACAGCCACACAGTAGCCAAGGCTGTTTGGCAATACCTGCCACTTGCAGACAATACTTTATCAGGTCAACATAACAATCAACAGCCACACAGGAGCCACAGCTGTTTGACAATACCAGCCACTTGCAGACAAAACTTTATCAGGTCAATACAACAGTCGGCAGCCACACAGTAGCCACAGCTGTTTGACAATGCCAGCCACATGCAGACAATACTTTATCAGGTCAATACAACAATCAACAGCCACACAGTAGCCACAGCTGTTTGGCAATGCCTGCCACTTGCAGACATTACTTTATCAGGTCAATACAACAATCAACAGCCACACAGTAGCAACAGCTGTTTTTGACCAGTGGGACAGTCAATGAGAGGTACCACTCATTGTGAATGCACTGTGTGACAGTCATACAGACAGGTCAAAATCATTCGTCTGATTTTGACCCGTGGGACAGTCAGTGAGAGGTACCACTCATTGTGAATGCACTGTGTGACAGTCATATAGACGGGTCAAAAACAGTCATCTGGTTTTGACCCGTGGGACAGTCATGAGAGGTACCACTCATCGTGAACGCACTGTGGGACAGTCAATGAGAGGTGGGTCAAAATCAGTTGACTGGTTTTGACCCGTGGGACAGTCAATGAGAGGTACCACTCATTGTGAATGCACTGTGGGACAGTCAATGAGAGGTGGGTCAAAATCAGTCGACTGGTTTTGACCCGTGGGACAGTCAATGAGAGGTAGCACTCATCGTGAATGCACTGTGGGACACTCAATGAGAGGCGGGTCAAAATCAGTCGACTGGTTTTGACCCGTGGGACAGTCAATGAGAGGTACCACTCATTGTGAATGCATTGTGGATTACAATATTCCCTCCATGTTTTTTAATTGTGGCGGGGCTCAGATAAATGACAGGATAATAGTTGCTGGTGGATTTCAATACTCCCTTGGTGTGTTTTAGGGAGGGGTGTGATTTTTTAGGGGGGGGGGCCCTTCAGATAATTTACAGAGCAGAGCAGTTGCTTGGTGGATTACAATACTTCCTTGGTGGTTTTTTTGTTTGATGAGGGGTGTTTGTTTTTGGGGGTTCAGATAATTCTCAGAGGAGCCACAACTGTTATTGACAGGGATCATGATTCAAAAAACAACAGCCACTATGGAGTCGTTCAGTCACCGTTTTGAATTCCCATTAAAACACTGGTTGCACTCGTTTCAGTGTAACTTTCTTGCCAAAACGATGTCTGAATGCTTTTTTATTTAGACCGAATCGGTCAACTCGAAAATAAAACGGCAACTTAAACCCCCTCGGAGGGAGAGTTTAGCGAATAACCAGAATGAGTTTATCTCTTGGTACGATGTCTGAACTATTTTAGCTAAAACGCTGCCCGTTTTAGCCAGTGCAGTGACCCGGAGTTACGTAACGCCTTCTCCGTGGCGTGAAACCTGATTTCACTAATTGAGTTCATGCCTGCATTACATGTGCACTTTGTCAAACAGCTGTTTGACAATACCAGCCACTTGCAGACAATACTTTATTATCAGGTCAATACAACAATCAACAGCCACACAGGAGCCACAGCTGTTTGACAATGCCAGCCACTTGCAGACAATACTTTATCAGGTCAATACATCAATCAACAGCCACACAGTAGCCACTGCTGTTTGGCAATGCCTGCCACTTGCAGACAATACTTTATCAGGTCAATACAACAATCAACAGCCACACAGTAGCCACAGCTGTTTGACAATGCCTGCCACTTGCAGACAATACTTTATCAGGTCAATACAACAATCAACAGCCACACAGTAGCCACAGATGTTTGACAGTACCAGCCACTTGCAGACAATACTCTATTAGGGCCCAATTTCATAGCGCTGCTTAACAGCTGACTTTGTGCTTACCGAGCCTCCATCCATTTCATAGGGACGCTTAAGCAGTAAGCACAGCAAAAGCAGGCTTAACCCCAGAAGAAAACTTTGCTTAAATCAGTGACGTAACAATAGAAATCTCCATGCGCGCGCAACTGTAAGCACAATCACGGTATGAAATAGTGCTTAAGCAGCAGCATGATTTTCTGCTATGGTAAGCACAACTTTTCTGCTTACTGTTAAGCAGTGCTATGAAATTGGGCCCAGGTCAATACAACAATCAACAGCCACACAGTAGCCACAGCTGTTTGGCAATGCCTGCCACTTGCAGACAATACTTTATCAGGTCAATACAACAATTAACAGCCACAAAGTAGCAACAGCTGTTTGACAATGCCAGCCACTTGCAGACAATACTTTATCAGGTCAATACATCAATCAACAGCCACACAGTAGCCACCGCTGTTTGGCAATGCCTGCCACTTGCAGACAATACTTTATCAGGTCAATACAACAATTAACAGCCACAAAGTAGCAACAGCTGTTTGACAATGCCAGCCACTTGCAGACAATACTTTATCAGGTCAATACAACAATCAACAGCCACACAGTAGCCACAGCTGTTTGACAATACCAGCCACTTGCAGACAATCAACAGCCACACAGTAGCCAAGGCTGTTTGGCAATGCCTGCCACTTGCAGACAATACTTTATCAGGTCAACATAACAATCAACAGCCACACAGGAGCCACAGCTGTTTGACAATACCAGCCACTTGCAGACAATACTTTATCAGGTCAATACAACAGTCGGCAGCCACACAGTAGCCACAGCTGTTTGACAATGCCAGCCACATGCAGACAATACTTTATCAGGTCAATACAACAATCAACAGCCACACAGTAGCCACAGCTGTTTGGCAATGCCTGCCACTTGCAGACAATACTTTATCAGGTCAACACAACAATCAACAGCCACACAGTAGCCACAGCTGTTTGACAATACCAGCCACTTGCAGACAATACTTTATCAGGTCAATACAACAATCAACAGCCACACAGTAGCAACAGCTGTTTTTGACCAGTGGGACAGTCAATGAGAGGTACCACTCATTGTGAATGCACTGTGTGACAGTCATACAGACGGGTCAAAATCATTCGTCTGATTTTGACCCGTGGGACAGTCAGTGAGAGGTACCACTCAATGTGAATGCACTGTGTGACAGTCATATAGACGGGTCAAAAACAGTCATCTGGTTTTGACCCGTGGGACAGTCATGAGAGGTACCACTCATCGTGAATGCACTGTGGGACAGTCAATGAGAGGTGGGTCAAAATCAGTCGACTGGTTTTGACCCGTGGGACAGTCATGAGAGGTACCACTCAATGTGAATGCACTGTGTGACAGTCATATAGACGGGTCAAAAACAGTCATCTGGTTTTGACCCGTGGGACAGTCATGAGAGGTACCACTCATCGTGAATGCACTGTGGGACAGTCAATGAGAGGTGGGTCAAAATCAGTCGACTGGTTTTGACCCGTGGGACAGTCAATGAGAGGTAGCACTCATCGTGAATGCACTGTGGGACACTCAATGAGAGGCGGGTCAAAATCAGTCGACTGGTTTTGACCCGTAGGACAGTCAATGAGAGGTACCACTCATTGTGAATGCATTGTGGATTACAATATTCCCTCCATGTTTTTTTTTTGGGGGGGGGGGGGCTCAGATATTTCATGTCAGTATAATATCGGGTAGTTGCTGGTGTTTTGTTAGGTGTTTTTTAATTGTGGCGGGGCTCAGATAAATGACAGGATAATAGTTGCTGGTGGATTTCAATACTCCCTTGGTGTGTTTTAGGGAGGGGTGTGATTTTTTAGGGGGGGGGGGCCTTCAGATAATTTACAGAGCAGAGTAGTTGCTTGGTGGATTACAATACTTCCTTGGTGGTTTTTGGTTTGATGAGGGGTGTTTGTTTTTGGGGGTTCAGATAATTCTCAGAGGAGCCACAACTGTTATTGACAGGGATCATGATTCAAAAAACAACAGCCACTATGGAGTCGTTCAGTCACCGTTTTGAATTCCCATTAAAACACTGGTTGCACTCGTTTCAGTGTAACTTTCTTGCCAAAACGATGTCTGAATGCTTTTTTATTTAGACCGAATCGGTCAACTCGAAAATAAAACGGCAACTTAAACCCCCTCGGAGGGAGAGTTTAGCGAATAACCAGAATGAGTTTATCTCTTGGTACGATGTCTGAACTATTTTAGCTAAAACGCTGCCTGTTTAGCCAGTGCAGTGACCCGGAGTTACGTAACGCCTTCTCCGTGGCGTGAAACCTGATTTCACTAATTGAGTTCATGCCTGCTTTACATGTGCACTTTGTCAAACAGCTGTTTGACAATACCAACCACTTGCAGACAATACTTTATTATCAAGTCAATACAACAATCAACAGCCACACAGGAGCCACAGCTGTTTGACAATACCAGCCACTTGCAGACAATACTTTATCAGGTCAATACAACAGTCGGCAGCCACACAGTAGCCACAGCTGTTTGACAATGCCAGCCACATGCAGACAATACTTTATCAGGTCAATACAACAATCAACAGCCACAAAGTAGCAACAGCTGTTTGACAATGCCAGCCACTTGCAGACAATACTTTATCAGGTCAATACAACAATCAACAGCCACACAGAGGCCACAGCTGTTTGACAGTACCAGCCACTTGCAGACAATCAACAGCCACACAGTAGCCAAGACTGTTTGGCAATGCCTGCCACTTGCAGACAATACTTTATCAGGTCAATACAACAATCAACAGCCACATGGTAGCCACAGCTGTTTGACAATGCCAGTCACTTGCAGACAATACTTTATCAGGTCAATACATCAATCAACAGCCACACAGTAGCCACTGCTGTTTGGCAATGCCTGCAACTTGCAGACAATACTTTATCAGGTCAATACAACAATTAACAGCCACAAAGTAGCAACAGCTGTTTGACAATGCCAGCCACTTGCAGACAATACTTTATCAGGTCAATACAACAATCAACAGCCACACAGTAGCCACAGCTGTTTGACAATGCCTGCCACTTGCAGACAATACTTTATCAGGTCAATACAACAATCAACAGCCAAACAGTAGCCACCGCTGTTTGACAGTACCAGCACCTTGCAGACAATCAACAGCCACACAGTAGCCAAGGCTGTTTGGCAATGCCTGCCACTTTCAGACAATACTTTATCAGGTCAATACAACAATTAACAGCCACAAAGTAGCAACAGCTGTTTGACAATGGCAGCCACTTGCAGACAATACTTTATCAGGTCAACATGACAATCAACAGCCACACAGGAGCCACAGCTGTTTGACAATACCAGCCACTTGCAGACAATACTTTATCAGGTCAATACAACAGTCAGCAGCCACACAGTAGCCACAGCTGTTTGACAATGCCAGCCACATGCAGACAATACTTTATCAGGTCAATACAACAATCAACAGCCACACAGTAGGCAAAGCTGTTTGGCAATGCCTGCCACTTGCAGACAATACTTTATCAGGTCAACAAAACAATCAACAGCCACACAGTAGCCACAGCTGTTTGACAATACCAGCCACTTGCAGACAATACTTTATCATGACAAACCTGTAGATGTCAATGCAACAACCGATAACCGGAGCATAATTATCATAATACACTCATATATTCAACCAACAGGAAAACCTTGGCGTTGATTGGTCAATATTGCAATGTTAATATCATGTGTATTTACATTACTTTATCAGGTCAATACAACAATCAACAGCCACACAGTAGCAACAGCTGTTTTTGACCAGTGGGACAGTCAATGAGAGGTACCACTCATTGTGAATGCACTGTGTGACAGTCATACAGACAGGTCAAAATCATTCGTCTGATTTTGACCCGTGGGACAGTCAGTGAGAGGTACCACTCATTGTGAATGCACTGTGTGACAGTCATATAGACGGGTCAAAAACAGTCATCTGGTTTTGACCCGTGGGACAGTCATGAGAGGTACCACTCATCGTGAACGCACTGTGGGACAGTCAATGAGAGGTGGGTCAAAATCAGTTGACTGGTTTTGACCCGTGGGACAGTCAATGAGAGGTACCACTCATTGTGAATGCACTGTGGGACAGTCAATGAGAGGTGGGTCAAAATCAGTCGACTGGTTTTGACCCGTGGGACAGTCAATGAGAGGTAGCACTCATCGTGAATGCACTGTGGGACACTCAATGAGAGGCGGGTCAAAATCAGTCGACTGGTTTTGACCCGTGGGACAGTCAATGAGAGGTACCACTCATTGTGAATGCATTGTGGATTACAATATTCCCTCCATGTTTTTTAATTGTGGCGGGGCTCAGATAAATGACAGGATAATAGTTGCTGGTGGATTTCAATACTCCCTTGGTGTGTTTTAGGGAGGGGTGTGATTTTTTAGGGGGGGGGGGCCCTTCAGATAATTTACAGAGCAGAGCAGTTGCTTGGTGGATTACAATACTTCCTTGGTGGTTTTTTTGTTTGATGAGGGGTGTTTGTTTTTGGGGGTTCAGATAATTCTCAGAGGAGCCACAACTGTTATTGACAGGGATCATGATTCAAAAAACAACAGCCACTATGGAGTCGTTCAGTCACCGTTTTGAATTCCCATTAAAACACTGGTTGCACTCGTTTCAGTGTAACTTTCTTGCCAAAACGATGTCTGAATGCTTTTTTATTTAGACCGAATCGGTCAACTCGAAAATAAAACGGCAACTTAAACCCCCTCGGAGGGAGAGTTTAGCGAATAACCAGAATGAGTTTATCTCTTGGTACGATGTCTGAACTATTTTAGCTAAAACGCTGCCCGTTTTAGCCAGTGCAGTGACCCGGAGTTACGTAACGCCTTCTCCGTGGCGTGAAACCTGATTTCACTAATTGAGTTCATGCCTGCATTACATGTGCACTTTGTCAAACAGCTGTTTGACAATACCAGCCACTTGCAGACAATACTTTATTATCAGGTCAATACAACAATCAACAGCCACACAGGAGCCACAGCTGTTTGACAATGCCAGCCACTTGCAGACAATACTTTATCAGGTCAATACATCAATCAACAGCCACACAGTAGCCACTGCTGTTTGGCAATGCCTGCCACTTGCAGACAATACTTTATCAGGTCAATACAACAATCAACAGCCACACAGTAGCCACAGCTGTTTGACAATGCCTGCCACTTGCAGACAATACTTTATCAGGTCAATACAACAATCAACAGCCACACAGTAGCCACAGATGTTTGACAGTACCAGCCACTTGCAGACAATACTCTATTAGGGCCCAATTTCATAGCGCTGCTTAACAGCTGACTTTGTGCTTACCGAGCCTCCATCTATTTCATAGGGACGCTTAAGCAGTAAGCACAGCAAAAGCAGGCTTAACCCCAGAAGAAAACTTTGCTTAAATCAGTGACGTAACAATAGAAATCTCCATGCGCGCGCAACTGTAAGCACAATCACGGTATGAAATAGTGCTTAAGCAGCAGCATGATTTTCTGCTATGGTAAGCACAACTTTTCTGCTTACTGTTAAGCAGTGCTATGAAATTGGGCCCAGGTCAATACAACAATCAACAGCCACACAGTAGCCACAGCTGTTTGGCAATGCCTGCCACTTGCAGACAATACTTTATCAGGTCAATACAACAATTAACAGCCACAAAGTAGCAACAGCTGTTTGACAATGCCAGCCACTTGCAGACAATACTTTATCAGGTCAATACATCAATCAACAGCCACACAGTAGCCACCGCTGTTTGGCAATGCCTGCCACTTGCAGACAATACTTTATCAGGTCAATACAACAATTAACAGCCACAAAGTAGCAACAGCTGTTTGACAATGCCAGCCACTTGCAGACAATACTTTATCAGGTCAATACAACAATCAACAGCCACACAGTAGCCACAGCTGTTTGACAATACCAGCCACTTGCAGACAATCAACAGCCACACAGTAGCCAAGGCTGTTTGGCAATGCCTGCCACTTGCAGACAATACTTTATCAGGTCAACATAACAATCAACAGCCACACAGGAGCCACAGCTGTTTGACAATACCAGCCACTTGCAGACAATACTTTATCAGGTCAATACAACAGTCGGCAGCCACACAGTAGCCACAGCTGTTTGACAATGCCAGCCACATGCAGACAATACTTTATCAGGTCAATACAACAATCAACAGCCACACAGTAGCCACAGCTGTTTGGCAATGCCTGCCACTTGCAGACAATACTTTATCAGGTCAACACAACAATCAACAGCCACACAGTAGCCACAGCTGTTTGACAATACCAGCCACTTGCAGACGATACTTTATCAGGTCAATACAACAATCAACAGCCACACAGTAGCAACAGCTGTTTTTGACCAGTGGGACAGTCAATGAGAGGTACCACTCATTGTGAATGCACTGTGTGACAGTCATACAGACGGGTCAAAATCATTCGTCTGATTTTGACCCGTGGGACAGTCAGTGAGAGGTACCACTCAATGTGAATGCACTGTGTGACAGTCATATAGACGGGTCAAAAACAGTCATCTGGTTTTGACCCGTGGGACAGTCATGAGAGGTACCACTCATCGTGAATGCACTGTGGGACAGTCAATGAGAGGTGGGTCAAAATCAGTCGACTGGTTTTGACCCGTGGGACAGTCATGAGAGGTACCACTCAATGTGAATGCACTGTGTGACAGTCATATAGACGGGTCAAAAACAGTCATCTGGTTTTGACCCGTGGGACAGTCATGAGAGGTACCACTCATCGTGAATGCACTGTGGGACAGTCAATGAGAGGTGGGTCAAAATCAGTCGACTGGTTTTGACCCGTGGGACAGTCAATGAGAGGTAGCACTCATCGTGAATGCACTGTGGGACACTCAATGAGAGGCGGGTCAAAATCAGTCGACTGGTTTTGACCCGTAGGACAGTCAATGAGAGGTACCACTCATTGTGAATGCATTGTGGATTACAATATTCCCTCCATGTTTTTTTTTTTGGGGGGGGGGGGGGGCTCAGATATTTCATGTCAGTATAATATCGGGTAGTTGCTGGTGTTTTGTTAGGTGTTTTTTAATTGTGGCGGGGCTCAGATAAATGACAGGATAATAGTTGCTGGTGGATTTCAATACTCCCTTGGTGTGTTTTAGGGAGGGGTGTGATTTTTTAGGGGGGGGGGCCTTCAGATAATTTACAGAGCAGAGTAGTTGCTTGGTGGATTACAATACTTCCTTGGTGGTTTTTGGTTTGATGAGGGGTGTTTGTTTTTGGGGGTTCAGATAATTCTCAGAGGAGCCACAACTGTTATTGACAGGGATCATGATTCAAAAAACAACAGCCACTATGGAGTCGTTCAGTCACCGTTTTGAATTCCCATTAAAACACTGGTTGCACTCGTTTCAGTGTAACTTTCTTGCCAAAACGATGTCTGAATGCTTTTTTATTTAGACCGAATCGGTCAACTCGAAAATAAAACGGCAACTTAAACCCCCTCGGAGGGAGAGTTTAGCGAATAACCAGAATGAGTTTATCTCTTGGTACGATGTCTGAACTATTTTAGCTAAAACGCTGCCTGTTTAGCCAGTGCAGTGACCCGGAGTTACGTAACGCCTTCTCCGTGGCGTGAAACCTGATTTCACTAATTGAGTTCATGCCTGCTTTACATGTGCACTTTGTCAAACAGCTGTTTGACAATACCAACCACTTGCAGACAATACTTTATTATCAAGTCAATACAACAATCAACAGCCACACAGGAGCCACAGCTGTTTGACAATACCAGCCACTTGCAGACAATACTTTATCAGGTCAATACAACAGTCGGCAGCCACACAGTAGCCACAGCTGTTTGACAATGCCAGCCACATGCAGACAATACTTTATCAGGTCAATACAACAATCAACAGCCACAAAGTAGCAACAGCTGTTTGACAATGCCAGCCACTTGCAGACAATACTTTATCAGGTCAATACAACAATCAACAGCCACACAGAGGCCACAGCTGTTTGACAGTACCAGCCACTTGCAGACAATCAACAGCCACACAGTAGCCAAGACTGTTTGGCAATGCCTGCCACTTGCAGACAATACTTTATCAGGTCAATACAACAATCAACAGCCACATGGTAGCCACAGCTGTTTGACAATGCCAGTCACTTGCAGACAATACTTTATCAGGTCAATACATCAATCAACAGCCACACAGTAGCCACTGCTGTTTGGCAATGCCTGCAACTTGCAGACAATACTTTATCAGGTCAATACAACAATTAACAGCCACAAAGTAGCAACAGCTGTTTGACAATGCCAGCCACTTGCAGACAATACTTTATCAGGTCAATACAACAATCAACAGCCACACAGTAGCCACAGCTGTTTGACAATGCCTGCCACTTGCAGACAATACTTTATCAGGTCAATACAACAATCAACAGCCAAACAGTAGCCACCGCTGTTTGACAGTACCAGCACCTTGCAGACAATCAACAGCCACACAGTAGCCAAGGCTGTTTGGCAATGCCTGCCACTTTCAGACAATACTTTATCAGGTCAATACAACAATTAACAGCCACAAAGTAGCAACAGCTGTTTGACAATGGCAGCCACTTGCAGACAATACTTTATCAGGTCAACATGACAATCAACAGCCACACAGGAGCCACAGCTGTTTGACAATACCAGCCACTTGCAGACAATACTTTATCAGGTCAATACAACAGTCAGCAGCCACACAGTAGCCACAGCTGTTTGACAATGCCAGCCACATGCAGACAATACTTTATCAGGTCAATACAACAATCAACAGCCACACAGTAGGCAAAGCTGTTTGGCAATGCCTGCCACTTGCAGACAATACTTTATCAGGTCAACAAAACAATCAACAGCCACACAGTAGCCACAGCTGTTTGACAATACCAGCCACTTGCAGACAATACTTTATCAGGTCAATACAACAATCAACAGCCACACAGTAGCAACAGCTGTTTTTGACCAGTGGGACAGTCAATGAGAGGTACCACTCATTGTGAATGCACTGTGTGACAGTCATACAGACGGGTCAAAATCAGTCATCTGGTTTTGACCCGTGGGACAGTCATGAGAGGTACCACTCAATGTGAATGCACTGTGGGACAGTCAATGAGAGGTGGGTTAAAATCAGTCGACTGGTTTTGACCCGTGGGACAGTCAATGAGAGGTACCACTCATTGTGAATGCACTGAGAGACAGTCAATGAGAGGCGGGTCAAAATCAGTCGACTGGTTTTGACCCGTGGGACAGTCAATGAGAGGTACCACTCATTGTGAATGCACTGTGGGACAGTCAATGAGAGGTGGGTCAAAATCAGTCGACTGGTTTTGACCCGTAGGACAGTCATGAGAGGTACCACTCATCGTGAATGCACTGTGGGACACTCAATGAGAGGTGGGTCAAAATCAGTCGACTGGTTTTGACCCGTGGGACAGTCAATGAGAGGTACCACTCATTGTGAATGCACTGTGGGACACTCAATGAGAGGTGGGTCAAAATCAGTCGACTGGTTTTGACCCGTAGGACAGTCAATGAGAGGTACCACTCATTGTGAATGCATTGTGGATTACAATATTCCCTCCATGTTTTTTTTTTTTTGGGGGGGGGGCTCAGATATTTCATGTCAGTATAATATCGGGTAGTTGCTGGTGTTTTGTTAGGTGTTTTTTAATTGTGGCGGGGCTCAGATAAATGACAGGATAATAGTTGCTGGTGGATTTCAATACTCCCTTGGTGTGTTTTAGGGAGGGGTGTGATTTTTTAGGGGGGGGGGCCTTCAGATAATTTACAGAGCAGAGTAGTTGCTTGGTGGATTACAATACTTCCTTGGTGGTTTTTGGTTTAATGGGGGGTGTTTGTTTTGGGGGGGTTCAGATAATTCTCAGAGGAGCCACAACTGTTTTGACAGGGATCATGATTCAGAAAACACCAGGCACTATGGGGTCGTTCAGACACCGTCTTAATTCCCATTAAAACACTGGTTGAACTTGATTCAGTGTAACTTTCTTGCTAAAACGATGTCTGAACGTTTTTTATTTAAACCGAATCGAGTTGAACTCGAAGATAAAACGGCAACTTAAACCCCCTCGGAGGGAGGGTTTAGCGAATAACCAGAATGAGTTTATCTCCTAGTACAGTGTCTGAACGGTTTAAGCAAAAACGCTGCCCGTTTTATCCAGCGCAGTGACCAGGAGTTACGTAACGCTTTCTCCATGGTGTGCTTTTCTATTAAGCAAACAATGTCCTAATACTCCTACCGTTAAAAAAAAATCCAATTTCAAGTCCAATTTCCGCAAGTTTTCAGACCACATGGTCCGAGTGTCACATCGTGCTCACTCGCACGCACTCGACTCACGATGCCATGACAAACCTGTAGATGTCAATGCAACAACCGATAACCGGAGCATAATTATCATAATACACTAATATATTCAACCAACAGGAAAACCTTGGCGTTGATTGGTCAATATTGCAATGTTAATATCATGTGTATTTTCACGTGACTGACACAGAGATGCCACAGTGTCTGCTTGAAAAAAACGGAACTGGGTCTGCTTGAAAAAAACGGAACTTTTGTGTGTGTGAAAAAGCCACTCCGTGTCCGACACAAAGTGCCCGTTGTCATCTTTATCTTGTAGCCAAGCCAAGTTCTGTTTATTTTTTATTTTGTTTCTATGGCCTTTAAAGCTGTCAGTTCGTTCAATCACTTTGACTTTTTCCATATTCCTAATATTTATTCTGCCTTTGAAGCTGTCGGTTCGTTCAATCACTTTGAATTTTTCCATATTCCTAATATTTATTCTGCCTACCCGAATTTCCAACGTAATATTCGACACGAAACATGCACGATTCCACAACACTGCTGTCGTTGTACATGATCCTTGCACTACGCGATGCGCTCAACGAAAACATGGTTGGTACCCGCATTTATTGTATTCACCTATATCACTGCGATCGGAAACCACCGAAAGCTGAAATGATAGACTTGATTTCCAGGCTGAATGCTACGTGTGCTTAGCACACAACACGCCCACAAGCAGTGAAGCACGCGCGAGGCGCTGTTGTATACTGCGTGCAAGTACGTTGGCCGCTTGTATCGCATGCATGCTCGGCAACAACATATATACACAAAGACTGTTTTTAAGACTACTTCAACGAACAACGTTGTGCCATGCGTGCGCCTTAATGTACTAAATCGAGGTAAAAATCAACGCATTTCCACAGTTTTTCTTCTCTTTTTCTGGTTAATTTGACAGCCGGAAAAAAACGGAATTTTGTGAGTTTCTTTTTAAAAACCGGAATTCCGGTTTAAACCGGAAAAGTGGCATCTCTGTGACATGTTGTGCGGGCAAGTTGATGCAGTAAACCTGGAGTGAAATCTGTTCAATGAAGTCTTGTTTTGAACACTGGTTTTCGAACAACTTTTCAGAACATTTTTTATGTCTTTTTGCACCACGAAAGGTACAGAAAAAAGCACCCAAAATGTAAACACAAAAGGTGTATATGTAAGGGCGATACTTCCAAAAAATGGGGAAATTGCTGCGGCGAACAAGTAACTGTCATCATGTTTACCGGCATGCCACGCTACATGACCGGCCGAGGCTGCGATGTCAAACACGGCATGGCAACACACATCACACGGTGAGTGGCTCGGACCACGTGTAGCGAACTGTCAAAATGGAAGAGTGAAGGCTCTTTTTAGCGCACAGGTTTTGCCGAGGCGGATGTTCTACTTGACCTTAGACATTGAGATAAACTACATGTACTTCGAGTTGAACTTGCTATACGTAAAACGATGTCTGGACGCTCGGTAGTGGTGAGTGACCGTTTCAACGTGAGTGACCATTTTTGCTAACACGGTGTCTGAACATGGCCTATTGTTACCAACTGCAGACAATTCTTTAACTGGTCAACAGCCAATAGACTGCCATTGAACAGCCAAAGCTGTTTGACAATGCCTGCCACTTGCAGACAATACTTATCAAGTCAATACAACAACCAACAGCCACACAGTAGCCACAGCTGTTTGACAATGCCAGCCACTTGCATACAATACTTTATCTGGTCAATACAACAATCAACAGCCACACAGTAGCCACAGCTGTTTGACAATGCCAGCCACTTGCATACAATACTTTATCAGGTAAATACAACAATCAACAGCCACACAGTAGCCACAGCTGTTTGACAATACCCAGCCACTTGTAGACAATACTTTATCAGGTCAATACAACAATCACCAGCCACACAGTAGCCACAGCTGTTTGACAATGCCAGCCACTTGCAGACAATACTTTATAAGGTCAATACAACAATCAACAGCCACACAGTAGTACAGCTGTTTGACAATACCAGCCACTTGCAGACAATACTTTATCAGGTCAATACAACAATCAACAGCCACAGCTGTTTGACAATGCCAGCCACTTGCATACAATACTTTATCAGGTCAAAACAACAATCAACAGCCACACAGTAGTACAGCTGTTTGACAATACCAGCCACTTGCATACAATACTTTATCAGGTCAAAACAACAATCAACAGCCACACAGTAGTACAGCTGTTTGACAATACCAGCTACTTGCAGACAGTACTTTATCAGATCAATACAACAATCAACAGCCACACAGTAGCCACAGCTGTTTGACAATGCCAGCCACTTGCAGACAATACTTTATCAGGTCAATACAACAATCAACAGCTACACAGTATAGTACAGCTGTTTTACAATGCCTGCCACTCACAAACTGCTGACAATATTTTAGGCCCTCCCAAAAAGTTCTGCTTCCCATTACACAGCATTTGAAAATGGGGTGGGCAGGGATTTTTTTTTTGGGGGGGGGAGGGAGGGTATTTTTGACAGGGATGCTTGTCAAGTCAAAAACAGTCAACAGCAATTCAGCACCCACAGCTGTTTTGACAGGGATCATGTTTCAAACAGTCAATACCAGCAACTTACTGATGACAGTACTTTAACGAGTCAATAACAGTCAGCAAATTACATAAGTTTATGGATGTTGCATATAAAGGTAAAAGATGAGCTAGTATTTTTTTCTGGTTTTTTTTTTACTGCAAGGAAAAGGGTGCTTAGGACAAATTCAGTTTCTAATAGGCACTTCCAGTGACATTATCAAGCCATTTTACATTGTTGTCAAACGAGAATATCACAGTTTTCAAACTGGCTTCAAATTTATGATGTGATTAGGGTAATGTATGAACAAGGACAGACATTTTGTGACACATGTCCAGTCTGTTCGTACGTTTAAATCCTAATTATAAAATATCAAATAATTCTTCACATTGACCGAGTTTTCTAGGTTTTGACTGATAGCATTCCTCCAGGGTACATCTTTGCTGGCCACATACTTCATCTTTGATATGTCATACCCAAAAGGTATTAGAAACACCCTAACATTCCTGCAGTTGAATGTGTTGAAGATGTCTCAAGGGGCTAAACCCCCAAACCAGTGAGCAGGGTGATCAATCTCCTCAGGAAGGGTGATGATTAAATTGACTCAAATTCCATCATGATAACAAACCATATCAGCTGCTCATTTTTGTTTGAATTTTTCATTTTTAGTTTAAGTTTTATTGCATTGTTTTATTGATACTTTTTGCTCAAAGAAGAAGAAAGTACTTTCATTAATAGTAAGTCAACAACTTTGAACACTAAACGTGGCGGGGGGGATATCCACAGGATTCATACAAAAGTCGCATTTGTAGATTTGCCTGCTACTACTCTTTGTCAGCAACACTCGGCTATTTGTTGGTTAATCTGCTTATGATTCATGTCGTCAACAATGGTGGACGTACTTCAAATGCATTGTTGACGTTACGAATTTTGCTTCGCTTTTGCTTTCGCGTGAAGTATGAACCGGGCTTTATTGGTTTTTTTTTATGATACTAAATAATTGGATTATTTTTCTTTTGGAAAAGGATTCCAAATAAATGTACACAGAAGTGTGTCAAGCTTGACGTCAAATAACCATGACTCATTTTGTGTGTCATTCCGATGTCAGGTTTACATGTTTTCCTAATTCCTTTTAATCTACTCATCGAGTGGGTCATCATGGCATTTGAACTATATCTGAGTCTATTTACTCTTCTGTGAGTCAATTTTGAATGACTCACCAAGTGAGTCCAAAATATTTTGGAACAAATTTGAGGACACCTGCAATCAATATGTCACCCAACCAAACAAGCTGGATACTATTAGTGAAATTTATGACAACTTTCTACATCAAATTGATACGGCTATGATCAACTCTATCCCCCAAACCAACCCTAACCATTCTAAACCTCCCTCCTCATGGTGGAATGACGAGTGCCAACAAGCCATCCTCAATAAGAAGGAAGCCTTAAAAACAATAAGAAAAACCCCGCCTCCCATCAGACCTCATCGCATACAAGAAGGCCTGTGCCGTAGCGAGGAAAATGATCCATAATGCTAACCGAAAAGACTGGCAAAACTTCTGATAATTTCAACAAAGTCAGCAGCAATAATAACTACCATTCTTCATTTATCCCTAGGAAAGACAAAGCCGAAGAACTTGTCATTGACAATTATAAGGACAGTGTTATCAATGAACCCTTCAATATACAGGAATTACATCACGCTATTCACTCCTCCGAATATAACTCTCCTGGTAAAGATGGTGTTAGTAATAATTACGAAATGGATTAACAACTTTCCGGACTACTTCAGCTGCCAAGTTCTTAGGATTAATTTTTGACAGTAAACTTACCTGGACAAATCACTGTTCACATTGACAGTGTCAGAACCAAATATAAAAAGAGACTCAATATCTTACGATGCATATATGCGATAATTCCTGGGAAGCTAAGTGCAAAACACTATACCAACTATACTCAGCACTTATCAACCCATATTAGAATACAGCTGTGAAGCATTCGAATCTGCCTCTCAGACAACTAAACAAAGTCTTGACAGCTTTCAATACCAAGCTCTAAAAATCTGCACAGGAGCCATTCAAAGTGTACACCGCTCTACCGACTTCAAACAGAATGCTGTGATCCTCCCCTTGCACTACGACGACAGTTCATGAGCAACTTATACAGGAGAAATTCCCTCAATAATCACCCAAATGACCACGTTAACCTCGATAACTGGCAAAAACATTATTTCTCAAAAAAAAGAGATTCCTCCACCCATAACACCCCATTCGAAGCAAGGACCTCAGCTAAATATCCTCTGACCATTTTCCCCTCTACATGATCCTTTCCCGTATTGGCATTATATTAATCCCAATATCTCCACAGAAATTCACTCTCCCGTGGCACATACTGATAGCATACATACGACAAACAAAATATTAGTCTGGAAATTATCAATACCAAATGGAATAATCTGGACTACAAAAACAGCTTGAGATATGAGGTGCCCTTCTCGTTCACCAGCTGGGGCCTACAATGTTCCCAAGAAATCATCATGCACAGACTACGCCTTGGTGCATACAAAGGCATGAAGACCTTCCTCCACAAAATTGGCAAACATCCCGATGGTTTATGTGAATTGTGTGCATGTTCAGATGATGTCACTCATTTCCTTCTCAAATGCCGTAAATACAATACCGAACGACAATCCCTTCAAAAATCACTGGGCCTCTCAAATGACTCTCCATCAAATCCTTGGATCCAAACAAAACTGTCATTGTCGCAAGAGGGCGCAATTTTGTTTCTTTATATTATATTTAATATTCATTAATTCTTTTTTTTTTGTCAGTGACGTGTCCCGGAAACCAAAACTATTTTTCAAGTCGAACCTGGTTAGTGACAGCCATCAAATCCTTGGATACAAAAAGAGGGGCCAATCATCACCAAACAACTACAGACCAGTTTCCCTCACGTGGGTAGCCTGCAAATTACTGGAACATATCTTTAATCACTTGTGTGAAACCCAACTCATAAACACCATGGAAGAAATCCATCGACACCGAGATCAAAATAACAAAGCTCAGAAAGATGTGCAGGTGCTTGACTTCAGCAAAGCATTCGACACTGTAGCCCATGAGAGATTACTTCATAAAATAGAACACTACGGGATTAGAGGTAACACCTTGACATGGATCAGAACATGGTTAACCAACACAACCCAACAAGTAGTTGTAGATGGAAAAAAATCAGCTCTACATCAATTGCATCAGGAGTCCCCCAATGACATTGGTGACAACATTAGCAAAGACACCAAAATCAAGTTATCTGCTGATGACTGCCTACTATTCCGACGCATTGCTAACTTCAATGACCAACAACAACTCCAAAAAGATCTGGATAGCCTTGTGAGCTGGTCTCATCAATGGCAGATGTCATTTAAGCCACAGAAATGTCACACCCTACATATGACAAGAAGCAAAAATCATCATGATAATATCTACAGATTGATGAATGCCAACCTTTCTGTTGTACCCAATCATCCATACCTTGGAGTTGAAATTCAAAAACATTTGTCATGGTCTCTTCACATCAATCAAATAGCAAGCAGAGCTAATACAACACTTGGTTTTGTGAGCCTATGCCTCCAACACTGCAGAACAGTCAGCAGGGTCACTATGCTTTACCACTCCATCCATGAAGAAATTGCCCTTAACATCCCTTATTACATCACCCCAGTAGAACGACCACAAAGAAATAGACATAATCAGCCCTACGCTTCCTTGCAATGCCGCACACAAGCGTACCACAAAAGTTTGTTCCCAAACACGACTGAAGACTGAAACGGGCTCCCAAATGATCTTATTCATCAAACATCATCGTCCCAATGTAAGATATCCCTAGGAAAACATCTTTCATCACAACCTTAACTTCACGCTTGCACGGCACCGGCGTGAAGTCAAACTGCATGATGATGCCTAGCAGCGATATCCAGTCAACTCTCTGAGATTCTGTCATCACATTCTTAAATTTGTTAAAAAGTGTAATGTCACGATTCAACCATCCTTTTTTACCAGACTACCTCTCAAACTGAATTGACATTGCATGACTGGACATGGCGTCGCGTTATCGTCACCTGGGGGTACAAAGACTCAGGGTCAATAGAACAGAGGATCAAGCAGAGGATATGAACCAAAAACTGTTCAATTCATTCAAGGATAACTAAGGCTACACCATGGAACAAAAGAGGAATCAAACCAAGGTGCCCATGCAGAACATAAACTTCCTACTTACTTTATCATCAATGTAAGTCAGCACAACTCCATCAATCAGTACAGGTTGATCCATGTCTCAATGGTGTGCTCGATTGATTGCCTGGTCCACTGCTTCGTTACCACCCAAATAACTCCCCAACCAAGAGAACTAACTCAGACTGGTTGATTTCAATCAGCTGTTTGTGCAAAAATAACAAAACAGGAATAACAGTAATCATAAGGAAATGAAACATTTTCTATCTTTGTGCAGTTCTCTCTTGAAGGCAATAAATTGTATTCTGTTTTTTACATCGTGTTTCTACATTGGAAGCTACGGCAACAGTTGAAAATAAGTTACAACGAATTGCAATACGACAGCTGTTTCTTGCAGCGTGTTCTTGAAAGCGTGTTTGGCAATTAAACCGTGTGATTTGTGATTTTTTTAAATTTCATTTCAACCAGCAAACTAGTGCTTAAAATCTAAACAAGGATGCTTAATAACTAACCTGATGAAGTTTTGGCTCTATGAATGCTCTATATTTCAAGAAAACTGAACAAACATAACCACAATATTCTGAATCTCAAATGCCAAAGTTGCTGAGTCATATTTTGAATTGCGCCCTCTCATGACACATTCCCCAAATCAGCATTGGGACATGATTCTCATTCAGCCGGTTTCACATATTTGTGGATGCTCCAATTGAAAACCAAGAATAAACTGAACTGTTATACACTGCCCAGTTAAGTTAGGAATATATGTCTATGTAGAACAAAGGTTCACAAAATTAATTCCCTTTCCAGTACAATCAATGATTATGTTAAAAAATGTATCTTTAATAGTGTGATAAATTTCAGTAAATATTCTATGTGCGCAAAAAAGTTATTTCTGATTTGATGACATCATCATTCAAAAGCGGTTAGTGAATACTGATAAATTCGGAGAGGATACATTTTCATTGTGAAGTGAAAATAACATATGAAAATATGGGAAATATAATTGTTTGTATTATTAATAACACCTAACTTCCGGTTTGATGACATCACAGCATTAGAGTTATTGTAATGAACATTGTAATGGATATCATTACTTGGACTACGAAGATATGACAGGGATCAAATGATAGAATTAAATTAAAAATATGATCCTTTTCAAATTCTAAAATTAAAGAAAGCAAACTCTATTTGATGTGCCGCTAGGGGCGCCCTTTCGGATGATGACGTCATCACACTTTTTTTGTGTCTGGTTTTCCTCACTTTCATAATATGTGTGTAGTAAAATGCTTCCACTTTTGACTTGCATTCGGTTTTTATTTCCTGTAACAGCGGAAGTGAAGGTCAAGCGGTTTTCTGTCTGGAACAAAAAATATTTCTCACGGCATAGTCTACAACCTCACAAAAAACGAACACGATACTCTATGTAGTTCAAAAGATACAGCGCAAACTATTTTGTCAGAATTTGCCCTGAAATTGCTTGTAACTTGATACTTGATGACGTCATGATGACGTAACAAAATTTAGAACATCTTCGTAACATGGTACAAGTTCACACTAGGTTTCTGGATCATACTGTGACGAAAATGCCCCCAAATCCCACTTTTTACTTAAGTTTTATTACTCTAAGTCTTACATATATCCTCCTAGAGATCTGGCATTTTTGTCTAGAAAATTCCTGTTGTCTTTTCAGGTACTACTTCTAGGTAGTTTTGAGTATTTTTCTGCCGAAATTCTGTGTGTACACTCACGTGTTAGCCCTGGTTGACTCCCTTTCCTCCCTAGTCGTATTGCAATGAAGACTTCGTCCAACCTGGGCTAACTCACATGTTTGTTTACACATGTCAGCTGTGCTATATATAGCGTGATGGTAAAATCCAACATGGCTGCCATTTGAGCGGCGCTTAAAACGTTTCTGATTGGCTGAAAGTTCTAAAATTATTTCTAGCAAACTGAGACTTCTAAAACGTAATTTATATTATTAGAACGTTTTACTAAATAATTATGTAGCTTCTTTAGATGTGAAGTTGTCTAATTTGAATCAACTTTGAAAGTTGGGCAAGTTTTGATGACTTTTCTGTCAGATTTCGTCTGGTAAGTCACAGCCTCGACTCCATGGGCGCGTGCGCATTCCTTCACTAACCCCTGGCCGTGATGTACACATAAATGATGCTGACTGGCTTTTCAGAGCGTACTGCGCACGCATTTCGAAGATTGATACATTTAATACAAATCTTTGCTAAATAACGCAATGTCCAAACCTTATGTTTGAAAGGATGGATTCTTCAAAATCACAATTTTTAACATTTTAAAGATGGCGTCGGCACGTCAAACGGATAAACTTCTGCCTAATTACCGTATAATGTGCCATATTTTGATACATTTAAATTACACAATTCCAGGGGTTAAGATCGCGCAAGGCATGATGGGAAGCAACATGGCTCAGCAAGATCTCGTACCCATGGGAACAAGGTTGGGTAAGTCAGTGACTGTCTCATGATTATTCATATCTGTGACATCACTGAATTTTCTTCAATGAACTTAAAGGGAAAATACATCATTTGCTTTTGCTGTAATTTTCAGAAATGAATGGAATTGGGGGGTTTGGAAATATATAGCAAATGTAGTTACACTGACCTTTTGAGGTTTTGGGTTCAAAAATGTTATAAAAACCAAGAAAAACAATCATTTTCCTGTAGTCTGGTTCCCTGACTCCATATAAGAAGAAACAGAGCAGTTTACATACATTGGGGAATTGTAAGGTCAGAGAACCAGTCTAGCTGGCTCGTACCCGTTCATAGGTGTGTAATTGATTGCAAACAAGTGCGATGGTCAATTGGGGCCAGTATTTGGAAAAAAGCCAGTTTTTTCCAACGCTGGTCAGCCGACCAGTGTTTGAAATTGATACAAGAATACCACTTTTCTTGAAAATGACAGTATACCAGGTGCCATGATTTTACAGGATGCTTTACACTGTCATTCACTAATAGTCCAGCAAGGTATTTCAAAATGATTTGGTAGTTTTATTTTTTGATGTTTGCAAATGTTGTATTTTCCCTTTAAGGTTTTTTTTCATTCATTCACTACTTGTAAAAGTGAGCATTTGGGGGATTCTGTACAATTTATTCACATGTTTACAACAGATTTACTGTAAGGAATGTCTTGAAGATTAATTTAAGCCTTTTTGTGTGATATTTTGCTGTATAATTCTGGAGAAATTGAGGAGAAACTATCGCTATGTGAATTCAGTATACTGTGATTTTTACAAAATGGGCGTGGCCTATTAACTATCGCGTACTTTTTATTTTCGCGCTGGGCCAATAGGGTATAAATAGGGCAGATTTTGTTCATTTTGGGTACGGTTCTTTGATGGGTGTTGGTCTACTGCTAGCTGCGAACTCTACTGCTGATCTCTAACTGTATTTACACATAGTGCTTTGGCCAGTTTGGGGAGCTGAGATACTTAGAGAATGTGTCATCTTTACAACTTGAGTTGGGGGAGCCAACTTGATGAAATTGGGGAGCTGAGCTGAGCTGGGCAGCAAAGTTTTGGGGAGCAAAGTTTTGGGGAGAAAAACTTTGGGGAGCCAGAGTCGGAGAGCGGATATCTAGACAGTTAGTAACTGTGATTTACATCAGTTGTAGCTGATATCTTTAATTATTAAGACTCTGACAGGAGTCAGGGGATCTTGAGATCAGGCTGGAGTCAGGCTGCTGAGTCGGATTTCATCGAGGAATATCAAGAGAGGCCTGGGCCTATTAGATTTTATTGCCGGACCACTCAATTAGAACACATTGGGGGGGGGGGGGGGGGGAATCACAGGAATTTAAAAAAATGTATCACTTGACACATGTTTGGAAATTGATAGAATGCGAAAAGGTTGTCACCCATTTGTGCATTCCCAAGTTGCAAACCAAGTGCAATTAGAGTGCATGGGGAGGGGGGATTTACAGAAATTTTCAAAAATGTGTCACTTGACACGCAAGAAGGTATGCGAGAAGGTTGTCATTCATTTGTGGCTTCCCAAATTGTAACAACGCATTGGGGGATTTACAAAAATTTCCAAAAATGTGTCACTTGACACATCTTTGGAAAGGATCTTATTTTGTTTTCTGCAAATTGACAGCATGCCAGAAGGTTGTCAACCATTCGTGAATTAAGTACAAATTAGAACACATAGAGGAGTAGGAGGATTCACAGAAATTTCCAAAAATGTGTCACTTGACACACGTTTGGAAGCTGATAGCATGCGAGAAGGTTGTCACTCATTTGTAAATCCCCCGAATGCAAACCAAGAACAAATTAGAGCACATGGGGGGATTTACAGAAATTTCCAAAAATGTGTCGCTTGACACATTTTTTTTGGGGGGGGGGATTAGAACACAGGGGGGGGGGGCAGATAAACAGAAATGTCCACAAATGTGCCTCTTGACACATGTTTGGAAATTGACGTCATGCAAGGTTGTCACTCATTCGTGGATCCCCCAATTGCAACCAATTACAAATTAGAATGCATGGGGGAAGGGCGGATTCACAGAAATTTCCAAAAATGTGTCACTTGACAAACGTTTGGAAATTGGCAGCATGTGAGAAGGTTGTCACCCATTTGTGCATTCCCCAAAAGGTCTCGTAAAATGACCTATTGCATAATGTGTATCGGCCGCGTCGACATTCGAAAAACATTTCAAGCAATAAGCGCACATGTTTGGAACATTTTCAACACTGCGCAATGCATGATATATTGCATAAAATACGTAGTAATAAACATCAACTTATTTAAAACACAAAAACGTGAGGTAAACATATGAGTTTTCACAGAAGATTTAAATACAGACAATGATGATGACTGGCAAATTTCAAGGGGTAGATTGTTCCAGAGTTTGGGAGCGGCGCTTGAGAAAGACCGGTCTCCCCAAGAGTGATTGGTGCGGGGAACAGTAAGCTGTAGTGCTCTGGCCGAACGAAGTCTACTTGACGGCTGATATTTTCGAGATAATGTCCGTTATATAGTCCGGTGAAGTTCCTTGTAGTGACTTGAAAGCGAGAAGGAGGATCTTGAAGGCAATGTGATCAGCGATGGGGAGCCAGTGAAGGGACTTGAAGACGGGGGTGATATGAGTGGTGCGTCTGGATAAGGCGATGAGGCAAGCAGTGGCATTTTGGAGGCGTTGAAGTTTGTTGATTTGGTGTTGTGGCAGGTTATACATGAGGGAATTACAAAAATCTAAGCGCGAAGTTATAAATGCATGGACGAGTTGCTCAGTGGCCGTACGATTTAGATACTTCCGAATGAAGCCAAGATTACGGAGATGAAATCTGACTGATTTTGACACTGCTGATATCTGATCAATGTGGGACATGTGGGGGTCGAAAGTGACACCTAGGTTGCGACACTTGTTGGAAGGATGGATGTGGCAATCTCCAGTCCTAATGCTTGTGATATTGAACTTGGAGTTGTTATTTTGAGCCACACAGGATAAATTCAGACTTGTTGTCATTGAGTGGTCGGGCACAAACCGACCACTCTTTGGATCTGTTACGATTAATCTTTCTTTCTTTCTTTCTTTGAGTGGTCGGGCACAACCCGACCACTGTCTAGAATTGTTCCGATTAATCTTTCTTTCTTTTTTTTTTTCTTTGGACAATAATTCTCCGCAGCTTTACTCCTAAACTGTTCAAGATATGAACACATATCGACCCTGATATCGAGTAGTGCATATTGTCCTGACGTCATGATGACGTCATCAGGTATCAAATTACAAGCAATTTAGTGTTTCTATTTTTTAATCATTACAAATCGATACAAAATCAACCGTGAGAGACCGGAACTTGTTTTTTAACAGCAGTCAATAGAATAATACTCGGTCTTCAATTTACTTCCTGAGTGTCAAATCATACAACCCTTACTTCCGGTCGAAACCGGTCGAACCTGGAAGTTATGAACGTACTTTCAACGATGTTAGTCTTCGGCACGAAAGTACTTTTCAAAACTGTAACCGATGACGTCATGGAATATTAGAGCGCCCTCTAGCGGCAGGTTGAAAAATGTCCAAAATGCATTTTAAATAGATGTCTGTGGCGAAGTTTGCTGTAATCTTTTGAAAATTAGTATATATGATGACCTTCATGCAAACAACACATGTGTGAAATTTGAAGCCAATGATGTCATCAGACGGGAAGTTACAACGGAAAGACTTTTTATTCTTCAAAAATTGCTAAAAAATCAATCGTGAGAGATATAATCTTAAATTGTCCATTAAATGATAGATTAAACATTGGCGTCAATTGTGCCAGGCGCGTGGCTTGTCAAATTGTTCACACACGTGACCCGCCGCCAACAAAAATACCCTAACGGTAGTCCGTCGCTCAAAAATTCAATGAAAACGTAGAGCTGGGTGTGCGTGAGTACACTGCATTTACAGGACATCCATTGTACATGCATTCAGTGGAGATCCATTATTTCATCATCGTCATGCTTGTTGGAATGGGGCCAAACACGTGGCGCGTAGTCTTGTGCTCAAGACGCTTGGTCTTCTATAACAAATCCCATAGACTTTGTGCACGATTTATCTCGTCAGCATTTTAGTCATAAAGCACACTCATTATGACATTGAAACTTAACATAGTCAAAGCAAAGGTCGTTGGCGAAGATAGACGCAATGATGACATCATCATGTGATTTATTATGAACATTTGAATATTTATTTAAGCCCATAGACTTTGTACACAGTTTTTCCACTTTGTGCCCTTCTTTTTCAAGGGACCTTTTTGGCCACTTTTCAATGGGGAATCTTCATCAAAGTAACACTAAGCAAAGACCTTAATGCTAAGATTGTGCCAGAACAATAATGGCATGATGACGTCATCAGGTGTCACGTGACAAGCAATTAAACTTTGATATTTTGTTACCTTTAAAAATCTATATAAAATCAATAATGAGATCTGTCGTCTTGCTGTTTGCGGCAAGTAAATTAAGGTCTTTATTTTTTTAACATGTACGTAAAACCACATGACCCTTGCTTCCGGTCGAAACTGGAAGTGGCTTATTATTGGCTTATTATTTAAAATTGGTAATAGATATGAACTTGCTTTCAATGGTGTTAGTCTCTGGCCAGACAATATTCTTCAAAACTTGTACCGGTGACGTAATGAAATTCTCGACCACCCTCTTGCGGCAGGTTTAAGAATGTCCAAAATGCATTTTGAATAGATGTCTGTGGCGAAGTGTTTTGTAATCACCTTAAAACTGGCATATATAATGACCTTCATGCAAACAACAGATGTGTGAAGTTTGAAGTTGATGACGTCATCAGACCGGAAGTTACAACGAAAAGACCTTCTATTCTTCAAAAATAAATCAATCCTGAGAGATATAATCGTGAATTGTCCATTGAATGACAGCTTAAACATTGGCGTCAATTGTGCCAGGTTTCGTGGCTTGTCTAATTGTTCACACACGTGACCCGCCACCGACATAAATACCCTAATAGT
Organism: Patiria miniata; assembly: GCF_015706575.1. NCBI lineage: Eukaryota > Metazoa > Echinodermata > Asteroidea > Valvatida > Asterinidae > Patiria > Patiria miniata. Next base: position 848,119 of record NW_024037064.1, on the reverse strand, counting down.
AGTCCGTCGCTCAAAAATTCAATGAAAGCATAGCGCGTCGCCGTTCGGCGCGCACGCCCGCTGAACGTAGCCTGGCTTTTCGTTTGCTTTTCGCGGGCGTACATGTACATGTACAGTTATTAGTATGTAGACTCTGAGAAAGTCTGAGGAGAAGTACTGTCGTCACGCGTGTACGACTAAAATAGATCGCTGCGCGAGTCTTCGTCTTGAAAAAAGGCAAGACAGAAAAGCGCGCATGCGCAGTTAATGTGTCATAACCGGGGTTAAGCTTGTACACTGCATGCACACTGTGATTCGGAAAGTAGAATCAGTGCACTTATTACGCTGTTCACTTTGTTAGTCTTTACATAAAAAATATTCATAACTTAGCTGGACAGTGTTTCATAAAATAGTTGTCTACCCGACCACTCTGCGTTTGTAACAACAAACGCCAAGCTCTAGTTCTTTCTTTCTTTTTTTTTTTTCGGACAATACTTCTCCATGGGTTTTCTCTTAAACGGTATATGGTATGAACTTGTAACTTTCAATATATATCAACCCTCATCCGAAGTGGTGCATATTACTCTGACGTCATGATTACGTCATCAGGTGTCAAATTACAAGTGATTTTATCTGAAAAAGTGACCAATTACTTTACCTATAACTCTTGAACTAAATAATCAATGATGTTTGTATTCTGTAGTGAGATAGACTATCAATTGCTCAACATTTTTTGTCATGTACGTAAACTCGCCTGACCTTTACTTCCGGGTCCACCGGAAGGTCAAAGTTAGGTGAATTCAAAATGAAGACGTTAGCCTGAAATCAAAACAAAGCAAAATTTCTTCCGAACGGTTTACGGTATGATCACAAAACCTTGTGTGAACTTGTACCATGTTACGAAGATGTTATAAATTTTGTTACGTCATCATGACATCATCGGGTATAAAATTACAAGCGATTTAAGGGCAAATTTTGACAAAATAGTTTGCCCTTAAATCTTTTGAACTAAATAGAGTGCCGTGTTCTTTTTTCGTGAGGTTGTAGACTATGCCGTGAGAAACATTTCGGGTTCCCGGACGCAAAACCGCTTGACCTTTACTTCCGGTGTTACCAGAAGTGCAATAAAAACTGAATATAACTCAAAAGCGGAAGCATTTTACTACAGACATATATATTATGAAAGTGTTTAGTGAGGAATGCAAGACGCAAAAAAACAGTGGGATGACGTCAATTCAAAAGGGCGCCCCTATCGACACATAAGATCGAGTTTCCCTTCTTTAATTGTAAAACCATCCCTCCAAATTTTACCAAATCACCTCTTGACATTCTCTGATTAACCACAGATAACTTGGCAAGGTTTCAAATTCATGTCGTCATCAGACCAGAAGTTACTTTAAGGAGAATTTGAAAAAGATCATGGTTTTAATTTAATTCTATCATTTGATTCCTGTCATATCTTTGAAGTCCAAATAATGATATCCATTACAATGTTCACCTTTGGATCTCTAATGCTGTGACGTCATCAAACCGGAAGTTAGGTGTTATCAATACGTCATCAAACTGGAAGTTAGGTGTTATTAATACAAACAATTATATTTCCCATATTTTCATACGTTATTTTAACTTTACAATGAAAAATTATCCTCTCCGAACTTTATCAGTATTCACTAACCGTTTTTGACTGATGACGTCATCAAACCAGAAATAACTTTTTGTGCACATCATGAGAATGTTTACTGAAATTTATCACACCGTTAAAGATACCTTTTTGAAACATTGATTGTATTTGAAGGGATTTTGATCCCGTTTTTCTACATAAACATATATTCCTAACTTAACTGGGCAGTGTAAAATGAAAGGCTGTCCGCCCGACCACTCTGCGTTTGTAACTCAACAAACGCGAAACTCTAGTTCAATTTGAGACTGTTTGTCATCATTCATGTCTTGATCTCATCAATGCAAGCCTCAAGATTCTCCAGGGCAGACACAGCATTGGGTTGAGATGGATTGAAGGATTGATACAGCTGTATGTCATCAGCATAGCAGTGATATTACAGGTTGTGTTTCTGGATGATCTGGCCGAGTGGGACGGTGAATAACATGGGACCGCCAACCGATCCTTGAGGAACACCACAGTCAAGGGAGGCAGGGGCAGATAATACTCCATTGAAGTTAACAGACTGTTGCCGGTCTGCAAGGTATGAGTCAAACCACTGCAAGGCTGCATCGTGCACTCCCAAAGAGTGCAAGCGACTGATCAGGATGCGTGATCTATGGTGTCAAATGCTGATGACAGATCGAGAAGCACAAGCACCATTACTTTGCCAACATCCATCTGTCGTAGGATGTGGTCGCGGACAGATGAACAAGTAATGTTTCTACATTATGGTTCTGACGATTTGCAGATTGGCGACTATCCAATAGATCATTATTCCGTAAATGCATCGACAGCCTGGAGATAGCAACACGCTCAAGTAACTTTGAGATGTACGGCAAGTTGGAAACTGGGCGGTAGTATTGGAGTTCTTTAACAATGCTGGACACACGTGGGCAACTTTGAAAACAGAAGGAACAACACTGCATTGCAGGCTGCGGTTGATAATCGTGGTGATGGCAGGAACGATGGATTCAGAACATTGCTTAAGGAGCCAGGTTGGCCATAGGGTTCAAGTCACATGATTGATTTGGCTGGGAATTTGAAGATGACAGTGCAAACCTCATCTTGAGAGGCGGAACAGAGACTGGTCATGCAGTGTCTCATCTTGAGAGGCGGAACGGAGACTGGTCAGTGTAGTTTGTGTTGGCGGGGTGGGGGTAGAAGTATCTGTATCTGGCACAAGGAGAGGTAGTGCATCACGAATCGAAGAAATCTTGGACGTGAAAAAAACGGCTGAAATGGTCAGCCGGTGACTTGTCAGAATCGTACTTGTGGTATTAAGAAGATTCCTTATTCCTATGGAGAAGCTTGTTGGTGACACGAAAACAGTTGTTTTTGATCACCGGAACACTTGGAGACTATTTCTGAGTAATGGGTTCTTTTAGCCTTACGGATCAGCGAGATCACATGCTGGCATTGTTGGTGATGTAGTTGGAGGTCAATCTCGAGTGAGGATGCATGCCACCTGTGCTCAAGCTGTCTTCGTCTGTGCTTAGCTTGGAACACCTCATCAGTGTACCAACCAGTGTCGGGCTGAAAAGAAATGACGGAACTCGTACTCAGGCAGCAAAGTACTCGAACTCGAAAAGCAGGACTCGGGGGAAATGGTATAGCTTGACTTTATACACCATGGCCTTATTTTATCAATACTTTCAGTTTGAAATGGTTGATTGGCTTGTGGTAAAATCGAAGTTTCCTGATTTTCCTCTGTGCACGTCCAGACAAACACAACAGCTAGCCGTGATTGGGTCTGCATATCGGTCTGACTGGGTCTGGGCCAATTATTATGCACAATCAACCATTTGCCATAGGGCTGTATTCGGAATACAACTACTTGTACTCGTACTCGGAAGTAAAGTACTCGTACTCGGAAGTATAAGTACTCATACTCGGAGACCTGTTCTTGTACTCGGAGGTACTCGTACTCGTACTCGTACTCGTACTCGGTTACTTAAGTACTCAGGGATGTGATTGGGATGTGACTAAAACCCTGAAAATGTTATGCACGAGTACAAACTCTGGCGAGTGCGAAGCCATTACAGCATGGGGCCTGGGGCCCGCTAAAGGGCCCCGAAAAATTTTGGATTTTAGATGCTCTGTGGTGCAATCTAAGCCTTTTTGGGCCATCATTTGAGCCAAAATATTTTGCCAATTTTGTTATTTCTTTTTTCACTTTTGTTGCATTTTGTTTCAGTTCATCACCATCATCATTGATTTGTCACTTATTTGTAATTATAAGTACTCCATGGTGATTAATAATAACCATTGTAAAAGCATGAAGAAATATATATAACAAGATTATTCTACACAAATATTTGTTTTGCTTCATCCACAACTGAATGGAACATACCATCTTTGGAAGCACCAGACTAATCAGTCTCAATGATGATGTGCTTCAGGTGTTTCATATGGGATACGAGCAATTTCTTTCCACTCGACGCGTAGTTACATTATAATAGACATCGGGTCTTTCGGCGCCACGATTGCATTTTCAACATGGTACAATTTTGAAGGTGGATTCGTCATTTAGTATTACAGTAAATATTTGTTGATGATAATGTTGAGAAATAGACATCGGAAATAGGTGTATACCTCCCAGCCCGGCACGGATGCGGGCCCGCGTCACCACCGGCGAACTACGATCAAATGTATCTCGCTTGCAATTCAAAAAGCAACACACTTGCGTTCCGTCTAGCTTGCAAGAGCATGTGTCGAGTGCTAAAACTTGCCTTTGGGCAAAACTGATGATTGTTTTTGTCCTAAGAACAAACAGATCTCTTGTATGTACCAAACTTATCAGATTTGTATTTTCTGCAACGCGTAGTAATGTCAAAACCCAACTTTCTTCATTAAAAAAACGTTTTATGGACGGATCAATGACCTTCAGGGGTGTTTCAGTTTTTTTCAGGGTTTTACATCTCAAATAAAGTCTTACGAAATTATATGATGACGTGACGTTGAAGAATTCAAATTTAAACAAGGACATGTTTTGGACTCCGTGAAAAAGTATAATTTGTAATTCAAAAGCGCGTGGAACTGCTGGCAAATTGTTCTTACTGAAACACACCCTTGACCAATGGGGGTGGTCCAAAGAGCAGTGCACAACGTGTGTGTGTCGCCCACAGCACATAAACTGCATGTTCGTAGAGAATAAATCGTGTACATTCGTATGAATCGCATTCAATAACGGTATATGCAGGGTACGTACAGGGTACGTACGATGGGATCGCGGTCGAGTCGAGTACTCAATGTTTGCAGGCTCATGTTTAATATCGGTGCCGGTATTTTTGTAAGGAGGTTCCCTCCTCCTTCCCTCCTTTTCTCTCACCTCCCCTCTTTTCCCCCCTTCTATTCCTTTTTTATTTTTGGACTCAAATTTGACGGGGGGCACGTGCTCCCGCGGCCCTCCCCTGGATCCGCGCCTGCTACATCAGGAGTCCCCCAGGGCACCGTACTAGGCCCTTTGATGTTTCTACTCTACATCAATGACATTGGTGACAACATTAGCAAAGACACCAAAATCAAGTTATTTGCTGATGACTGCCTACTATTCTGACGCACTGCTAACTTCAGTGACCAACAACAACTCCAACAAGATCTGGATAGCCTTGTGAGCTGGTCTCATCAATGGCAGATGTCATTTAAGCCACAGAAATGTCACACCCTACATATGACAAGAAGCAAAAATCATCATGATAATATCTACAGATTGATGAATGCCAACCTTTCTGTTGTACCCAACCATCCATACCTTGGAGTTGAAATTCAAAAACATGTCATGGTCTCTTCACATCAATCAGATAGCAAGCAGAGCTAATACAACACTTGGTTTTGTGAGCCCATGCCTCCAACACCGCAAAACAGTCAGCAGGGTCACTATGCTTTACCGCTCCATCCATGAAGGAATTGCCCTTAACATCCCTTATTACATCACCCCAGTAGAACGACCACAAAGAAATAGACATAATCAGCCCTACGCTTCCTTGCAATGCCGCACACAAGCGTACTACAAAAGTTTGTTCCCAAAGACGATTGAAGACTGAAACGAGCTCCCAAATGATCTTATTTATCAAACATCATCGTCCCAATGTAAGATATCCCTAGGAAAACATCTTGCATCACAACCTTAATTTCACGCTTGCACGGCACAGGCGTGAAGTCAAACTGCATGATGATGCCTAGCGGCGATATCCAGTCAACTTTCTGAAATTCTGTCATCACATTCTTAAATTTGTTAAAAAGTGTAATGTCACGATTCAACCATCCTTTTTTACCAGACTACCTCTCAAACTGAATTGACATTGCATGACTGGACATGGCATCGCGTTATCGTCACCTGGGGGTACAAAGACTCAGGGTCAATAGAACAGAAATCAAGCAGAGGATATGAACCAAAAACTTTTCAATTCATTCAAGGATAACTAAGGCTACACCATGGAACAAAAGAGGAATCAAACCAAGGTCAAAGCCCATGCAGAACATAAACTTGCTACTTACTTTCTCATCAATGGTGTCAATCTTAGTCAGCACTACTCCGTCAATCAGTGGAGGTTGATCCATGTCTCAATGGTGTGCTCGATTAATTGCCTGGTCCACTGCTTCGTTACCACCCAAATAACTCCCTAACCAAGAGAACTAACTCAGACTGGTTGATTTCAATCAGCTGTTTAAGCAAAAAATAACAAAACAGGAATAACAGTCAATCATAAGGAAATGAAACATTTTCTATCTTTGTGCACTTCTCTCTTGAAGCCAATAAATTGTATTCTGTTTTTACATCGTGTTTCTACATTGGAAGCTACGGCAACAGTTGAAAATAAGTTTCATGATTTCTTATACTTGTAATCTTGTCTCCTCTGGAGTTACATTGTCATATTCTCTGTATATGTTTGTTGCAAATCTTGGCCGAATAAATAATAATAATAATAATAACAACGAGTTGCAATAGGACGGCTGTTTCTTGCAGCGTGTTCTTGAAAGTGTGTTTGGCAATTAAACCGTGTAATTGTTATTTTTTTAAATTTCATTTCAACCAGCAAACTAGTGCTCAAATCTAAACGATGCAAAGCCTCAAATCTTATATAAACAAGGATGCTTAATAACTAACCTAATGAGGTTTTGGCTCTATGAATTCTCTATATTTCAAGAAAACTGAACAAACATAACCACAATATTCTAAATCTCAAATGCCAAAGTTGCCGAGTCATATTTTGAATTGCGCCCTCTCATGACACATTCCCCAAATCAGCATTGGGACATGATTCTCTTTCAGCCGGTTTCACCCATTTGTGGATGCTCCAATTGAAAACCAAGAACAAACTGAACTGTTATACACTGCCCAGTTAAGTTAGGAATATATGTCTATGTAGAACAAAGGTTCACGAAATTAATTCCCTTCCAGTACAATCAATGATTATGTTAAAAAAATGTATCTTTAATAGTGTGATAAATTTCAGTAAACATTCTATGTGCGCAAAAAAATTATTTCTGATTTGATGACATCATCATTCAAAGCGGTTAGTGAATACTGATAAAGTTCGGAAGGATACCTTTCATGTGAAGTGAAAATAACGTATGAAAATATGGGAAATATAATTGTTTGTATTAATAACACCTAACTTCCGGTTTGATGACGTCACAGCATTAGAGTTATCCAAACGTGAACATTGTAATGGATATCATTATTCGGACTACGAAGATATGACAGGGATCAAATGATGGAATTAAATTAAAAATATGATCCTTTTGAAATTCTAAAATTAAAGAAAGCAAACTCTATTTGATGTGCTGCTAGGGGGCGCCCTTTCGGATGATGACGTCATCACACTTTTTTGTGTCTGGTATTCCTCACTTTCTTAATATGTGTGTAGTAAAATGCTTCCGCTTTTGAGTTATTTTTGGTTTTTATTGCACTTCCGGTAACACCTGAAATGAAGGTCATGCGGTTTTGTGTCCGGGAACAGGAACCGTTTTTCACGGCATAGTCTACAACCTCACTAAAAAATGAACACGATACTCTATTTAGTTCAAAAGATACAGCGCCATCTATTTTGTCAGAATTTTCCATGAAATTGCTTGTAATTTGATACTTGATGACGTCATGATGACGTAACAAAATTTAGGACATCTTCGTAACATGGTACAAGTTCACAATTTCTGGAAAATGCACCCAAATCCCACTTTTTACGTAAGTTTTATTACTCTAAATCTTACCTTTATCCTCCTAGAGATCTGGCATTTTTGTCTAGAAAATTCCTGTTGTCTTTTCAGGTATTATTTCTAGGTAGTTTTGAGTATTTTCCTGCCGAAATTTGTGTGTACACTCACGTGTTTGTTTACACATGTCAGCTGTGCTAAAATAGCGTGATGGTAAAATCCAACATGGCTGCCATTTGAGCAGCGCTTAAAATGTTTCTGATTGGCTGAAAGTTCTAAAATTATTTCTAGCAAACTGAGACTCCTAAAAAGTAATTTATATTATTAGAACGTTTTACTAAATAATTATGTAGCTTCTGTAGATGTGAAGTTGTCTAATTTGAATCAACTTTGAAAGTTGGGCAAGTTTTGATGACTTTTCTGTCAGATTTCGTCTGGTAAGTCACAGCCTCGACTCCATGGGCACTTGCGCGTTCCTTCACTAACCCCTAACTAAGCGTATTGCGTGCGCATTTCGAAGATTGATACATTAAATACAAATCTTTGCTAAATAACGCAATGTCCTAACCTTATGTTTAAAAGGATGGATTCTTCAAAATCACAATTTTTAACATTTTTAAGATGGCGTCTGCACGTAAAACGGATATACTTCTGCCTTATTATAATGTGCCATATTTTGATACATTTAAATTACACAATTCCAGGGGTTAAGATCGCGCAAGGCATGATGGGAAACAACATGGCGCAGCAAGATCTCGTACCCATGGGAACGAGGTTGGGTAAGTCAGTGACTGTCTCATGATTATTCATATCTGTGACATCACTGAATTTTCTTCAATGAACTTAAGGTTTGTTTACATTCACTACTTGTAAAAGTGAGCATTTTGGGGATTCAGTATAATTTATTCACATTTTTACAACAGATTTACTGTAAGGAATGTCTTGAAGATTAATTTAAGCCTTTTTGTGTGATATTTTGCTGTATAATTTTGAGAGAAATTTAGGGGAAACTATCGCTATGTGAATTCAGTATACTGTGATTTTTACAAAATGGGCGTGGCCTATTTACTAGCGCGTACTTTTGATTTTCGCGCTGGGCCAATAGGGTATAAATAGGGCAGGTTTTGTTCATTCTGGGTACGGTTCTTTGATGGGTGTTGGTCTACTGCTAGCTGCGAACTCTACTGCTGATCTCTAACTGTATTTACACATAGTGCTTTGGCCAGTTTGGGGAGCTGAGATACTTAGAGAATGCGTCATTTTTACAACTTGAGTTGGGGGAGCCAACTTGATGAAATTGGGGTGCTGAGCTGAGCTGGGGAGCAAAGTTTTGGGAAGCAAAGTTTTGGGGAGCCAACTTTTGGGGAGCCAAATTTTGGGGAGCAAAGTTTTGGGGAGAAAAACTTTGGGGAGCCAGAGTCGGAGAGCGGATATCTAGACAGTTAGTAACTGTGGTTTACACCAGTTGTAGCTGATATCTTTAATTATTAAAACTCTGACAGGAGTCAGGGGATCTTAAGATATATTTGAGTCAGGCTGCTGAGTCGGATTTCATCGAGGAATATCAAGAGAGGCCTGGGGCCTAAGTGTATTTTATTGAGAAGATTTTATTGCCGGACCACTCAATTAGAACACATTTGGGGGGGGGGGGAATCACAGAAATTTAAAAAAAATGTATCACTTGACACATGTTTGGAAATTGATAGAATGCGAGAAGGTTGTCACCCATTTGTGCATTCCCAAGTTGCAAACCAAGTGCAATTAGAGTGCATGGGGAGGGGGATTATAGAAATTTCCAAAAATGTGTCACATGACACATCTTGGAAATGATCTTTTCTTTTCTTCAAATTCACAGCATGTCAGAAAGTTGTCAACCATTCGTGGATAACAAACTAAATACAAAAATTAGAACATATGGGGGATTTACAGAAATTTTCATTGACACAATGGGGAAGGGGGCCAGATTCACAGAATTTTCCTTAATAACTCCTATGAACATCTATGGAAATTAACAGCATGCAAGGTTTGGACCCATTCGTGGATTTCTAAATTGCAAACCAAGTACAAATTAGAAGCATGGGGGAGAAGCCAATTCACAGAAATTTTCAAAAATGTGTCACTTAAAATGCAAGAAGGTATGCGAGAAGGTGTCATTCATTTGTGGCTTCCCAAATTGTAACAACGCATTGGGGGATTTACAAAAATTTCCAAAACTATGTCACATGACAAATCTTTGGAAATGATCTTTTGTTTTCTTCAAATTGAGAGCATGGCAGAAAGTTGTCAACCATTCGAGGATTCCCCAATTGCAAACTAAGTACAGATTGGAACGCATTTGGGAGGTGGCAGATTCACAGAAATTTCCAAAAATGTGTCACTTGACACATCTTTGGAAAGGATCTTATTTTGTTTTCTGCAAATTGACAGCATGCCAGAAGGTTGTCAACCATTCGTGAATTAAGTACAACTTCGAACACATAGGGGAGTAGGAGGATTCAAAGAAATTTCCAAAAATGTGTCACTTGACACAAGTTTGGAAACTGATAGCATGCGAGAAGGTTGTCACTCATTTGTAATTCCCCGAATGCAAACCCGAGTACAAATTAGTGCACATGGGGGATTTACGGAAATTTCCAAAAATGTGTCGCTTGACACATTTTTTTGGGGGGGGGAATTAGAACACATGGGGGGGGGGCAGATAAACAGAAATTTCCACAAATGTGCCTCTTGACACATGTTTGGAAATCGACATCATGCAAGGTTGTTACTCATTCGTGGATCCCCCAATTGCAAACCAATTACAAATTCGAATGCATTGGGTAGGGGCGGATTTACAGAAATTTCCAAAAATGTGTCACTTGACAAATGTTTGGAAATTGGCAGCATGCGAGAAGGTTGTCACCCATTTGTGCATTCCCAATAGGTCTTCTTCAAGTGAAGTCATTTCCTACCAGCCGCGTGCATCAAAATACTGAACATCCAATTGCATAACGAGTATCGGCCACGTCGAAATTCGAAAAACATTTCAAGCAATAAGTGCACATGTTTGGAACATTTTCAACACTGCGCAATGCATGATATATTGCGTAAAATACGCAGTTGCAGCTCTCCTACAGATTTGGACGTCATTGAGCAAGCCCTATAGCAAACCAAGTACAAATAGCAATGCATGGGGGGGGGGGGGACCAATTCACAGACATTTCCAAAAATGTGTCACTTGACACATGTTTGGAAATAGTAATAATAATAATAATAATGAACATTTATAAGGCGCCGATATCCGCTAAGCAAGACGCTCATGGTGCACAATACATACAAAACAATTACAGTATAAATTAAGTTCAATTTGAATAACAGAAATTAGTGACAGGAGCAATAAACATCAACATCATTAAACACAAAAACGTGAGGTAAACACAGGAGTTTTCACAGAAGATTTAAATACAGACAATGATGATGACTGGCGAATTTCAAGGGGTAGATTGTTCCAGAGTTTGGGAGCGGCGCTTGAGAAAGACCGGTCTCCCCAAATGAAGACTACGTGACGGCTGATATTTCGAGATAATGTCCATTATATAGTCTGTTGAAGTTCCTTGTAGTGACTTGAAAGTGATGTGGGGGTCAAAAGTGACACCTAGGTTGCGACACTTGGTGGAAGGATGGATGTGGCAATCTCCAGTCCTAATGCTGGTGATATTGAACTTGGCGAGTTGTTATTTTGAGCCACACAGGATACATTCAGACTTGTTGTCATTCAATTTGAGACTGTTTGTCATCATCCATGTCTTGATCTCATCAATGCAAGCCTCAAGATTCTCCGGGGCAGACACAGCATTGGGTTGAGATGGATTGAAGGATTGATACAGCTGTATGTCATCAGCGTAGCATAGCAGTGATATTGAAGGTTGTGTTTCTGGATGATCTGGCCAAGTGGTAAAATGTAGATGGTGAATAACATGGGACCCCAACAGATCCTTGAGGAACACCACAGTCAAGGGAGGTAGGGGCAGATAATACTCCATTGAAGTTAACAGACTGTTGCCGGTCTGCAAGGTACGAGTCAAACCACTGCAAGGCTGCATCGTGCACTCCCAAAGAGTGCAAGCGACTGATCAGGATGGCGTGATCTATGGTGTCAAATGCTGATGACAGATCGAGAAGCACAAGCGCCGTTACTTTGCCAACATCCATCTGTCGTAGGATGTGGTCGCGGATAGATGAACAAGTAATGTTTCTACACTATGGTTCTGACGATTTGCAGATTGGCGACTATCCAATAGATCATTATTCCGTAAATGCATCGCCAGCCTGGAGATAGCAACATGCTCAAGTAACTTTGAGATGTACAGCAAGTTGGAAACTGGGCGGGTAGTATTGGAGTTCTTTAACAATGCTGGACACACGTGGGCAACTTTGAAAACAGAAGGAACAACACTGCATTGCAGGCTGCGGTTGATAATCGTGGTGATGGCAGGAACGATGGATTCAGAACATTGCTTAAGGAGCCAGGTTGGTATAGGGTTCAAGTCACATGATTTGGCTGGGGATTTGAAGATGACAGTGCAAACCTCATCTTGAGAGGCGGAACAGAGACTGGTCATGCAGTGTCTCATCTTGAGAGGCAGAACGGAGACTGGTCAGTGTAGTTTGTGTTGGCGGGGTGGGGGTAGAAGTATCTGTATCTGGCACAAGAAATCTTGGACGTGAAAAAAACGGCTGAAATGGTCAGCCAGTGACTCGTCGGAATTGTACTTGTGGTAAAGAAGATTCCTTATTCCTATGGAGAAGCTTGTTAGCGACACGAAACAGTAGTTTTTGATCACCAGAACACTTGGAGACTATTTCTGAGTAATGGTTCTTTTGGCCTTACGGATCAGCGAGATCACATGCTGGCATTGTTGGTGATGTAGTTGGCGGTCAATCTCGAGTGAGGATGCATGCCACCTGTGCTCAAGCTGTCTTCGTCTGTGCTTAGCTTGCAACACCTCATCAGTGTACCAACCGGTGTCGGGCCGAAAAGAAATGACGGAACTCGTACTCAGGCAGCAAAGTACTCGTACTCGAATAGCAGTACTCGGGGGAAATGGTATAGCTAACACCATGGCCTTATTTTATCAATACTTTCAGTTTGAAATGGTTGATTGGCTTGTGGAGAAATCAAATTTCCTGATTTTCCTCTGTGCATGTCCAGACAAACACAACAGCTAGCCGTGATTGGGTCTGCATATCGGTCTGACTGGGTCTGGGCCAATTATTACGCACAATCAACCATTTGCCATATGGCTGTATTCGGAATACAACTACTTGTACTCATACTCGGAAGTAAAGTACTCGTACTCGGAAGTAAAGTACTCATACTCGGAGACCTGTTCTTGTACTCGGAGGTACAAGTACTCGTACTCGGTTACTTAAGTACTCAGGGATGTGATTGGGATGTGACAAAAATCCCTGAAAATGTTATGCACGAGTACAAACTCTGGCGAGTGCGAAGCCATTACGGCGTAAGCGGGCCCTGAAAAATTTTGGATTTTAGATGCTCTGTGGTGCAATCTAAGCTTTTCTGGGCCATCATTTGAGCCAAAATATTTTGCCAATTTTGTTATTTCTTTTCTCACTTTTGTTGCATTTTGTTTCAGTTCATCACCATCATCATTGATTTGTCACTTATTTGTAATTATAAGTACTCCATGGTGATTAATAATAACCATTGTAAAAGCATGAAGAAATAAATAAAACAAGATTATTCTACACAAATATTTGTTTTGCTTCATCCACAACTGAATGGAACATACCATCTTTGGAAGCACCAGACTAATCAGTCTCCATGATGATGTGCTTCGGGTGTTTCACATGGGATACGAGCAATTTCTTTCCACTCGACGGGTAGTTGTTAGTGTCGTTGCAAACATTGCAAAAAACCTTGCCAGCGGTTGTTATTTTATCGAAACACTCTTGAAATTCATGCTGATGCCCGTCAATAATAACGGAGTCCTGAAACCATTCCCACCGGAACTTATTTTTCACTTCTTTATCAAGCACTCGCACAGATTTATCTCTGTGCGACAATATTGACTTGTTGGGCGCAGCCATGTTGGAAGCATCCGTACACAACGCGTACACAAACACTCGACGCACATGAAACAACGTGCAAAATCCACACGATTGCACTGTACTGTATGCTGTTGTGCACGCTGAGCAATATTAGTCTGTACACCTGACCAGCGCAACACGTGCATCTTGGGTACCGACACAGGAACTAGACCTAAATAATCACAACCTCGAACCCGAGCGAAAAATCACATGATCGCGCTAACGGCAACGCATGGTCTTCAACCTCGTTCTCGCATTGGTTATTCAATATGTGTATGCGTATCGATCAACGAAGTAATGTCCGTAAGTAAATTCGGATATTTCGGCAAGCAAAACTCATTATGAATAATTAATTAGCACATTCTACCCCCTACTTTTTCAACGGATTCACACGATTCACGTTGGTGGACTTTTGAACCCCCCAAAAAACGGATTTCCGGGAAAAACGGAAAATCACATCCCTGAGTACTCGGTACTCAGAAAAAAGGACTCGACTACAACACTGGCAACAGCCACTTGCAGACAATACTTTATTTGGTCAATACAACAATCAACAGCCACTAGGTAGCCACAGCTGTTTGACAATGCCTGCCACTTGCAGACAATACTTTATCAGGTCAATACAACAATCAACAGCCACACAGTAGCCACAGCTGTTTGACAATGCCTGCAACTTGCAGACAATACTTTATCAAGCCAATACAACAATCAACAGCCACACAGTAGCCACAGCTGTTTGACAATGCCAGCCACTTGCAGACAATAATTTATCAAGTCAATACAACAATCAACAGCCACACAGTAGCCAAAGCTGTTTGACAATGCCTGCCACTTGCAGACAATGCTTTATCAGGTCAATACAACAATCAACAGCCACACAGTAGCCACAGCTGTTTGACAATACCAGCCACTTACCAACTTGGATCCGAACAAAAATGTCATTGTCGCAAGAGGTCGCAATTTTGTTTCTTTATATTTAATATTCATTAAAAACATTTTGTCAGTGACGTGTCCCAGAAACCAAAACTATTTCCTAAGTAGAACCTGGTTTGTGACAGTCATCAAATCCTTGGATACAAAAAGAGGGGCCAATCATCACCAAGCAACTACAGACCAGTTTCCCTCACCTGGGTAGCCTGCAAATTACTGGAACATATCTTTAATCACTTGTGTGAAACCCAACTCATAAACACCATGGAAGAAATCCATCGACACCTAGATCAAAATAACAAAGCTCAGATAGATGTGCAGGTGCTTGACTTCAGCAAAGCATTCGACACTGTAGCCCATGAGAGATTACTTCATAAAATAGAACACTACGGGATTAGAGGTAACACCTTGACATGGATCAGAACATGCTTAACCAACAGAACCCAACAAGTAGTTGTAGATGGAGAAACATCAGCCCTACATCAGGAGTCCCCCAGGGCACCGTACTAGGCCCTTTGATGTTTCTACTCTACATCAATGACATTGGTGACAACATTAGCAAAGACACCAAAATCAAGTTATTTGCTGATGACTGCCTACTATTCCGACGCATTGCTAACTTCAATGACCAACAACAACTCCAACAAGATCTGGATAGCCTTGTGAGCTGGTCTCATCAATGGCAGATGTCATTTAAGCCACAGAAATGTCACACCCTACATATGACAAGAAGCAAAAATCATCATGATAATATCTACAGATTGATGAATGCCAACCTTTCTGTTGTACCCAACCATCCATACCTTGGAGTTGAAATTCAAAAAGATTTGTCATGGTCTCTTCCCATCAATCAAATAGCAAGCAGAGCTAATACAACACTTGGTTTTGTGAGCCCATGCCTCCAACACTGCAGAACAGTCAGCAGGGTCACTTATGCTTTACCTCTCCATCCATGAAGAAATTGCCCTTGACATCCCTTATTACATCACCCCAGTAGAACGACCACAGAGAAATAGACATAATCAGCCCTACGCTTCCTTGCAATGCTGCACACAAGCGTACCACAAAAGTTTGTTCCTAAAGACGATTGACAGAGATGCCACAGGGTCTGCTAAAAAAAAATGGAACAGGGTCTGCTTGAAAAAAAAACGGAACAGCTGCTTGAAAAAAACGGACTTTTTTGTGTGTGAAAAAGCCACTCCGTGTCCGACACAAAGTCCCCGTTTAGTTGTCATCTTTATCTTGTAGCCAAGCCAAGTTCTGTTTATTTTTAATTTTGCTTCTATGGCCTTTAAAGCTGTCGGTTCGTTCAATCACTTTGACTTTTTTCCAAATTCCTCAAATTTATTCTGCCTACCCGAATTTCCAACGTAATATTCGACACGAAACATGCAGATTCCACAACACTGCTGTCGGTGTACATGATCCTGCACTACGCGATGCGCTCAACGAAAACATGGTTGGTACCCGGCGTTTTTTGTATTCACATATATCATTGCGATCGGAAACCACCGATAGCTGAAATGATAGACTTGATTTCCAGGCTGAATGCTACGTGCGCTTAGCACACAATACGCCCGCACGCGGTGAAGCACGCGCGAGGCGCCGTTGTATACTGCATGCAATTAAGTACGTTGGCCGCTTGTATCGCATGCAGGCTCGGTAACAACATACACAAAGACTGTTTTTAAGACAACTTCAACGAACAACGTTGTGCCATGCGTGCGCCTAAATGTACTAAATCGAGGTAAAAATCAATGCATTTCCACAGTTTTTCTTCTCTTTTTCTGGTTAATTTGACGGCCGGAAAAACCGGAATTTTGTGAGATTTTTTTAAAAACTGAAATTCCGGTTAAAACCGGAAAAGTGGCATCTCTGGATTGAAGACTGAAACGAGCTCCCAAATGATCTTATTTATCAAACATCATCGTCCCAATGTAAGATATCCCTAGGAAAACATCTTGCATCACAACCTTAATTTCACGCTTGCACGGCACCGGCGTGAAGTCAAACTGCATGATGATGCCTAGCGGCGATATCCAGTCAACTTTCTGAAATTCTGTCATCACATTCTTAAATTTGTTAAAAAGTGTAATGTCACGCTTCAACCATCCTTTTTTACCAGACTACCTCTCAAACTGAATTGACATTGCATGACTGGACATGGCATCGCGTTATCGTCACCTGGGGGTACAAAGACTCAGGGTCAATAGAACAGAAATCAAGCAGAGGATATGAACCAAAAACTTTTCAATTCATTCAAGGATAACTAAGGCTACACCATGGAACAAAAGAGGAATCAAACCAAGGTCAAAGCCTATGCAGAACATAAACTTGCTACTTACTTTATCATCAATGGTGTCAATCTTAGTCAGCAGAACTCCGTCAATCAGTGGAGGTTGATCCATGTCTCAATGGTGTGCTCGATTGATTGCCTGGTCCACTGCTTCGTTACCACCCAAATAACTCCCCAACCAAGAGAACTGACTCAGACTGGTTGATTCAATCAGCTGTTTTGAGCAAAAATAACAAAACAGGAATAACAGTAATCATAAGGAAATGAAAAATGTTCTATCTTTGTGCAGTTCTTTCTTGAAGGCAATAAATTTATTCTGTTTTTTACATCGTGTTTCTACATTGGAAGCTACGGCAAAAGTTGAAAATAAGTTACAACGAGTTGCAATACGACAGCTGTTTCTTGCAGCGTGTTCTTGAAAGCGTGTTTCGCAATTAAACCGTGTAATTTGTTATTTTTTTAAATTTCATTTCAACCAGCAAACTAGTACTCAAAATCTAAACAAGGATGCTTAATAACTAACCTCTCATGGCACATTCCCCAAATCAGCATTTGGGACATGATTCTCATTCAGCCGGTTTCACCCATTTGTGGATGCTCCAATTGAAAACCAAGAACAAACTGAACTGTTATACACTGCCCAGTTAAGTTAGGAATATATGTCTATGTAGAACAAAGGTTCACAAAATTAATTCCCTTTCCAGTACAATCAATGATTATGTTAAAAAATGTATCTTTAATAGTGTGATAAATTTCAGTAAACATTCTATGTGCGCAAAAAAGTTATTTCTGATTTGATGACATCATCATTCAAAGCGGTTAGTGAATACTGATAAAGTTCGGAGAGGATACATTTTCATTGTGAAGTGAAAATAACGTATGAAAATAGAGAAAATATAATTGTTTGTATTAATAACAGCTAACTTCCGGTTTGATGATGTCACAGCATTAGAGTTATCCAAACGTGAACATTGTAATGGATATCATTATTCGGACTACGAAGATATGACAGGGATCAAATGATAGAATTAAATTAAAAATATGATCCTTTTCAAATTCTAAAATTAAAGAAAGCAAACTCTATTTGATGTGCTGCTAGGGGGCGCCCTTTCGGATGATGACGTCATCACACTTTTTTATTTCTGGTATTCCTCACTTTCTTAATATTTGTGTAGTAAAATGCTTCCGCTTTTGAGTAATATATTTGGTTTTTATTGCACTTCTGGTAACACCTGAAATGAAGGTCATGCGGTTTTGTGTCTGGGAACAGGAACCGTTTTTCACGGCATAGTCTACAACCTCACTAAAAAACTAACACGATACTCTATTTAGTTCAAAAGATACAGCGCAATCTATTTTGTCAGAATTTTCCATGAAATAGCTTGTAATTTGATACTTGATGATGTCATGATGACATAACAAAATTTAGAACATCTTCGTAACATGGTACAAGTTCACACTAGGTTTCTGGATCATACTGTGACGAAAATGCCCCCAAATCCCACTTTTTACTTAAGTTTTATTACTCTAAATCTTACCTATATCCTCCTAGAGATCTGGCATTTTTGTCTAGAAAATTCCTGATGTCTTTTTAGTATTATTTCTAGGTAGTTTTGAGTATTTTCCTGCCGAAATTCTGTGTGTACACTCATGTGTTTGTTTACACATGTCAGCTGTGCTATAAATAGCGTGATGGTAAAATCCAACATGGCTGCCATTTGAGCGGCGCTTAAAATGTTTCTGATTGGCTGAAAGTTCTAAAATTATTTCTAGCAAACTGAGACTTCTAAAAAGTAATTTATATTATTAGAACGTTTTACTAAATAATTATGAAGCTTCTTTAGATGTGAAGTTGTCTAATTTGAAGCAATTTGAAAGTTGGGAAAGTTTTGATGACTTTTCTGTCAGATTTCGTCTGGTAAGTCACAAGCTCGACTCCATTGGCGCGTGCGTTTTCCTTCACTAACCCCTGGCCGTGATGTACACATAAATGATGCTGACTGGCTATTCAGAGCGTACTGCGTGCACATTTCGAAGATTGATACATTTAATACAAGTATTTGCTAAATAACGCAATGTCCAAACCTTATGTTTGAAAAGGATGGATTCTTTAAAATCACAATTTTTAACATTTTAAAGATGGCGTCGGCACGTAATTTGGATAAACTTCTGCCTAGTTATGTGCCACATATCATACATTTAAATTACACAATTCCAGGGGTTAAGATCGCGCAAGACATGATGGTAAACAACATGGCGCAGCAAGATCTCGTACCCATGGGAACGAGGTTGGGTAAGTCAGTGACTGTCTCATGAATATTCATATCTGTGACATCACTGAATTTTCTTCAATGAACTTAAAGTTTGTTTTACATTCATTCACTACTTGTAAAAGTGAGCATTTGGGGGATTCTGTATAATTTATTCACATTTTTACAACAGATTTACTGTAAGGAATGTCTTGAAGATTAATTTAAGCCTTTTGTGTGATATTTTGCTGTATAATTTTGGAGAAATTTAGGGGAAACTATCGCTATGTGAATTCAGTATACTGTGATTTTTACAAAATGGGCGTGGCCTATTTACTAGCGCATACTTTTGATTTTCGCGCTGGGCCAATAGGGTATAAATAGGGCAGATTTTGTTCATTCTGGGTACGGTTCTTTGATGGGTGTTGGTCTACTGCTAGCTGCGAACTCTACTGCTGATCTCTAACTGTATTTACACATAGTGCTTTGGCCAGTTTGGGGAGCTGAGATACTTAGAGAGTATGTCATCTTTACAACTTAAGTTGGGGGAGCCAACTTGATGAAATTGGGGAGCTGAGCTGAGCTGGGCAGCAAAGTTTTGGGGAGCAAAGTTTTGGGGAGAAAAACTTTGGGGAGCCAGAGTCGGAGAGCGGATATCTAGACAGTTAGTAACTGTGATTTACATCAGTTGTAGCTGATATCTTTAATTATTAAGACTCTGACAGGAGTTAGGGGATCTTGAGATCAGGCTGGAGTCAAGCTGCTGAGTCGGATTTCATCGAGGAATATCAAGAGAGGCCTGGGGCCTATTAGATTTTATTGCCCGACCACTCAATTAGAACACATTTGAGGGGAGGGGGGGGGAATCACACAATTTGGGGGATTTACACAAATTTCCAAAACTGTGTCACATGACAAATCTTTGGAAATGATCTTCTTTTGTTTTCTTCCAATTGAGAGCATGGCAGAAAGTTGTCAACCATTCGAGGATTCCCCAATTGCAAACTAAGTACAAATTGGAACGCATTCGGGAGGTGGCAGATTCACAGAAATTTCCAAAAAGGTGTCACTTGACACATCTTTGGAAAGGATCTTCTTTTGTTTTCTGCAAATTGACAGCATGCCAGAAGGTTGTCAACCATTCGTGAATTAAGTACAAATTAGAACGCATAGGGGAGTAGGAGGATTCACAGAAATTTCCAAAAATGTGTCACTTGACACACGTTTGGAAACTGATAGCATGCGAGAAGGCTGTCACTCATTTGTTAATCCCCCGAATGCAAACCGAGTACAAATTAGAGCACATGGGGGGATTTAAAGAAATTTCCAAAAATGTGTCGCTTGACACATTTTTTTGGGGGGTGGGGAGTAGAACACATGGGGGGGGGGCAGATAAACAGAACTTTCCACAAATGTGCCTCTTGACACATGTTTGGAAATTGACATCATGCAAGGTTGTCACTCATTCGTGGATCCCCCAATTTAAACCAATTACAAATAAGAATGCATGGGGGAAGGGCGGATTTACAGAAATTTCCAAAAATGTGTCACTTGACAAACGTTTGGAAATTGGCAGCATGCGAGAAGATTGTCACCCATTTGTGCATTCCCCAATAGGTCTTGTAAAATGACGTCATTTCCTACAGACCAGCCGCGTGCATCAACATACTGAGCATCCAATTGCATAACGAGTATCGGCCGCGTCGAAATTCGAAAAATATTTCAAGCAATAAGCGCACATGTTTGGAACATTTTCAACACTGCGCAATGCATGATATATTGCGTAAAATACACAGTTGCAGCTCTCCTACAGATTTGGACGTCATTGAGCAAGCCCTATTGCAAACCAAGTACAAATAGCAATGCATGGGGGGGACCAATTCACAGACATTTCCAAAAATGTGTCACTTGACACATGTTTGGAAATAATAATAATGAACATTTATAAGGCGCCGATATCCGCCAAGCAAGACGCTCATGGCGCACAATACATAAAAAAATTACAGTATAAATTAAGTTCAATTTGAATAACAGAAATTAGTGACAGAAGTTATAAACATCAACTCATTAAACACAAAAACGTGAGGTAAACATATGAGTTTTTACAGAAGATGTAAATACAGACAATGATGATGATTGGCAAATTTCAAGGGGTAGATTGTTCCAGAGTTCGGGAGCGGTGATTGAGAAAGACCGGTCTCCCCAAGAGTGATTGGTGCGGGGAACAGTAAGCTGTAGCGCTCCGGCCGAACGAAGTCTACTTGACGGCTGATATTTCGACATAATGTCCGTTTAGTCCGGTGAAGTTCCTTGTAGAGACTTGAAAGCGAGAAGGAGGATCTTGAAGGCAATGTGATCAGCGATGGGGAGCCAGTGAAGGGACTTAAGACGGGGGTGATGTGAGTGGTGCGTCTGGATAAGGTGATGAGGCGAGCAGTGGCATTTTGGAGGCATTGAAGTTTGTTGATTTGGTGTTGTGGCAGGTTATACATGAGGGAATTACAAAAATCTAAGCGCGAAGTTATAAATGCATGGACGAGTTGCTCAGTGGCCGTACGATTTAGATACTTCCGAATGAAGCCAAGATTACGGAGATGAAATCTGACTGATTTTGACACTGCTGATATCTGATCAATGTGGGACATGTGGGGGTCGAAAGTGACACCTAGATTGCGAAACTTGTTGGAAGGGTGGATGCGGGAATCTCCAATCCTAATGCTGGTGATACTGAACTTGGCGAGTTGTTGTTTTGAGCCACACAGGATAAATTCAGACTTGTTGTCATTAAATTTGAGACTGTTTGTCATCATCCATGTCTTGATCTCATCAATGCAAGCCTCAAGATTCTCCAGGGCAGACACAGCATTGGGTTGAGATGGATTGAAGGATTGATACAGCTGTATGTCATCAGCATAGCAGTGATATAGGTTGTGTTTCTGGATGAACTGGTCGAGTGGTAAAATGTAGGTGGTGAATAACATGGGACCGCCAACAGATCCCTGAGGAACACCACAGTCAAGAGAGGTAGGGACAGATAATACTCCATTGAAGTTAACAGACTGTTGCCGGTCTGCAAGGTATGAGTCAAACCACTGCAAGGCTGCATCGTGCACTCCCAAAGAGTGCAAGCGACTGATCAGGATGGCGTGATCTATGGTGTCAAATGCTGATGACAGATCGAGAAGCACAAGCGCTGTTACTTTGCCAACATCCATCTGTCGTAGGATGTGGTCGCGGACAGATGAACAAGTAATGTTTCTACACTATGGTTCTGACGAATTTGCAGATTGGCGACTATCCAATAGATCATTATTCCGTAAATGCATCGACAGCCTGGAGATAGCAACACACTCAAGTAACTTTGAGATGTACGGCAAGTTGGAAACTGGGCGGTAGTTTTGGAGTTCTTTAACAATGCTGGACACACGTGGGCAACTTTAAAAACAGAAGGAACAACACTGCATTGCAGGCTGCGGTTGATAATCGTGGTGATGGCAGGAACGATGGATTCAGAACATTGCTTAAGGAGCCAGGTTGGTATAGGGTTCAAGTCACATGATTTGGCTGGGGATTTGGAGACTATTTCTGAGTAATGGGTTCTTTTGGCCTTACGGATCAGCGAGATCACATGCTGGCATTGTTGGTGATGTAGTTGGCGGTCAATCTCGAGTGAAGATGCATGCCACCTGTGCTCAAGCTGTCTTCGTCTGTGCTTAGCTTGGAACACCTCATCAGTGTACCAACCGGTGTCGGCCGAAAAGAAAAGACGGAACTCGTACTCAGGCAGCAAAGTACTCATACTCGAATAGCAGTACTCGGGGGAAATGGTATAGCTTGACATTATACACCATGGCCTTATTTTATCAATACTTTCAGTTTGAAATGGTTGACTGGCTTGTGGAGAAATCAACGTTTCCTGATATTCCTCTGTGCACGTCCAGACAAACACAACAGCTAGCCGTGATTGGGTCTGCATATCGGTCTGACTGGGTTGGGCCAATTATTACGCACAATCAACCATTTGCCATATGGCTGTATTCGGAATACAACTACTTGTACTCGTACTCGGAAGTAAAGTACTCGTAACCGTACTCGGAAGAATAAGTACTCATACTCGGAGACTTGTTCTTGTACTCGGAGGTACAAGTACTCGTACTCGGTTACTTACAGTACTGTAAGTACTCAGGGATGTGATAGGGATGTGACAAAAAAAACCTCAAAATGTTATGCACGAGTACAAAATCTGGCGAGCGCGAAGCCATTACGGCATGGGGTCCGGGGCCCGCTTAAGGGCCCCAAAAATTTTTGGATTTTAGATGCTCTGTGGTGCAATCTAAGCCTTTCTGGGCCATCATTTGAGCCAAAATATTTTGCCAATTTGTTATTTCTTTTTTCACTTTTGTTGCATTTTGTTACAGTTCATCACCATCATCATTGATTTGTCACTTATTTGTAATTATAAATACTCCATGGTGATTAATAATAACCATTGTAAAAGCATGAAGAAATAAATAAAACAAGATTATTCTACACAAATATTTGTTTTGCTTCATCCACAACTGAATGGAACATACCATCTTTGGAAGCACCAGACAAATCAGTCTCAATGATGATGTGATTCGGGTGTTTCACATGGGATACGAGCAATTTCTTTCCACTCGACGCGTAGTTGATAGTGTTGTTGCAAACATTGCAAAAAACCTTGCCAGTGGTTGCTATTTTATCGAAACACTCTTGAAATTCATGCTGATGCCCATCAATAATAACAGAGTCCCGAAACCATTCCCACCGGAACTTATTTTTCACTTCTTTATCAAGCACTTGCACTGATTTATCTCCGTGCGACAATATCGACTTTTTGGGCGCAGCCATGTTGGAAGCATCCGTACACACCGCGTACACAAACACTCGACACACAAAATCCACACGATTGCCCTGTACTGTATGCCGTTGTGCACGCTGAGCAATAGTAGTCTGTACACCTGACCAGCGCAACACGTGCATCTTGGGTACCGACACAGGAACTAGACCTAAATAATCACAACCTCGGACCCGAGCGAAAAATCACATGATCGCGCTAACCGCAACGCATGGTCTTCAACCTCGTTCTCGCATTGGTTATTCAATATGTGCATGCGTATCGATCAACGAAGTAATGTCCGTTAGTAAATTCGGATATTTCGGCAAGCAAAACTCATTATGAATAATTAATTAGCACATTCTACCCCCCTATTTTCTCAACGGATTCACACGATTCACGTTGGTGGACTTTTGAACCCCCAAAAACCGGATTTCCGGAAAAAAAAACGGAGAAATCACATCCCTGAGTACTCGGCAGTACTCGGTACTCAGAAAAAGTACTCGACTACAACACTGGCAACACTGCATCGGGCTGACAGATGGTTGCCTTCAATCTCAGTGCACAAGAGATTCAACTCAATGCTGTGGAGGATGCGATGGATAACCATGTCTCACAGATACCACTGGTGCTGGAGGAACATCCAATTGTTACCAGCAGAAGGTGTGATCTACTAGTCACAAAAGATACCTGACGTCTTGGTGCGCAGAAAAACTGCTAAAGCCCCAAATGCACAGGAAAGAAAGGAAAAACTCCCTTAAAATGCTCCCAAACCAGATGATGTTACATATATTCTGGCTCACTTGATCAGTTTGCGCTAAAGTTCAACTTGACATGAAGACATGACTGGAAACACCGCTAAGAAAGAGGAAATCAGTACATTGGTGGAGAGCATGATGAGGAGCCGCCAGTTAGTAGCGCTGCACTCTATAACATTACTCAGGTCAATACAACAATCAACAGCCACACAGTAGCCACAGCTGTTTGACAATGCCTGCCACTTGCAGACAATACTTTATCAGGTCAATACAACAATCAACAGCCACACAGTAGCCACAGCTTTTTGACAATGCCAGCCACTTGCAGACAATGCTTTATCAGGTCAATATAACAATCAACAGCCACACAGTAGCCACAGCTGTTTGACAATGCCAGCCACTTGCAGACAATACTTTATCAGGTCAATACAACAATCAACAGCCACACAGTAGCCACAGCTGTTTGACAATGCCTGCCACTTGCAGACTATACTTTATCAGGTCAATACAACAATCAACAGCCACACAGTAGCAACAGCTGTTTGACAATACCATCCACTTGCATACAATACTTTATCAGGTCAATACAACAATCAACAGCCACACAGTAGCAACAGCTTTTTGACAATACCAGCCACTTGCAGACAATACTTTATCTGGTCAATACAACAATCAACAGCCATACAGTAGCCACAGCTGTTTGGCAATGCCAGCCACTTGCAGGCAATACTTTATCAGGTCAATACAACAATCAACAGCCACACAGTAGCCACAGCTGTTTGACAATGCCTGCCACTTGCAGACAATACTTTATCAGGTCAATACAACAATCAACAGCCACACATTGTAGCCACAGCTGTTTGACAATACCAGCCACTTGCATACAATACTTTATCAGGTCAATACAACAATCAACAGCCACACAGTAGCCACAGCTGTTTGACAATGCCTGCCACTTGCAGACAATACTTTATCAGGTCAATACAACAATCAACAGCTACACAGTAGCCACAGCTGTTTGACAATGCCAGCCACTTGCAGACAATACTTTATCAGGTCAATACAACAATCAACAGCCACACAGTAGCCACAGCTGTTTGATAATACCAGCCACTTACCAATTGCTGACAATACCAATAGGCCCCCACCCAAAAAGTTCTGCTTCCAATTACATGGCATTTGAAAACAGGGTAGTAGGTAGGGTTGGTTTTTTTTGGAGGGTTTTTTTTTTGACAGGGATCATGTTTCAGTCACTACCAAACACCAACTGTGGACAGCACTTTGTCAAGTCAGTCCTTCTGATTTGAGGCGTGCGATCACACCCCCACACCATCGCACACCTAAAAGCTTCCCGCGAAGTGTGAACAATTGCATGCCTGAATTTCTCTGGACCACAGATCACACACCTAGAAAATCACACACCTAGAAAAAATACACACCTAGAAAAGTCCAGGTGTGCCTTCTCCCACACGCCTGTGATTTTCAAATCAGAAGGACTGTCAAGTCAAAAACAGTCAACAGCAATTTAGCACCAACAGCTGTTTTGACAGGGATCATGTTTCAAACATTCAATACCAGCAACTTACTGACCACGACAGTACTTTAACGAGTCAATAACAGTCAGCAAATATTCATTATCAACAACTGTTCTACGGGTCACAGTTGGTCAAGTCATTCTCATGGCCAGTTACTTAAGCAGTCAAAACGGGTCAATAATGTAGTTCTATGCATAGAATTCCATCGGGTCAAAAAACGGTCACCTGACTGATTTTGACCCGAGTATAAACAGCATGGCTGAGAATGCATGTTTGCATCGGAGGGTTCTAATGGGCCAAGTACATAAGTTTATGGATGTTGCATATAAAGGTAAAAGATGAGCTAGTATTTTTTCTCTTTTTTTTCACTGCTAGGAAAAGGGTGCTTAGGACAAATTCAGTTTCTAATAGGCACTTCCAGTTATATTATTAAGCTATTTTACATTGTTGTCAAACGAGAATATCAGTTTTCAAAATGGCTTCAAATTTATGATGTGATTAGGGTAATGTATAAACAGGGAGAGACATTTTGTGACAAATGTCCAGTCTGTATGTACGTTTAAATCCTCATTATAAAATATCAAATAATTCTTCACAATGACTCTGAGTTTTCTAGGTTTTGACTGATAGCATTCCTCCAGGGTACATCTTCACAATGACTCTGAGTTTTCTAGGTTTTGACTGGGTTATCATTATTAAGAAATATCTGAAAGGTAGAGCAAGAGGTGGGGGGGGGAAAAGAAATGTTCAAATTAACCCCACAAATCAGTGCCCCACTACCAGCACTCTTTATTTGTGGGAGAACATAGCAGAGTGCCAGATCACCCAGTTTGATTACTTGTTTCCGCTTATTCTTTGGGCCAAAAAAAAAAGTCTCCAGTTTCTGGTATGCGCGCGCGTCGCCGTAGCCATGCGCGTCGGCAAAATGAAAAAGTTTTTTTTTCAATGAAAGATGATGTTTCAAAACCGCCAAACTCACTGGTTTGACTGGAATTCTGCTGTTGCACAATTTTAACGTGTTTTTAGGTGGGGTTATGGTTGAGAATAAGCTTTATGTGGCCTCTCTGGACTCCCAATCCCATATAGGCCTATTTGTACTAACTTTAGTTGGGCACCATTTGCAGTCATCAGCCGACATTTGAAGCAAAAAAATCAGGTAAAAAAAAAAAAAAGCCTCGTCGCCGCACCACTTTTGGGCAAGCTCCATACCAGAAACCGGAGACTTTTTTTTTTTGGCCTTAGGTACATGTAACTAAAAACTAACCTCAAGAATCAGTAATGGGTAGCCCAGCAAGCAGGTCATCCGTTCATCTGTTGGTCCTCCTCCCTGCTTCCGGTTCCTCGGGTTTCTGTTTGATGAGGCTGTCGGAGCCCTGACAATGTCATGAGGCAGGCTCATCCTCATCTCAGTAGAGCAATTCCCTCATCAGTCAGTGGTCCTCACTTTGCTGAAAGGATTCAAATTACGAAAGGAAACATTTGAATTATTGAGCTGTATTCGTGCCAGGGCTCGAAAGGGGAAAGAAAAAATTGAATTAACTCCACAAAGCAAAGCCCTGCTACCAGAACTCATTTGTGCACAAACATAATAACAGAGTCAGATCGCCCATTTAAATTTGTTCTGTGACTTGATTGTTCCTGTTAAGAGGAGGCCTATACACAGCCTAAAAGCAGAACAGGAAGGGGACAGACCTCATTTATCCCAGGACAAACCAATAACACCAGTAAATAAAGATATGCTGCAAACTATGTTACAAGGCTATGATGGCAATAAGTACAAATTCTTAATTCATGGTTTTACATTTGGTTTTTAGGTTTTACAGGCAATCAAAAATTTAGCCCGATTGGTTTAGTTTCTAAAAAACAGCCTGGTTCATTTTGAATAATTCATCATTTGTCTCATCCTAAACATGGTTCCGTAAACGATGGAATACCAGATTGCAACGCAACAGTCAAGTATGCGTCAACCGATGACGCAATAAAAATTGTGAAGAAAGTGGGCCCAGGACGTGTTCTATCTAAGCTGGACATAAAGTCTGCATTCAAGATTATACCGATTCATCCAAGTGACCACAATCTGCTAGGGTTTTCATGGGATAACCAACTTTTTTATGATAAAACTCTACCAATTGGTTGCCAATATGCTATATTCGAGGAATTTAGCACAGCAATAGAATGGATAGTAAATAAGGAATTGAAGCCAGCTGGCTTAGTCCATATTCTGGATGATTTTCTAATAGTTTTGGTAATATGATTTGGTCGGATCTCAAACACTCAGTAATAAGCTGGGTATTCCCCTTGCACCAGAGAAAACTGAAGGGCCTACAACCTGGCTAACATTTGCCAGGATCGAACTAGATACAATACGGTAGCAATGGCCGTGCGGTTACCGGCAGACAAATTGCAAAAGCCATCTTAAAACCCGTCAAGCATTAGACAAAACCAAAGTCACTTTAAAGGAAATGCAGTCAATTGTTTTGTTTTTTAATTTTGCTTGCAAAGTTGTTGTCCCGAGTCGTGCATTTTTCAGGAGGTTAATAAATTTGACCATAGGTGTCAGATGCCCCTGGCACTTTATAAGGTTAACAACTCAAATGAAGTTGGATTTACAGGCCTGGCTATTGTTTTTACGGCAATTTAATGGCAAGGCATTCTTTCTGTCAGATCAGTGGCTAACAAACCAAATCTTACATTTGTACACAGATGCCTCTGATTCATTAGGATATGGTGCAATTTTCGGTAGACGTTGGTTTTATGGGCAATGGCCAGCATCATATAGTCTTAAGAAAATATCACTCTTTAAAGATTGTTATCAATTGTAGCTGCAGTTTGTGTCTGGGGAAATCACTGGTCTAATAAAAGAATCCTAATCCATACAGACAATGAGGCGTTAGTGCACATTATTAACTCCAATACAGCTAAAGAAGTGAAAGTTATGGCTCTAGTGCGTAGACTAGTATTACAAAGAATGTTGTTTAATACAGTAAACTCCAGGCCAAGACGGCACTCTCGGGACCAGAGAATTCGTGACGACTTACATGAATGTCGGCTTCTGCTGCAAGTCCTCATTTTGCCGACTTTAATACACAAATACACAAATTGAATCACGGAGTGAAAAAAAATAGATTGAATTAGCTAACCCTAACTCCCTAGGCCTTTTTGCTAGGATGTAGCCTCAATCCTGCAAAATCCTCCAATAGGCCCCATGGAAAAATAGCATATACATTTGTAGCCTCAATCCTGCAAATTCCTCCGTTATTTCTTGAATATGGTTCATGGAGGGGTGACCACTGCCTGAATCCTGCAAAATCCTCTGGCTATGACTGTCAATAGGCTGAGGCAGAGGCAGTGACATCCTGGAGCAGTACGGAGGATGTCAAGTATAATCAAGGACTAAGTTTATGCACGGCTGAGCATAAACAAAACAAGGTCCGGACCAAGACCTTGACACAGTGCGTACTCCGAAATCAGCAACGCACTTTTGCCATGTATAACCTCAATCCTGCAAATTCCTCCAATTTGCAAAAAGGATTTTATAATGGCCTACGCTGTATCTGGATCATGCAAACAAGATTCATGGCTAAAATTCAAAGGCTTTGATTTACCCTGGTCATTCTGCCGACTTTAATACACAAATACACAAATTGAATACATCCATGGTTAATTCCAGCAAATATATCCTCAATGTTTATCATCACAAACAGGCTGTGGTATTGATCACAGAAAGTCATGCATGTACATGTACGTACGTACGAAGCAAGTACTGTGCAGCCAGCTAGCGCGTTAACAGTGGTACGATATACAGATCGCTTGCATACTGTAGGTCTATGTACATGTAGTGTACATTGTGCACGTACGTACGTGTACAGTCACGAATTAAATGTGTGCAGGGACTGGTACAATAAGGGGACCCCCAAAATGAACAGAGCGCAAAATTTTAAGTGCAGTCGAGAGGGGGTACTGGTATTGATGTACTATCGGGAAAACCCCTTTTTGATTGCGCACGTGTAAGGCTGAAACGATACGCCTGTGTCACGATACGATACGTATCACGATACGTATCACGATACATATCAAACGATACGATATATATCGCGATATATCTTGGTATAAAAAAATAAATAAAATCATAACAGATGAACTTAATCAGGGTCTATAAAGTCCTCTTTAATCTGTCTCTACTCGTTTCTGATAATACACAAATAAGTATAAGCCGCACCGACCGCAGCGGTTTCAATTTTGTAAGGCCTCCAAATTCTAGTCAAAATCCTTTGAACCAGTTCCATTTACACTACAGAGCTATAAAAAGGGCCACAAAAGTTATATCAAATCATTTACAATAGATACTCTAACAAACAAATATGGAAATTGCTCATGAGAAATAAACTAGGGGAATTACTGCGGCTGCCCTGTCCGGTCCCCGGCCTTAAAAGTTAATGCATGGCCCGGCAGCATGCGCCGGTGAATGACAACATTTGCTGATTTGTTTTGCCCTAAGACTAAACAGGTCCCGTTTACCTCAAAACTTATCAAACTTGTGTGATTACTTGCGAGTAGTTACGTTGAAAGTTCAAGTTTCAATTGTAACTTTCTTCAAAAAATCAAAACCAAAGATCTTGTCCTGTAGCGCCGTAGGAAACGATGCTGACACTTTCATGGGTGAATCCATTAATTTTGCAAGGGGTGATTCAGTCCCCTTTTTTAGTTTTACATCATTCTTGAATACATTTCAAGAAAAATATATATATTGTGACGTTGAACAACTTATTATCTAATAAAGAAATATTTCGAACACCATAACAAGTATTAGTCGTCATTTTTCTTTTTTTAATCAGCGGAAATATTGGTAATTTTTGTTCCCAAGAAAGAAAACCACCCCTTCATTACCACAAATGGTGTGGTCCGCTAGGGTATTAAGCATACTGCCTAGTAATGATGGAGGAATCCTCCATGGTATCACGTACAGCTAGTCAAAAGTGTCTAAGACAGCTTTCACCGTACTTTTTACTGCTCGGTTTTGGTTTCAGTTTGTTAATAACTTTATTAATTGATAATTCATTTCAGCAACACCTCTCTTCTTGTACCAGTACATTAAATACACATGTGAATCTTATTTGTATTCTTCAAGGCTTGGCGTATAAGCTGCCCTGCGTATAACTAGCCGCAGAAAACATTTTCATGGGCAAAATCAACGATAAGCCGCGGCTTATATTCCGAATATTACGGTACATGAAATGCATGCACCATCTGAAGAAAACGAACTTGACGGAGAGTCTTCATGAACTTTTCACGCGCGCGCACTCAGAAATGTGAGACTTCAACTCTTCGCATTATTATTTGTACATTTCGTGCTCCTCATGCATCGCAGTAGCTTGCAATTTTGTTTCGATGTGCTGCCACTGTTATTTATTATATTGTTATTAATAATATCGATATCAAACATTTGTACCGATATATCGCATCGTGAACGAATGTATCGCAATGCTCCGATATATCGATGTATCGTTTCAGCCTTACGCACGTGTAAGCAAACGATGCACACAATGTACAGACTGTGCATGAAACAGTGTACACGTGCGATTAGTGTACACGTGCTGGCCGATGCATCAATCACGGGCTGTGCCATTGATAAACAGATGTCAGTTAGCAGTGTGTGGGAATATCACTCGACACTTCTTGCAAACCGCAGAGCACGATGCCGACTTATTCAGAGGAATTTTTGTAGTTTCGAGGAAATGGGACTGAAAGTAACACGCCGACAAAGGCGAAATGGCGGCTTACAAAGGCAAACTTAGAAAAGAGACGAGACAATCGGGACTTTCGTCAGACGGCCGATTTAAGCGATATGACAGTTTACACGATGTCGGTTCAGCCGGAGTTTACTGCATTTCTTTCTAAATAGTGCCCTCTTGTGTCCTACTTAAAGTGTGCCCTCTACATCTCGTTTCGAATCGGATCGCCACAATACAAATACTAATATTTTTGATAAGACATTACTATGAAGTTTGTGTAAAAAGTTGCTTATTACATGTATAAGGCTTTATTTATAAAAGTTGTGGATGTAAAGTGTCTAAAGTAAAATATTTAATGAAGAACTTAAGAGTTAGTTTATTCAGCTCACCTGGGTCAACACAGGTAAGGCAGACAGGTCAGCCAAGTCAGCCGGGCTGATCAAACGCTCAACCACAAGCCATCACAATCCTCATGGGACGCCCTTAGCCGTGGCCGTAGCCACTCACAAAATACCCGTTACAGATTGGGTCTTAGTATGAGATTTACTGGGAAATTCCACGGTTATTTACGTTACGTCTTTGATCCACTTCTGAGTTTCCTTGGGCTGTAATAACCTTACTGAAAAGGTTTAATAACTGCTATCCCGATGGTAGATAGAGTAGACCTAGATCTACCTAAGCACCAAAGATGACATCCAGAAAAAGGTGTTATGTATGATAAACAAGATGCACAAAATCAGTTACTCATGTTACATTTTCAGACATGCATCAAAAGCCAACTATACTTTCAACACAGGCGGGTCACAAATGGTCAGATTACATACTATGACGGGTCAATATCAGTCGACTGGTTTTGACTCGTGGGACAATCAACGAGAGGTACCACTCATTGTGAATGCACTGTGGGACAGTCAATGAGAGGCGGGTCAAAATCAGTTGACTGATTTTGACCCGTTGGACAGTCAATGAGAGGTACCACTCATTGTGAATGCACTGTGGGACAGTCAATGAGAGGCGGGTCAAAATCAGTTGACTGGTTTTGACCCGTTGGACAGTCAATGAGAGGTACCACTCATTGTGAATGCACTGTGGGACAGTCAATGAGAGGCGGGTCAAAATCAGTTGACTGATTTTGACCCGTTGGACAGTCAATGAGAGGTACCACTCATTGTGAATGCACTGTGGGACAGTCAATGAGAGGCGGGTCAAAATCAGTCGTCTGGTTTTGACCCGTTGGACAGTCAATGAGAGGTACCACTCATTGTGAATGCACTGTGGGACAGTCAATGAGAGGCGGGTCAAAATCAGTTGACTGGTTTTGACCCGTTGGACAGTCAATGAGAGGTACCACTCATTGTGAATGCACTGTGGGACAGTCAATGAGAGGCGGGTCAAAATCAGTTGACTGATTTTGACCCGTTGGACAGTCAATGAGAGGTACCACTCATTGTGAATGCACTGTGGGACAGTCAATGAGAGGCGGGTCAAAATCAGTCGTCTGGTTTTGACCCGTTGGACAGTCAATGAGAGGTACCACTCATTGTGAATGCACTGTGGGACAGTCAATGAGAGGCGGGTCAAAATCAGTCGTCTGGTTTTGACCCGTTGGACAGTCAATGAGAGGTACCACTCATCGTGAATGCACTGAGACAGTCAATGAGAGGTGGACAGTCAATGAGAGGTACCAATAATTGTGAATGCACTGTGGGACAGTCAATGAGAGGCGTGTCAAAATCAGTTGACTGGTTTTGACCCGTTGGACAGTCAGTGAGAGGTACCACTCATTGTGAATGCATTGTGGATTACAATATTCCCTCCATGTTTTTTTTTTGGGGGGGGGGGGCTCAGATATTTCATGTCAGTATAATATCAGGTAGTTGCTGGTGTTTTGTTAGGTGTTTTTTATTTGTGGCGGGGCTCAGATAATTCATGTCAGTATAATATCGGGTAGTTGCTGGTGTTTTGTTAGGTGTTTTTTATTTGTGGCGGGGCTCAGATCATTCACAGGATAATAGTTGCTGGTGGATTTCAATACTCCCTGGGTGTGCTTTAGGGAGGGGTGTGATTTTTTTAGGGGGGGGGCCTTCAGATAATTTACAGAGCAGAGTAGTTGCTTGGTGGATTATAATACTTCCTTGGTGGTTTTCTGTTTGATGGGGGGTGTTTGTTTGTTGGGGGGGGGGGGTCTCAGATAATTCTCAGAGGAGCCACAACTGTTTTGACAGGGATCATGATTCAGAAAACACCAGCCACTATGGGGTCGTTCAGACACCGTCTTAAATTCCCATTAAAACACTGGTTGAACTCGATTCAGTGTAACTTTCTTGCTAAAACGATGTCTGAATGCTTTTTTATTTAGACCGAATCGAGTTGAACTCGAAGATAAAACGGCAACTTAAACCCCCTCGGAGGGAGGGTTTAGCGAATAACCAGAATGAGTTTATCTCCTAGTACGATGTCAGAACAGCGTTAGCTAAAACGCTGCCCATTTTAGCCAGCGCAGTTACCCGGAGTTACGTAACGCTTTCTCCATGGTGTGCTTTTCTATTAAGCAAACAATGTCCTAATACTCCTACCGTTAAAAAAAAAATCCAATTTCAAGTCCAATTTCGCAAGTTTTCAGACCACATGGTCCGAGTGTCACATCGTGCTCACTTGCACGCACTTGACTCACGATGCCATGACAAACCTGTAGATGTCAACGCAACAACCGATAACCGGAGCATAATTATCATAATACACTAATATATTCAACCAACAGGAAAACCTTGGCGTTGATTGGTCAATATTGCAATGTTAATATCATGTGTATTTTCACGTGACTGACACAGAGATGCCACAGGGTCTGCTTGAAAAAAACGGAACTGGGTCTGCTTGAAAAATGGAACTTTTGTGTGTGTGAAAAAGCCACTCCGTGTCCGACACAAAGTGCCCGTTGTCATCTTTATCTTGTAGCCAAGCCAAGTTCTGTTTATTTTTTAATTTTGCTTCTATGGCCTTTAAAGCTGTCAGTTCGTTCAATCACTTTGACTTTTTCCATATTCCTAATATTTATTCTGCCTTTAAAGCTGTCGGTTCGTTCAATCACTTTGACTTTTTCCATATTCCTAATATTTATTCTGCCTACCCGAATTTCCAACGTAATATTCAACACGAAATATGCACGATTCCACAACATGATCCTTGCACGACGCGATGCGCTCAACGAAAACATGGTTGGTACCCGCATTTTTTGTATTCACATATATCACTGCGATCGGAAACCACCGAAAGCTGAAATGATAGACTTGATTTCCAGGCTGAATGCTACGTGTGCTTAGCACACAGCACGCCCGCATGCGGTGAAGCACACGCGAGGCGCCGTTGTATACTGCGTGCAAGTACGTTGGCCGCTTGTATCGCATGCATGCTCGGCAACAACATATATACACAAAGACTGTTTTTAAGACTACTTCAACGAACAACGTTGTGCCATGCGTGCGCCTAAATGTACTAAATCGAGGTAAAAATCTACGCATTTCCACAGTTTTTCTTCTCTTTTTCTGGTTAATTTGACGGCCGGAAAAAAACGGAATTTTGTGAGTTTTTTTTTTTAAAACCGGAATTCCGGTTAAAACCGGAAAAGTGGCATCTCTGTGACATGTTGTGCGGGCAAGTTGATGCAGTAAACCTTGAGTGAAATCTGTTCAATAACGTCTTGTTTTGAACACTGGTTTTCGAACAACTTTTCAGAACATTTTTTATGTCTTTTTGCACCACGAAAGGTACAGAAAATAGCCCCCAAAATGTAAACACAAAAGGTGTATATGTAAGGTCGATGTACGCGATACTTCCAAAAAATGGGGAAATTGCTGCGGCGAACAAGTAACTGTCATCATGTTTACCGGCGTGCCATGCTACATGACCGGCCGAGGCTGCGATGTCAAACACGGCATGGCAACACACATTACACGGTGAGGGGCTCAGACCACGTGTAGCGAATTGTCAAAACGGAAGAGTTCAGGCTCATTTTAGCGCGCAGTTTTTGCCGAGGCAGATGTTCTACGTGACCTTAGAAATTGAGATAAACTACTTGGAGTACTTGCTATACGTAAAACGATGTCTGGACACTCGGTAGTGGTGAGTGACCGTTTCAACGTGAGTGACCATTTTAGCTAACACGGTGTCTGAACATGGCCTATTGTTACCAACTGCAGACAATTCTTTAACTGGTCAACAGCCAATAGACTGCCATTGAACAGCCAAAGCTGTTTGACAATGCCTGCCACTTGCAGACAATACTTATCAAGTCAATACAACAACCAACAGCCACACAGTAGCCACAGCTGTTTGACAATACCAGCCACTTGCAGACAATACTTTATCAGGTTAATACAACAATCAACAGCCACACAGTAGCCACAGCTGTTTCACAATACCAGCGACTTGCATGCAATACTTTATCAGGTCAATACAACAATCAACAGCCACACAGTAGCCACAGCTGTTTGACAATACCCAGCCACTTGTAGACAATACTTTATCAGGTCAATACAACAATCAACAGCCACACAGTAGCCACAGCTGTTTGACAATGCCTGCCACTTGCAGACAATACTTTATCAGGTCAATACAACAATCAACAGCCGCACATTGTAGCCACAGCTGTTTGACAATACCAGCCACTTGCAGACAATACTTTATCAGGTCAATACAACAATCAACAGCCACACAGTAGCCACAGCTGTTTGACAATGCCTGCCACTTGCATACAATACTTTATCAGGTCAATACAACAATCAACAGCCACACAGTAGCCACAGCTGTTTGATAATACCAGCCACTTACCAATTGCTGACAATACCAATAGGCCCACACCCAAAAAGTTCTGCTTCCAATTACATGGCATTTGAAAACAGGGCAATAGGTAGGGGTTTGTTTTGGAGGGGGGGGGGATTTTTTGACAAGTATCATGTTTCAGTCAATACCAAACACCAACTGTGGACAGCACTTTGTCAAGTCAGTCCTTCTGATTTGAGGCGTGCGATCACACCCCCACACCATCGCACACCTAAAAGCTTCCCGCGAAGTGTGAACAATTGCATGCCTGAATTTCCCTGGACCACAGATCACACACCTAGAAAATCACACACCTTGAAAAAATACTCACCTAGAAAAGTCCAGGTGTGCCTTTTTCTACACGCCTGTGATTTTCAAATCAGAAGGACTGTCAAGTCAAAAACAGTCAACAGCACTTTAGCACCCACAGCTGTTTTGACAGGGATCATGTTTCAAACAGTCAATACCAGCAACTTACTGACTATGACAGTACTTTAACGAGACAATAACAGTCAGCAAATATTCATTACCAACAACTGTTCTACGGGTCACAGTTGGTCAAGTCATTCTCATGGCCAGTTACTTAAGCAGTCAAAACGGGTCAATAATGTAGTTCTATGCATAGAATTCCATCGGGTCAAAAAACGGTTACCTGACTGATTTGGACCCGAGTAACAGCATGGCTGAGTATGCATGTTTGCATTGGAGGGTTCTAATGGGCCAAACACATAAGTTTATGGAAGGTAAAAGATGAGCTAGTATTTTTTCTCTTTTTTCACTGCTAGGAAAAGGGTGCTTAGGACAAATTCAGTTTCTAATAGGCACTTCCATTATTAAGCCATTTTACATTGTTGTCAAACGAGAATATCAGTTTTCAAAATGGTTTCAAATTTATGATGTGATTAGGGTAATGTATAAACAGGGAGAGACATTTTGTGACACGTTGTACGTTTAAATCCTCATTATAAAATATCAAATAATTCTTCACGATGACTCTGAGTTTTCTAGGTTTTGACTGATAGCATTCCTCCAGGGTACATCTTCACAATGACTCTGAGTTTTCTAGGTTTTGACTGGGTTATCATTATTAAGAAATATCTGAAAGGTAGAGCAAGAGGTAAGGGGGGGGGGGGGGGGGAAAGAAATGTTCGAATTAACCCCACAAAGCAGTGCCCCACTACCAGCACTCTTTATTTGTGGGAGAACATAGAAGAGCGCCAGATCACCCATTTTGATTACTTGTTTCGGCTTATTCTTTAGGTACATGTAACTAAAAACTAACCTCAAGAATCAGTAATGGGTAGCCCAGCAAGCAGGTCATCCGTTCATCTGTCGGTCCTCCTCCCTGCTTCCGGTTCCTCAGGTTTCTGTTTGATGAGGCTGTCGGAGCCCTGACGATGTCTTGAGGCAGGCTTATCCTCATCTCAGTAGAGCAATTCCCTCATCAGTCAGTGGTCCTCACTTTGCTGAAAGGATTCAAATAACGAAAGGAAACATTTGAATTATTGAGCTGTATTCGTGCCAGGGCTCGAAAGGGGAAAGAAAACATTGAATTAACCCCACAAAGCAAAGCCCTGCTACCGGAACTCATTTGTGGATAAACATAATAACAGAGTCAGATCGCCCATTTAAATTTGTTCTGTGACTTGATTGTTCCTGTTAAGAGGAGGCCTATACACAGCCTAAAAGCAGAACAGGAAGGGGACAGACCTCATTTATCCCAGGACAAACCAATAACACCAGTAAATAAAGATGTGCTGCAAACTATGTTACAAGGCTATGATGGCATTAAGTACAAATTCTTAATTCATGGATTTACAATTGGTTTTTAGGTTTTACAGGCAATCAAAAATTTAGGACATCAACAAATTTAAAATCTGCTCTTCAAAATCCAAAAGTGGTTTCTGAAAAACTAGGGTTAGAACTTAGACAAGGTAGGCTCGCAGGGCCGTTCCAAGACTTGCCACTTAATAATTTTTGCGTTAGCTCGATTGGTTTAGTTTCTAAAAGACAGCCTGGTTCATTTTGAATAATTCATCATTTGTCTCATCCTAAACATGGTTCCGTAAACGATGGAATACCAGATTGCAACGCAACAGTCAAGTATGCGTCAACGGAGGACGCAATACAAATTTTGAAGAAAGTGGGTCCAGGATGTGTGCCATCTAAACTAGATATAAAGTAATGAAAGGTTTGCGGAAACACCATGTGCGAATAATTTTTTCAACTAATAGAATGGTTCTAAAAAGAACCAGAGGTGTAAACTCGACGTTCCGGTCAGTATGCTCTGACCGTCTTCAGGAGAGTGCCTAAACTCTAAGAAAGTGAATACTTAAGAGTAATTCCGTGTAAATACTTCATATAAGTGTCCACGCTCAAAAAATCGAATTTTTTAAAACTTTGTGGGATGAAAGGACTTAGGGAGCAAGTAACCAAAATATACTTTTTAAACTTTTATTTTGCCCGTTGCCATGGTTATGGGCCATTATGTGTTTTGGGCATTTTTCGGCAATTTTGAGGCTGCAAAAATTCATTTTTCGCGTTATTTTCAAAGGTCATCCAGCCAAATTGCAAAGTAATGTCACAAAAGTAACTATATCATGACAAAGTATCATCCTTACCCTTACTAGAAAAAAATAGAAACACTTCTGAAAATCTCCTTTATATTATTTTTAGGCCCTATAATACAGCATGTTTTTACAACTAGCAAAACTGCATTTTTTACCCCATTTTTAACCCTCCAATATGGCACTTGCCAGGGCACTCAGAATAATTTCCCTTCGGTTATGGTTAGTTCAGACATTGGTTTTTTCATATCTGGTGAGAAAATTTTGGGTTATTGTATAGCCTTTGTGCAGTAGCGCTCCAAATATGGTAAATTTCACAAAAACCTTAAAAAGTGTATTTTCAGTGTTTTCCTTTGTTTTGAGTAATAACTTGTATAATTGGTATTGTTCATGAATCTAGCACATTTTTACAAACAGAATCAGACTGTGTATCATTTTTAGACCATTGGGTGAATAGTAGGTCGTGTACTTCCCCCCACACCTGGTTAGGCCCCGCCCACTCCCCCTGTGCCACCGAATTTTGAACTTGTATGTTGCATAACGGAACAAATGTAAATATGCAAGTGAACACATTAGAAATAACATAGAATTCCTTTTCACAGCCTCCCCTTCCCCCACCCCGTGGGCATTGCTTGGGGTTGAGGGTGGGGTGTGACCACCCACCAATAACTTGGCATTGTTGGTACAATCATTGTCACATGGGCAAAACTCATGTGATTGCAAGCTGCAATGAATAATAATGGCCATATCCACTGTCCTCTGATTGAAGTGCACCATCATTCCAATGATGTCCAGTCCTCCCCTCCCAGCTAGGCCCCGCCCCTTCCCTTGCCACCAAATTCAGATTTTGATTTCTGCATGTATTTGCCTAAATTAATATTGTAAATAGATGTCAATTTGCAAGTGAAGCTTTCATAATCTACACCAACAGGCGTACCCGTCTCACAGCCCACCCCCTGCCATCCCTCTTCCTACTCCGGTGATCATTATGAGCAACTACCCCTCCCCCTTCCAAAGAATTGTACAGAATATGTATTATTGTTAAGGTTACATATTGCCTTGCGGAAAGTCCACATATTTACATACAGTATGTAGGTTTCGCTATTTTTTTTGTCAACGTGGGAGTGGTTTGGAATATCTGGAAAGCGCAGGGGGGTGTAATATGGATACATGTACATCATACATGTACATAATGCTGAAATTTGTTTTAACAAAATTGCATTTATTTTATTATTTTCAATACAGAGAAGTGATATGGCGATTACGAGAGCAAATAACTCATATTTTTATATTAAAATACATGTACTTTAAAACAACTATCACTCTAGTGAAAACTCAAAATGGCCTCTATATTGATTGATTGAATTGAACGTGTAAATATGGTCAGATCAAGCACATAAAAGTTGAATATAGTGCTGCTATGCCCTCCAAAATCGTAATTTTGTCATTAGCATGACATTTAGAGTCTCTTCCACTTCTGTGGTGCATCCTTTGTTACATGGCAAGCAATCTAAATGTATTGGTGCTTATAAATTACAGGGGGGTTTTGTATACAAGCAGGGAATGTTTTGTTAATGTGTTAATTAAAAAAAATCAACTTCCCCACCGAACCACAAGTGCTTACAGATTTGAACCCTTTCTGGCGGGTACTTGGGTTTTTTTTTCTGAAAGGGAGGGGTACAGCACACTGTGATCCCATGTTGATTTGCATAATATGGTTTTCCGGTGCTCGTCTCCGGAGAACCCCTTTGGCACAGGGGGGCGTGAGTGGACATTCTAACAGCCTTCTTGTAGGCAAGAAATCGTATGGGATATCTGATTGGTCCGTTTGCTGCAGCCAGCATACTTTCAACCAATCCCTGATGGGGAACTAGGCAGGCTGGCAATGTTTCGCGCGTTTTTCTCCCTTTTCCGCTTTCTTTCGCCGAGCTTCACATACGACAAAATAAAACCCTTCCCTCCCTCCACCATTTAACCAGTTAGTACTGGGCTTACACAATTTTAGTTAGCCCCATGTTTGGGAGTAGCCACTGAACGTTGGAGGTAACCCCTTTGAGGCTAGAGTTAGAGCTGGAGCACATCTTACATGAATGTCATTGACAAGTAAGAAGGGGATGGGGCAGATGTAGACAGGTCCAGACT
This sequence comes from Patiria miniata, assembly GCF_015706575.1. Taxonomy (NCBI): domain Eukaryota; kingdom Metazoa; phylum Echinodermata; class Asteroidea; order Valvatida; family Asterinidae; genus Patiria; species Patiria miniata. The sequence continues at coordinate 806,349 of NW_024037064.1, read as the reverse complement.
GGGCGTCAGTTGTCGCATTTCTTCTGGGCTGGGTCTGTTGGGCATAATTTATACCTCAGGTGACGTGAGGTGGGATTTGGTAATCCCGACATGTACACACCTCCCTCGTGGAGGCTGGATTTTGTTCAGCCATGTTTTCTCGTGGACTGTCTGAAGTCCTCCTGGTCGACAGTTTTTCTGCAGGCTTTAATGCCAGGCATATTTTTATGCAGATATTGCTTTGCAATCTGTTTCTCGCCAGGGGGCATTTGTACTCCCAACATCTCTAGCATGCCGCTAAGTAGACCCCTCCCCAGTTCTCACAGTACACGTATACTGCTGCTCTGGGACCCCCACATTACTCGCGGGCTTGGCCTGCTCTCGGGGACCCATATCTCAGCTCTGACCACATAAAAGGCAAACTCACTAGTGCGCCGGGATGGCCTCTCTGGGCCTGTGGCCGCCAATCCCTGCATTCTAAATACAACTTGCCTCTCCCCAACTTGGGGATTCTTCCCCTTGGCCTCCTTCTGTATTTTGGAAGGACGGGGGAGGGGGCAGAAATGAGGGGGGCAGGGACACGCCCAAGGTGGAACTAGGGGGGTTAGAAAATCAGAACGACTAATTTTGTATAAAACCAATCACCAGAATCTTAATTCTAGCTAATCACCTAATATTCTGATTACTCTATATCTTGATTATAACCCTTGATCCTAAAGTTTTCATTGCCACCGTTCACTTTTGCTATATATTTTATATAACTGTAAGTGTTGTTCATATATGTGGTTTATTGTAGCTTGATAACCATTGTATTAAGACTCAGTGTAATTTATTTGGTGTAACTTGCCGCGCTTAGTATACCTGTAACTTTATGCTTAATTGCATGGTTTGGTGGTTTACAACACTCATTGTCATCGTTATTTGATTACCAAATTATTGCATTGCGGGGCCTCAACATACAGTGTAATAGTAGACAATGCAAACACGGTAATATTGTATTGGTTAATACATGTAAGATACATGGGACTGTATCATCAAGAGCAATAAACGCTCGGCGAAGGTTAGCCGAAGCTGACCACATATATCCATGTCCGTGTGCTCTCTCTCGTCCTCTCTAGGGCCAAACATGTACTCTGACCAATTTTCCTACAACCGATTTTGGCAGGAAAATATTGGTTGACCATATACTCTATAATATGACATTCTGGGTTCTATTGCTGTTACCACTAGAGGTGTTTTTTATAAATTTTTCAAAACTCTTGTCTAGATAACATTTTGGGCATAATTTCTGTATTTTTGTGTAAACATTCATCCCATTCAAGCAATTGTATGCATTCATTGTCACTGCCATAGGGACTTATAATTACTGATTTCATTCCAAAAATGTGTGGGTTTTCAACCCGAATTGGCAAAACTAAAGTAAATATACACAATTGTGGTGATGTTATTTAATGCTCTGCAATTCATTCATGTAATAACTATAAGAAACGTACATCAAAACAAACAAAATGGTACAGAGTGAAAGGTGAAAATAACATGCGCTTCTCGCACCAATGGCGGCCACGTTACATACTGAGCATGTATTGTTGTTAATTATATAGCCATGAATTTCAGTCATAGGATAATACTTCCGTGATAGGCTTTGAAAATGGAAGTATTTTTGACTTAAGTTTATGAGCACCGATGTCTTTACAACGGTTGCCATGGTAATAATAAGCACACTACAGAAGTGTATTTGGTGCCACAAAACTTCATGTTGATCAGGCAAATACAAATTTGGAGGACAATTCCACTAAAAAATTCTTCTGACCCGAACTACATGTATATAGCCAAGTCAAGTCAGAGTGAAATTCATGCAATCAAATTGATGCTGTGTTCTCTCGGAGCTTTCACTGGAGTGATCGTTGTTTTAAAGTACATGTATTTCAATATAAACAAATAAAAGTTAGTTGCTCTCTAAATCGACAGATCTTTTCCGTTTTAAAAATTATAAAATAAACGTCATTTTGTTCACTGCACCTTTTACTGTAATTCCAAAGTAGCTTGCAATATGAACAAATGTGTACACACACATGCATGTGTCCAGATCACCCTTCCCACCCCCACCCACCCCCACGACACACCCCTTCTCCTCCTCGCTTTTCGGATATTTCAAGCTGCCCCGTGTTGTAAAAAAGCCACCTTACATAATTCAGACTTTCCACAAGGCCATATGCATGTATGTAATCTCAACAAAATTGTACTTGTTGACTTGTTGGGGAGGGCGTGGTTCTCTTTGAGCTTTAGGAGTGGGGGTGGAAGGGGAAGGGGCTATCTGTGAGACGGCTGTTGGTGTAGATCGTAAAAAGTTCACTTTCAAATTGATATCTAGTATTTACAATTTAATTTTAGGCAAATACATGCAGAAATCAAAATCTGAATTTGGTGGCAAAGGAAGGCCGGGGCCTAGCTGGAAGGGGAAGGACTGGACATCATTGGAATAATGGTGTACTTCAATCAGAGGACAATGGATATGGCCATTATTATTCATTGCGGCTTGCAATCACATAAGTTTTGCCAATGTGACAATGATTGTATCGACAATGCTAAGTTATTGGTGGGTGGTCACACCCGCACCCCACCCTCAACCCCAAGCAATGCCCCCGGGAGTGGGTGAAGGGGAGGCTGTGAAAAAGAACTCTATGTAGAACTCTATGTTCACCATGTTGATCAGTTTGCGCTAAAGTTCAACTTGACATGAAGACATGACTGGAAACACCGCTAAGAAAGAGGAAATCAGTACATTGGTGGAGAGCATGACGAGGAGCCGCCAGTTAGTAGCGCTGCACTCTATAACATTACTCAGGTCAATACAACAATCAACAGCCACACAGTAGCCACAGCTGTTTGAAAATAACTGCCACTTGCAGACAATGCTTTATCAGGTCAATACAACAATCAACAGCCACACAGTAGCCACACAGTAGCCACAGCTGTTTGACAATGCCTGCCACTTGCAGACAATGCTTTATCAGGTCAATACAACAATCAACAGCTGCACAGTAGCCACACAGTAGCCACAGCTGTTTGACAATGCCAGCCACTTGCAGACAATACTTTATAAGGTCAATACAACAATCAACAGCCACACAGTAGCCACAGCTGTTTGATAATACCAGCCACTTACCAATTGCTGACAATACCAATAGGCCCCCACCCAAAAAGTTCTGCTTCCAATTACATGGCATTTGAAATCAGGGTAATAGGTAGGGGTTTTTTTTTTTGGGGGGGGTGGATTTTTTGACAGGGATCACGTTCAGTCAATACCAAACACCAACTGTGGACAGCACTTTGTCAAGTCAGTCCTTCTGATTTGAGGTGTGCGATCACACCCCCACACCATCGCACACCTAAAAGCTTCCCGGGAAGTGTGAACAATTGCATGCCTGAATTTCCCTGGACCACAGATCACACACCTAAAAAATCACACACCTAGAAAAATACACACCTAGAAAAGTCCTGGTGTGCCTTTTTCCACACGCCTGTGATTTTCATATCTGAAGGACTGCCAAGTCAAAAACAGTCAACAGCAATTTAGCACCCACAGCTGTTTTGACAGGGATCATGTTTCAAACAGTCAATACCAGCAACTTACTGACTATGACAGTACTTTAACGAGTCAATAACAGTCAGCAAATATTCATTATCAACAACTGTTCTACAGGTCACAGTTGGTCAAGTCATTCTCATGGCCAGTTACTTAAGCAGTCAAAACGAGTCAATAATGTAGTTCTATGCATAGAATTCCATCGGGTAAAAAAACAGTCACCTGACTGATTTGGACCCGAGTAACAGCATGGCTGAGTATGCATGTTTGCATCGGAGGGTTCTAATGGGCCAATTACATAAGTTTATGGATGTTGCATTTAAAGGTAAAAGATGAGCTAGTATTTTTTCTCTTTTTTTCACTGCTAGGAAAAGGGTGCTTAGGACAAATTAAGTTTCTAATAGGCACTTCCAGTTACATTATTAAGCCATTTTACATTGTTGTCAAACGAGAATATCAGTTTTCAAAATGGCTTCAAATTTATGATGTGATTAGGGTAATGTATAAACAGGGAGAGACATTTTGTGACAAATGTCCAGTCTGTATGTACATTTAAATCCTCATTATAAAATATCAAATAATTCTTCACAATGACTCTGAGTTTTCTAGGTTTTGACTGATAGCATTCCTCCAGGGTACATCTTCACAATGACTCTGAGTTTTCTAGGTTTTGACTGGGTTATCATTATTAAGAAATATCTGACAGGTAGAGCAAGAGGTGGGGGGGGGGGAGGAAATGTTCGAATTAACCCCACAAAGCAGTGCCCCACTACCAGCACTCTTTATTTGTGGGAGAACATAGAAGAGCGCCAGATCACCCATTTTGATTACTTGTTTCGGCTTATTCTTTAGGTACATGTAACTAAAAACTAACCTCAAGAATCAGTAATGGGTAGCCCAGCAAGCAGGTCATCCGTTCATCTGTCGGTCCTCCTCCCTGCTTCCGGTTCCTCAGGTTTCTGTTTGATGAGGCTGTCGGAGCCCTGACGATGTCTTGAGGCAGGCTCATCCTCATCTCAGTAGAGCAATTCCCTCATCAGTCAGTGGTCCTCACTTTGCTGAAAGGATTCAAATAACAAAAGGAAACATTTGAATTATTGAGCTGTATTTGTGCCAGGGCTCGAAAGGGGAAAGAAAATATTGAATTAACCCAACAAAGCAAAGCCCTGCTACCAGAACTCATTTGTGGACGAACATAATAACAGAGTCAGATCGCCCTATAGGCCTATACACAGCCTAATAGCAGAACAGGAAGGGGACAGACCTCATTTATCCCAGGACAAACCAATAACACCAGTAAATTAAGATGTGCTTCAAACCATGTTACAAGGCTATGATGGCATTAAGTACAAATTCTTAATTCATGGATTTACAATTGGTTTTTAGGTTTTACAGGCAATCAAAAATTTAGGACATCAACAAATTTAAAATCTGCTCTTCAAAATCCAAAAGTGGTTTCTGAAAAACTAGGGTTAGAAATTAGACAAGCTAGGCTCGCAGGGCCATTCCAAGACTTGCCACTTAATAACTTTTGCATTAGCAGGATTGGTTTAGTTTCTAAAAAACAGCCTGGTTCATTTTGAATAATTCATCATTTGTCTCATCCTAAACATGGTTCCGTAAACGATGGAATACCAGATTGCAACACAACAGTCAAGTATGCGTCAACGGAGGACACAATAAAAATTGTGAAGAAAGTGGGCCCAGGACGTGTTCTATCTAAGCTGGACATAAAGTCTGCATTCAAGATTATACCGATTCATCCAAGTGACCACAATCTGCTAGGGTTTTCATGGGATAACCAACTTTTTTATGATAAAACTCTGCCAATGGGTTGCCGATCAAGTTGTGCTATATTCAAGGAATTTAGCACAGCGATAGAATGGATAACAAATAAGGAATTGAAGCCAGCTGGCTTAGTCCATATTCTGGATGATTTTCTAATCATTTCAACATCTCATCAACAGGGTGTCGATGATTTGGTAGGATTTCAAACACTGAGTAATAGGCTGGGTATTCCCCTTGCACCAGAGAAAACTGAAGGGCCTACAACCCGGCTAACATTTGCCAGGATCGAACTAGATACAATACGGTAGCAATGGCTGCGCGGTTACCGCCGGACAAATTGCAAAAGCCATCTTAAAACCAGTCAAGAATTAGACAAAACCAAAGTAACTTTAAAGGAAATGCAGTCGATTGTTTGTTTTTTTAAATTTTGCTTGCAAAGTTGTTGTCCCGAGTCTTACATTTTTCAGGAGGTTAATAAATTTGACCATAGGTGTCAGATGCCCCTGGCACTTTATAAGGTTAACAACTCAAGTGAAGTTGGATTTACAGGCCTGGCTATTGTTTTTACGGCAATTTAATGGCAAGGCATTCTTTCTGTCAGATCAGTGGCTAACAAACCAAACCTTACATTTGTACACAGATGCCTCTGATTCATTAGGATATGGTGCAATTTTCGGTAGACGTTGGTTTTATGGGCAATGGCCAGCATCATATATAGTCTTAAGAAAATATCACACTTAAAGAATGTTATCAATTGTAGCTGCGGTTTGTGTCTGGGGAAATCACAGGTATAAAAGAATCCTAATCCATACAGACAATGAGGCGTTAGTGCACATTATTAACTCCAATACAGCTAAAGAAGTGAAAGTTATGGTTCTGGTGTGTAGCCTAGTAGTACAAAGAATGTTGTTTAATATTCAGTTTCGAGCTGTACATGTCCCTGGATGCATAAATACACTAACTGATAAACTTTCTGGTCTACAGGTGGAAGCATTCCAAAAAGCAGCCCCACAAGCGATGGAACATCCATTGTTACTACCAGTGGAAATACAACCTCAGAGTTAGTTCCAGGATTATTCAACCTACTTTCAAAATCAATGGCTGTTTGCACATGGAGAACGTACCAAAGAGCACAAATGTTGATTCAGTTTATCAATAAGTACGGCTTAAGCGCCTCATTGCCACTGCCACCAATCCTGGTAGCGCTATTTGTAACCCACTTATTCGAGGCTAACTATGCAGCTAGTGCTATTAGTGTCAACAATTAATTTAATTCACAAACTTTATAATGACAGAGCCAGGTCATGCGTTTATGGTACAAAAAGTGATCCAAGTTGTACAACTGGCCAAACCCAAGTTAGATGTAAGATTGCCTATTAAAAGGGAATAAACAACATTTGCAAACATCGACAAATAAAACTACCAAGTTTTTATGAAATACATTTCTAGGATGTTGGTAAATGACAGTCAAAAGCATCCTGTAAAATTATGGCACCTGGTGTGAAGTCATTTTCAAGAAATTTGTATTTTGTATAAATTTCCAACAGTGGTCGGTTGACCACCGTTGGAAAAACCTAACTATTTTTCAACTACTGCTCTAAATTCACCATTTTTTTCAGTCAAAATTTTGTTTGCTATTGGTTACATGTTCATGAATGAGTGCAGGCCAGCTAAACTGGTTCCCTTACCTCACAAATTTCCGGCATCTATAATTTGATCCATTTTATCTTTAGTGAAGTCAGGGGAACCAGACTACTCCACCATGTGTGTTTTTCTTCGTTTTTCCACCATTTTCCACCATTTTCGAACACAAAAACTTCAAACATGTTAGTGTAACAATATTTTATCTATCATACCCCTCAAATAGTTCATTTCTGAAAATTACAGCAAAAACCAATGATGTACATTGCCTTTAACATATTGCATAAGATGGTAGATGCATTAGAACATTGTTCACAATCATTCTATCAAATAGCGTTGTATAAGAGCTTATATTTGTTGGTGTTTGCAGCGTTTCTACGCATTGGTGAAATTACAGTATCCAATAGGAACACAGAGAATATGCTAAAAGTAGATTGCGTTCAGGTTGGAATGGATGGCCAAGGTTGAAAGATTATGTTCCGTTGTTTTAAACACTCGAATGGTTACAAATTTGTGTCACTTGACACATCTTTGGAAAATGACATCATGCAAGGTTGTCACCGGTTCCTGAATCCCCCAATTGCAAACCAAGTACAAATAAGAATGCATAGAGGGAGGGCCGGATTCACAGACATTTTCAAAAATGTGTCACTTGACACGTACAGTCGACTCCCGTTATAACGAGCTCGGTCATAACGAGCACATTCTCCCAGTCCCGATCAATTTGTGTACATTACTATGGGGAAATATTTGGTTATTACGTGCACGGACATAACGAGACTTCGGCTATTACGACGATTTTGGCTGACCCAATGCGAGGAAAAGCATTGTTCTCAACCCATTTACGACGACATCTTTTCAAAACTACGGGCATTGCAGCTTGTCAACGACAGACCTTTTGTCCCGAAACGGGTATCATGCTCCCGTCTTCCAATTCAAGCAACACACTTAAGCTTCACCCATCAATGTACCTTTGTAAAGACTTCAACCCAACGTTATTTCATCTCGCCGATCTTTTCAAATAAATTCAATGGGACTGTGATAATCGGCGCAGTGGACCGCTGGTCTAGTCGCTAATCCCCCGCTGCGGTTTCCCTTTAGCGTGAACAGGTTTGAAGTTTGCTTACGACTGCGGTACCACGTTTCTAGATTATTACAAACTAACGATAGTGGGTGCTCAGGAGTTAAGTGTTAACATTGTAAGGAATAGCCTTTAGTACTACCGCCCGAACATCGGGTGCTTAATTGCTCCCTATTGTTGGCTTGTGGCTATAAAAAAAAATACGTAGTAAAGTACACAGCATCACAAAACAAACAGCTCTTTTCAGAGCCACCACAACTTCCAAAAAGAGATAATTCAGTCTGTCTTGAAAAAATAAAGTTTAAAACATACCGTGGTTCCCGCCCCAAAAAAAGGTTAATCCGAAGAATAAAAAAATTAAAATCTTAAACAAATTAAGAACCCCTCCGGCCCCGCCGAAAAAACAATCCCAATGAAAACAGTTTTCCAAGATCTTCAAACGCCCCACCACATATACATTGTACAAATGTTAATCCGAAATTATTACTTTTGTTTATTTATTATTATTATCTTAAAAGAATCCCTCCCGACAAACAATAATCACCAATTGCTGTGAAATTACACATGGAGACACTTAAACCCAGAAGTAATATTAGCGCCCTCTCTTGCCCGATTCCAGCAAATGCAAAACGAAAGCAAAATGTCACTTGGCACGAATGTGCGCTATAGTTAACCGAAATAATTACAATTTCAAAGAATCCCTTCAGAAACAATAACACCCAACTGTTCCAAAAAGTCAACAACCAAAAGGCATCTAAGGATCAGGAGTCATTAAAACCCGGAAGTAATGCATGTATTGGCGCCCTCTCTTGCCCGATTCCAGCAAATGCAAAATGAAAGCAAAATGTCACTCGGCACGATTTGTGCGAGTGACCTACTTGCCTGATTCTTCTCAGCGATGATGCCTTTTCCTCCAGATTCAGGTCCTCAAATATTGAACAATGTTCCCTTAAAGGTATTTTATTTATTTCATTTATTCATCACCATCAGTTAAATATTAAATATACATTAATAACAGACGTACATACCAACAAATGACCATCATTTCATGTCTTCGGACGTGCGTTACATGATTAAAACATGCACGCACATGTACCGTACCTTGTGCACAACGAATGGGGAAAAATGCGCTCCGGTTTTAGCGAGGTTCCGGCTATAATGACAGTATTGTGAAAGTCCATCGGACCTCGTTATAACGGGAGCCGACTGTATTTGGAAATTGATAGCATGCGTGAAGGTTGTCAACATAGATATAGACTAATGATGTGCATCGGGTCGGGTTGACCAGGCCAAACTGACCCGAAACATTAAAGATATAAACCGAATCCGAACCGAAACAGATCTTAACTCCCTCAAACTGACCCAAGCCGAAAAATGAAGTAAAACCAACCCGAACCGACCCAACCCGATAAAAACCAAAAAAAAACAACAACAAATACCTTTTTGCTTTGACAAAATGATCACTTTTTTGTGCCTGCCCTTACCCACGTGGCATGAATTCTTTTGCAAAACCATCGTATCTCTCTGTCACACTCAGTGGGTTGATCGAGAGTAACTTCGCTTACTGAACAAAGTCCCATGGTATCATCACGCGGTATCATGAAAACTGTTACAATGTATCTATTTCACTGTCAGTCCCATTCGACTGGAGAAATTAATACAGTGGCAACTTGATAGTGCGCTCGGTGGCCACACCACACAATGGGCTGCGGTCACAGTGACTGTGAATAATATTGCATCACCTAAATTTCTCAACTGTTTCGGTTTATTTCGGTTTATTTCGGTTTATTTTGGGTTTTTCAAAAGATGGCTAAACCGACCCGACCCGACCCGACCCAAAAATGAAAATGCAAAACTGAAACGGACCGGACCCGACTGAAAAGATGGTCAAACCGACCTGACCCAACCCAAAGTCGGTTTTGGGTCGATCAGTTTTGGTTTCTGGTCGGGTTTGCACATCATTAATATAGACTACAAACACTAGATTGGCAGTGCGTGCAGACGCACGTTCTGCCATGGGCGGCGCCATATTTTAGCGCATGGGGCAAAAGTTGCGAGACGCGCACCTTTTTCCAGTAGGTTTGTATGGAAAAATGTATTTTTATGTCCGTAAAAGTAATATTTTTTACCTGTTGTGGGTTATCAATCTGCATGTTCATTTTGAAGTTTGGTCCATTTTATTTCTAGTATCTATTTCCCGTTTTCAGATGCTGGTGCGCGTTGCTTAAACAAAAACCCTGCATCCAGTTGTTTTAGTGTTAATTTCTTAATCAACAAACATAATAATGATCATTTTGAACGTAGTTTCCGTAGTTGTTGCGCTGTCCTTTAATTTAAATTCACGGCAGCTTTTAAGGAACAACACCCAGATTGTTTTGTTCCATTGTCCCTCCTCAGGGTATGACATATGCCATATTTAGATGCAGTTTTGTACTGCTGGATAATGGGAGGGGGGGGGTGCACACCCTAGCTCTACAGCCCTTCACTAAAATTGAACAAAATTGAACAAATCAATTTGTGTTATTTTGCTCTGGACCTCTAGTGGCGTGTTCAGCATTTATTTGATATTTAAAAAAATATGTATCACCAAAAATAATAATGACTGGAAAGCCAATTTTAAAAGCTACTTTTAGATGAAAAAATTACTGAAATTGCTCAATCTGTCCAAAGAATAATCACCATTTAAATACAATGACCCTAAGACCTATTTTGTCCAAAAATGCGATTTCAAGAATCGTCGTCACAATTGTCTTCAAACTTCACTAGCGATAAAACCTCAGTTTAAAAGTTAAAAATAATCGACATAGTCATTTTAAAGGCCTGTCTTTAAAAAAAGGGGGATTTTATAAATCGTATTGTTTACCTAACCAGGGTTGTTAATAAAGATATTGTGTACTACAGTTGTTGAAATATCATTTCGGTTTGCGGTAACACCATGTGGTAATAACTACTGCTTAGAAGATATTAGTTCTGAAAAGAACTTGTCCTGCTTATTATCAACTTTGCTAAGTAGTTTTTTGTTCTGTTAAGAACAGTCCTGCTGTAAGTTCTAAACAAACTTGTCTTTGGTCTCAACGTTTGGACTAGCCTGCTCTAGTCATCGTCAGGAGACTGTGAACAAAAAACTACTTAGCAAAGTTGATAAAGAGCAGGACAAGTTCTTTTCAGAACTAATATCTTCTAAGCAGTAGTTATTACCACATGGGGTTACTGCAAACCGAAACGATACCGATACCCCACCATGCAAAGGCTCAAATCTTATAGTTGTTGAAATAATTATTCTTTGTCATTTTCTTTGTTGTTCCAAACAGTCAGAATACACAATAATTTGCTTTAGGAAGATAAAATCTGACTGATTTTGACACTGCTGATATCTGATCAATGTGGGACATGTGGGGGTCGAAAGTGACACCTAGGTTGCGACACTTGCTGGAAGGGTGGATGTGGCAATCTCCAGTCCTAATGCTGGTGATATTGAACTTAGCGAGTTGTTGTTTTGAGCCACACAGGATAAATTCGGACTTGTTGTCATTCAATTTGAGACTGTTTGTCATCATCCATGTCTTGATCTCATCAATGCAAGCCTCAAGATTCTCCAGGGCAGACACAGCATTGGGTTGAGATGGATTGAAGAATTGATACAGCTGTATGTCATCAGCATAGCAGTGATATAGGTTGTGTTTCTGGATGATCTGGCCGAGTGGTAAAATGTAGATGGTGAATAACATGGGACCGCCAACAGATCCCTGAGGAACACCACAGTCAAGGGAGGTAGGGGCAGATAATACTCCATTGAAGTTAACAGACTGTTGCCGGTCTGCAAGGTATGAGTGAAACCACTGCAAGGCTGCATCGTGCACTCCCAAAGAGTGCAAGCGACTGATCAGGATGCTGTGATCTATGGTGTCAAATGCTGATGACGGATCGAGAAGCACAATTAGCGCCATTACTTTGCCAACATCCATCTGTCGTAGGATGTGATCGCGGACAGATGAACAAGTAATGTTCCTACACTATGGTTCTGACGATATGGTATAGGGTCCAAGTCACATGATTTGGATGGGGATTTGAAGATGACAGTGCGAATCTCATCTTGAGAGGCGAAACGGAGACTGGTCAGTGTAGTTTGTGTTGGTGGGTACGTGGGGGTAGAAGTATCTGTATCTGGCACAAGGGGAGGTAGTGCATCACGAATCAAAGAAATCTTAGACGTGAAAAAAACGCTGAAATGGTCAGCCAGTGACTTGTCGGAATTATACTTAGGTAAAGAAGATTCCTTATTCCTATGGAGAAGCTTGTTGGAGGCAGGAAACAGTTGTTTTTGATCACCGGAACACTAGGTGACTATTTCTGAGTAATGGGTTCTTTTGGCCTTACGGATCAGCGAGATCACATGCTGGCATTGTTGGTGATGTAGTTGGCGGTCAATCTCGAGTGAGGATGCATGCCACCTGTGCTCAAGCTGTCTTCATCTGTGCTTAGCTTGGAACAATCAGTGTACCAACCAGTGTCGGGCCGAATAGTGACACATCGGGACTTGACTGGTGCAAATGTATCCAAGAGTTGAGACAGTATGAAGTTGTAACTGTCGGCTGCCTCGTTGACATGGCAACACTGCATTGGGCCGACAGATGGTTGCCTTCAATCTCAGTGCACAAGAGATTCAAATCAATGCTGTTGAGATTGCGATGGATAACCATGTCTCACAGATACCAATGATATCAAGATGATTTTCAGAAACTAAATCAAGAAGTTCTGTTGTCTTGTTCCGAATTGACCGGGCATTAATCATGCAGAAGGTAGTGTCTAGCTTGAGTTTATGAGGGTTTAGATCTCACAGACAGGTCGCACTAAAAAGCGTCAACACAGCGTCAACACAGCATCAACACATGACAGAAGCGTCAACACACTGTCAACACATCCAAAACACATTCTGAATTGACCAAAAAAGGTATAGAATGGCAAAGCATAGAATAAAACAGAATTTCAACTGGATTGAGTTTCGATTTAGTTGTTAAAAATATAGTGTTTTCACGCGAAAAAATTACCTTTAACTTGCGCAGCCATTGTCCGCCATCTTGACTTTGCACAAAGCTTTGATTATACCATTTCAAGTAGGGGTGTGTACGTTATGACATTACAACAGAGGGCGCCTTGATGCAGAAGGATGCACTCTGATCTGTGAGGGACTGAGGGACTGAGGTTTATTGAACGACGCTCTCACCCTTTAGCATAATGGAATGGTTCGTGCTGCCACTGAGGCAACATGGCAGCCGATCTCGGAGTGGCACGGAGAGGTAATTTACTTGAACTGAAAATTGCAATTTTCAGACGTTTAACCTATTGATTGTTAAGCTAAAATCTTGTTTCTGTCCATACTGTATGGGTTACATACTGCTTTTGTCACTTTTAATGCATTTAGGATGTGTTGACGCTGTGTTGACGCTATGTTGACGCTATAGTATGACAGTCACAGACTGATGTGGATAAACCAAGTTTTGTGTGCATTTACATACTGGGCTGGTGAATTTTGATTGAAGTATTCAGGGTGATGGGGTCCGTCTTGACTTGATGTGCGATTTCCAATTACAATGGGCATGTCAAAGTTGAAGTAAGTCGATCGGCGCCTACGTATCCCAGCCTTGCATCCACAATGAGTGCGCCAAAAACAACAGGTGCCAGTGATCAGTCCAGAAGATTTGGATGGTGGATGGATTGGACATGTTCTGGGTCCAATATCACTGCAGATTTCAGCAGCAAGAGGACATGGACGGCAAAGATCGGGTCCATTATTGAAGGAGTACAGGTGTATTGGCGAATATCTGCCTCGCTGGGATGAAGCAGGAGCCATTGAGGAGTCCATTGGCAGATGCAGTGGCATTGTTGAATTAAATGGGAGACAACATTGGTTCATTAGCATATCAAGTGCTCCACTGGTGCTGGAGGAACATCCAATTGTTACCAGCAGAAGGTGTGATCTACTAGTCACAAAAGATACCTGACGTCTTGGTGCGCAGAAAAACTGCTAAAGCCCCAAATGCACAGGAAAGGAAGGAAAAACTCCCTTAAAATGCTCCCAAACCAGATGATGTTACATATATTCTGGCTCACCATGTTGATCAGTTTGCGCTAAAGTTCAACTTGACATGAAGACATGACTGGAAACACCGCTAAGAAAGAGGAAATCAGTACATTGGTGGAGAGCATGATGAGGAGCCGCCAGTTAGTAGCGCTGCACTCTATAACATTACTCAGGTCAATACAACAATCAACAGCCACACAGTAGCCACAGCTGTTTGACAATGCCTGCCACTTGCATACAATACTTTATCAAGTCAATACAACAACCAACAGCCACACATTAGCCACAGCTGTTTGACAATGTCTGCCACTTGCAGACAATACTTCATCAGGTCAATACAACAATCAACAGCCACACAGTAGCCACAGCTGTTTGACAATACCAGCCACTTGCAGACAATACTTCATCAGGTCAATACAACAATCAACAGCCACACAGTAGCCACAGCTGTTTGACAATGCCTGCCACTTGCAGACAATACTTTATCAGGTCAATACAACAATCAACAGCCACACAGTAGCCACAGCTGTTTGACAATACCAGCCACTTGCAGACAATACTTTATCAGGTCAATACAACAATCAACAGCCACACAGTAGCCACAGCTGTTTGATAATACCAGCCACCTTGCAGACAATACTTTATCAGGTTAATACAACAATCAACAGCCACACAGTAGCCACAGCTGTTTGACAATACCAGCCACTTGCAGACAATACTTTATCAGGTCAATACAACAATCAACAGCCACACAGTAGCCACAGCTGTTTGACAATGCCAGCCACTTGCAGACAATACTTTATCAAGTCAATACAACAATCAACAGCCACACAGTAGCCACAGCTGTTTGACAATGCCTACCACTTTCAGACAATACATTCATCAGGTCAATACAACAATCAACAGCCACACAGTAGCCACAGCTGTTTGACAATGCCTGCCACTTGCAGACAATACTTTATCAGGTCAATACAACAATCAACAGCCACACAGTAGCCACAGCTGTTTGACAATGCCTGCCACTTGCAGACAATACTTTATCAGGTCAATACAACAATCAACAGCCACACAGTAGCCACAGCTGTTTGACAATGCCAGCCACTTGCAGACATTATTTTATCAGGTCAATACAACAATCAACAGCCTCACAGTAGCCACAGCTGTTTAATATCAGCCACTTACCAACTTGGATCCAAACAAAACTGTCCTTGTTGCAAGAGGGCGCAATTTTGTTTCTTTATATTTAATATTCATTATAAATTTTTGTTTGTCAGTGACGTGTCCCAGAAACCAAAACTATTTCTTAAGTCGAACCTGGTTTGTGACAGTCATCAAATCCTTGGATACAAAAAGAGGGGCCAATCATCACCAAGCAACTACGGACCAGTTTCCCTCACGTGGGTAGCCTGCAAATTACTGGAACATATCTTTAATCACTTGTGTGAAACCCAACTCATAAACACCATGGAAGAAATCCATCGACACCGAGATCAAAATAACAAAGATGTGCAGGTGCTTGACTTCAGCAAAGCATTTGACACTGTAGCCCATGAGAGATTACTTCATAAAATAGAACACTACGAGATTAGAGGTAACACCTTGACATAGATCAGAACATGGTTAACCAACAGAACCCAACAAGTAGTTGTAGATGGAGAAACATCAGCCCTACATCAATTACATCAGGAGTACCCAAATGACATTGGTGACAACATTAGCAAAGACACCAAAATCAAGTTATTTGCTGATGACTGCCTACTATTCCGACACATTGCTAACTTCAATGACCAACAACAACTCCAAAAAGATCTGGATAGCCTTGTGAGCTGGTCTCATCAATGGCAGATGTCATTTAAGCCACAGAAATGTCACACCCTACATATGACAAGAAGCAAAAATCATCATGATAATATCTACAGATTGATGAATGCCAACCTTTCTGTTGTACCCAACCATCCATACCTTGGAGTTGAAATTCAAAAAGATTTGTCATGGTCTCTTCACATCAATCAAATAGCAAGCAGAGCTAATACAACACTTGGTTTTGTGAGCCCATGCCTCCAACACTGCAGAACAGTCAGCAGGCTCACTATGCTTTACCGCTCCATCCATGAAGAAATTGCCCTTAACATCCCTTATTACATCACCCCAGTAGAACGACCACAAAGAAATAGCCATAATCAGTGCTACGCTTCCTTGCAATGCCGCACACAAGCGTACCACAAAAGTTTGTTCCCAAACACGACTGAAGACTGAAACGGGCTCCCAAATGATCTTATTCATCAAACATCATCGTCCCAATTTAAGATATCCCTAGGAAAAACATCTTGCATCACAACCTTAATTTCACGCTTGCACGGCACCGGCGTGAAGTCAAACTGCATGATGATGCCTAGCGGCGATATCCAGTCAACTTTCTGAAATTCTGTCATCACATTCTTAAATTTGTTAAAAAGTGTAATGTCATGATTCAACCATCCTTTTTTACCAGACTACCTCTCGAACTGAATTGACATTGCATGACTGGACATGGCGTCGTGTTATCGTCACCTGGGGGTACAAAGACTCAGGGTCAATAGAACAGAAATCAAGCAGAGGATATGAACCAAAAACTGTTCAATTCATTCAAGGATAACTAAGGCTTCACCATGGAACAAAAGAGGAATCAAACCAAGGTCAAAGCCTATGCAGAACATAAACTTGCTACTTACTTTATCATCAATGGTGTCAATCTTAGTCAGCACTACTCCGTCAATCAGTGGAGGTTGATCCATGTCTCAATGGTGTGCTCGATTGATTGCCTGGTCCACTGCTTCGTTACCACCCAAATAACTCCCCAACCAAGAGAACTAACTCAGACTGGTTATTTTCGATCAGCTGTTTTGAGCAAAAATAACAAAACAGGAATAACAGTAATCATAAGGAAATGAAACATTTTCTATCTTTGTGCAGTTCTCTCTTGAAGGCAATAAATTGAATTCTGTTTTTTACATCATGTTTCTACAGTGGAAGCTACGGCAACAGTTGAAAATCAGTTACAACGAGTTGCAATACGACAGCTGTTTCTTGCAGCGTGTTCTTGAAAGCGTGTTTGGCAATTAAAACGTGTAATTTGTGATTTTTTTTAATTTCATTTCAACCAGCAAACTAGTGCTCAAAATCTAAACAAGGATGCTTAATAACTAACCTGATGAAGTTTTGGCTCTATGAATGCTCTATATTTCGAGAAAACTGAACAAACATAACCACAATATATTTTGAATCTCAAATGCCAAAGTTGTCGAGTCATATTTTGAATTGCGCCCTCTCATGACACATTCCCCAACTCAGCATTTGGGACATGATTCTCATTCAGCCGGTTTCACATATTTGTGGATGCTCCAATTGAAAACCAAGAACAAACTGAACTGTTAAACACTGCCCAGTTAAGTTAGGAATATATGTCTATGTAGAACAAAGGTTCACAAAATTAATTCCCTTCCAGTACAATCAACGATTATGTTAAAAAATGTATCTTTAATAGTGTGATAAATTTCAGTAAACATTCTATGTGCGCAAAAAAGTTATTTCTGATTTGATGACATCATCAGTCAAAAGCGGTATTAAGTGAATACTGATAAAGTTCAGAGAGGATACATTTCATTGTGAAGTGAAAATAACGTATGAAAATATGGGAAATATAATTGTTTGTATTAATAACACCTAACTTCCGGTTTGATGACGTCACAGCATTAGAGTTATCCAAACGTGAACATTGTAATGGATATCATTACTTGGACTACGAAGACATGACAGGGATCAAATGATATAAGATTTGAGGCTTTGCATGGTGGGGTATCGGTATCGTTTCGGTTTGCGGTAACACCATGTGGTAATAACTACTGCTTAGAAGATACTAGTTCTGAGAAGAACTTGTCCTGCTTATTATCAACTTTGCTAAGTAGTTTTTTGTTCTGTTTAGAACAACAGGGATCAAATGATAGAATTAAATTAAATATATGATCCTTTTCAAATTCTAAAATTAAAGAAAGAAAACTCTATTTGATGTGCCGCTAGGGGGCGCCCTTTCGGATGATGATGTCATCACACTTTTTTTGTGTCTGGTATTCCTCACTTTCATAATATGTGTATAGTAAAATACTTCCACTTCTGACTTGCATTCAGTTTTTATTGCACTTCCGGTAACAGCGGAAGTGAAGGTCAAGCGGTTTTGTGTCTGGAACAAGAAATGTTTCTCACGGCATAGTCTACAACCTCACAAAAAACGCACATGATACTATATGTAGTTCAAAAGATACAGCGCAAACTATTTTGTCAGAATTTGCCCTGAAATTGCTTGTAACTTGATACTTGATGACGTCATGATGACGTAACAAAATTTAGAACATCTTCGTAACATGGTATAAGTTCACACTAGGTTTCTGGATCATACTGTGACGAAAATGCCCCCAAATCCCACTTTTTACTTAAGTTTTATTACTCTAAGTCTTACATATGTCCTCCTAGAGATCTGGCATTTTTGTCTAGAAAATTCCTGTTGTCTTTACAGGTATTTTTGAGTATTTTCCTGCTGAAATTCTGTGTGTACACTCACGTGTTTGTTTACACATGTCAGCTGTGCTATAAATAGTGTGATGGTAAAATCCAACATGGCTGCCATTTGAGCAGCGCTTAAAACGTTTGTGATTGGCTGAAAGTTCTAAAATTATTTCTAGCAAACTGAGACTTCTAATATGTAATTTATATTATTAGAACGTTTTACTAAATAATTACGAAGCTTCTTTAGATGTGAAGTTGTCTAATTTGAATCAACTTTGAAAGTTGGGCAAGTTTTGATGACTTTTCTGTCAGATTTCGTCTGGTAAGTCACAGCCTCGACTCCATGGGCGCCTGCACATTCCTTCACTAACCCCTGGACGTGATGTACACATAAATGATGCTGATTGGCTTTTCAGAGCGTACTGCGCATGCAATACGAAGATTGATACATTTAATACAAATCTTTGCTAAATAACGCAATGTCCAATGTTTAACATTTTAAAGATGGCGTCGGCACGTCAAACGGATAAACTTCTGCCTAATTACCGTATAATGTGCCACATTTTGATACATTTAAATTACACAATTCCAGGGGTTAAGATCGCACAAGGCATGATGGGAAGCAACATGGCGCAGAAAGATCTCGTACCCATGGGAACAAGGTTGGGTAAGTCAGTGACTGTCTCATGATTATTCATATCTGTGACATCACTGAATTTTCTTCAATGAACTTAAAGGGAATATACATCATTTGCTTTTGCTGTAATTTTCAGAAATGAATGGAATTGGGGGGTTTGGAAATATATAGCAAATATAGTTACACTGACCTTTTGAGGTTTTGGGTTAAAAAATGCTATAAAAACCAAGAAAAAAATCGTTTTCCTGTAGTCTGGTTCCCTGACTCCATATAAGAAGAAAGAGAGCAGTTTACATACATTGGGGAATTGTAAGGTCAGAGAACCAGTCTAGCTGGCTTGTACCCGTTCATAGGTTTGTAATTGATTGCAAACAAGTGCGATGGTCAATTGGGGCCAGTATTTGGAAAAAAGCCAGTTTTTTCCAACGCTGGTCGGCCGACCAGCGTTGGAAATTGATACAAGAATACCACTTTTCTTGAAAATGACAGTATACCAGGTGCCATGATTTTACAGGATGCTTTACACTGTCATTCACTAACAGTCCAGCAAGGTATTTCAAAATGATTTGGTAGTTTTATTTTTTGATGTTTGCAAATGTTGTATATTCCCTTTAAGGTTTGTTTACATTCATTCACTACTTGTAAAAGTGAGCATTTGGGGGATTCTGTATAATTTGTTCACATGTTTACAACAGATTTACTGTAAGGAATGTCTTGAAGATTAATTTAAGCCTTTGTGTGTGATATTTTGCTGTATAATTTTGGGGAAATTTAGGGGAAACTATCGCTGTGTGAATTCAGTATACTGTGATTTTTACAAAATGGGCGTGGCCTATTTACTAGCGCGTAGTTTTGATTTTCGCGCTGAGCCAATAGGGTATAAATAGGGCAGATTTTGTTCATTCTGGGCACGGTTCTTTGATGGGTGTTGGTCTACTGCTAGCTGCGAACTCTACTGCTGATCTCTAACTGTACTTTACACATAGTGCTTTGGCCAGTTTGGGGAGCTGAGATACTTAGAGAATATGTCATCTTTACAACTTGAGTTGGGGGAGCCAACTTGATGAAATTGGGGAGCTGAGCTGAGCTGGGCAGCAAAGTTTTGGGGAGAAAAACTTTGGGGAGCCAGAGTCGGAGAGCGGATATCTAGACAGTTAGTAACTGTGATTTACATTAGTTGTAGCTGATATCTTTAATTATTAAGACTCTGACAGGAGTCAGGGGATCTTGAGATATATTTGGAGTCAGGCTGCTGAGTCGGATTTCATCGAGGAATATCAAGAGAGGCCTGGGGCCTAAGTGTATTTTGTTGAGAAGATTTTATTGCCCGACCACTCAATTAGAACACATGGGGGGGGGGAATCACAGAAATTTAAAAAAATGTATCACTTGCAAATGTTTGCAAATTGATAGAATGCGAGAAGGTTGTCACCCATTTGTGCATTCCCAAATTGCAAACCAAGTGCAATTAGAGTGCATTGGGAGGGGGGGGGGGGGAATTTACAGAAATTTCCAAAAATGTGTCACATGACACATCTTTGGAAATGATCTTTTCTTTTCTTCAAATTGACAGCATCTCAGAAAGTTGTCAACTATTCGTGGATAACAAACTAAATACAAAAATTAGAACATATGGCGGGATTTACAGAAATGTCCATTGACACAATGGGGAAGGGGGCCAGATTCACAGAATTTTCCTTAATAACTCCTATGAACATCTATGGAAATTAACAGCATGCAAGGTTTGGACCCATTCGTGGATTCCCCAATTGCAAACCAAGTACAAATTAGAAGCATGGGGGAGGAGCCAATTCACAGAAATTTTCAAAAATGTGTCACTTGACAAATCTTTGGAAATGTTCTTCTTTTGTTTTCTTCAAATTGAGCGCATCGCAGAAAGTTGTCAACCATTCCAGGATTCCCCAATTACGAACTAAGTACAAATTGGAACGCATTCGGTAGGTGGCAGATTCACAGAAATTTCCAAAAAAGTGTCACTTGACACATCTTTGGAAAGGATCTTATTTTGTTTTCTGCAAATTGACCGCATGCCAGAAGGTTGTCAACCATTCGTGAATTAAGTACAAATTAGAACACATAGGGGAGTAGAAGGATTCACAGAAATTTCCAAAAATGTGTCACTTGACACACATTTGGAAACTGATAGCATGCGAGAAGGTTGTCACTCATTTGTAAATCCCCCGAATGCAAACAGAGTACAAATTAGAGCACATGGGGGGATTAACAGAAATTTCCAAAAATGTGTCGCTTGACACATCTTTGGGGGGGGGGGAATTAGAACACATGGGGGGGGGGGGCAGATAAACAGAAATTTCCACAAATGTGCCTCTTGACGCATGTTTGGAAATTGACGTCATGCAAGGTTGTCACTCATTCGTGGATCCCCCAATTGCAAACCAATTACAAATTAGAATGCATGGGGGAGGGGCGGATTTACAGAAATTTCCATAAAATGCGTCACTTGACATACGTTTGGAAATTGGCAGCATGCGAGAAGGTTGTCACCCATTTGTGCATTCCCAAATAGGTCTTGTAAAATGACATCATTTCCTACAGACCAGCCGCGTGCATCAACATGCTGAGCATCCAACTGCATAACGACTTTCGGCCGCGTCGAAATTCAAAAAACATTTCAAGCAATAAGCGCACGTTTGGAACATTTTCAACACTGCGCAATGCATGATATATTGCGTAAAATACGCAGTTGCAGCTCTCCTACAGATTTGGACGTCATTGAGCAAGCCCTATTGCAAACCAAGTACAAATAGCAATGCATAGGGGGGGGGGGACCAATTCACAGACATTTCCAAAAATGTGTCTCTTGACACATGTTTGGAAATAGTAATAATAATCATAATAATGAACATTTATAAGGCGCCGATATCCGCCAAGCAAGATGCTCATGGTGCACAATACATACAAAACAATTACAGTATAAATTAAGTTAAATTTGAATAACAGAAAGTAGTGACAGAAGTAATAAACATCAACTCATTAAACACAAAAACGTGAGGTAAACATATGAGTTTTCACAGAAGATTTAAATACAGACAATGATGATGACTGGCGAATTTCAAGGGGTAGATTGTTCCAGAGTTCGGGAGCGGTGATTGAGAAAGACCGGTCTCCCCAAGAGTGATTGGTGCGGGGAACAGTAAGCTGTAGTGCTCCGGCCGAACGAAGTCTACTTGACGGCTGATATTTCGAGATAATGTCCGTTATATAGTCCGGTGAAGTTCCTTGTAGTGACTTCAAAGCGAGAAGGAGGATCTTGAAGGCAATGTGATCAGTGATGGGGAGCCAGTGAAGGGACTTTAAGACAGGGGTGATATGAGTGGTGCGTCTGGATAAGGTGATGAGGCGAGCAGTGGCATTTTGGAGGCGTTGAAGTTTGTTGATTTGGTGTTGTGGCAGGTTATACATGAGGGAATTACAAAAATCTAAGCGCGAAGTTATAAATACATGGACGAGTTGCTCAGTGGCTGTACGATTTAGATACTTCCAAATAAAGCCAAGATAACGGAGATGAAATCTGACTGATTTTGACACTGCTGATATCTGATCAATGTGGGACATGTGGGGGTCGAAAGTGACACCTAGGTTGCGACACTTGCTGGAAGGGTGGATGTGACAATCTCCAGTGCTAATGCTGGTGATATTGAACTTGGCGAGTTGTTGTTTTGAGCCACACAGGATAAATTCAGACTTGTTGTCATTCAATTTGAGACTGTTTGTCATCATCCATGTCTTGATCTCATCAATGCAAGCCTCAAGATTCTCCGGGGCAGACACAGCATTGGGTTGAGATGGATTGAAGGATTGATACAGCTGTATGTCATCAGCATAGCAATGATATAGGTTGTGTTTCTGGATGATCTGGCCGAGTGGTAAAATGTAGATGGTGAATAACATTTGAGCCAAAATATTTTGTCAATTTTGTTATTTCTTTTTTCACTTTTGTTGCATTTTGTTTCAGTTCATCACCATCATCAATGATTTGTCATTTATTTTTTATTATAAATACTCCATGGTGATTAATAATAACCATTGTAAAATCATGAAGAAATAAATAAAACAAGATTATTCTACACAAATATTTGTTTTGCTTCATCCACAACTGAATGGAACATACCATCTTTGGAAGCACCAGACTAATCAGTCTCAATGATGATGTGCTTCGGGTGTTTCACATGGGATACGAGCAATTTCTTTCCACTCGACGCGTAGTTGATAGTGTCGTTGCAAACATTGCAAAAAACCTTGCCAGCGGTTGCTATTTTATCGAAAACACTCTTGAAATTCATGCTGATGCCCGTCAATAATAACGGAGTCCCGAAACCATTCCCACCGGAACTTATTTTTCACTTTTTTATCAAGCTCTCGCACTGATTTATCTCCTTTCGACAATATTGACTTGTTGGGTGCAGCCATGTTGGAAGCATCCGTACACGTCGCGTACACAAACACTCGACGCACATGAAACAACGTGCATAATCCACACGATTGCCCTGTACTGTATGCTGTTGTGCACGCTGAGCAATATTAGTCTGTACACCTGAAACAGCGCAACATGTGCATCTTGGGTACCGACACAGGAACTAGACCTAAATAATCACAACCTCGGACCCGAGCGAAAAATCACATGATCGCGCTAACGGCAACGCATGGTCTTCAACCTCGTTCTCACGATTCACGTTGGTGGACTTTTGAACCGCAAAAAATGGATTTCCGGAAAAAACCCGGAGAAATCACATGCCTGAGTACTCGGCAGTACTCGGTACTCAGAAAAAAGTACTCGACTACAACACTGGCAACACTGCATCGGGCTGACAGATGGTTGCCTTCAATCTCAGCGCACAAGAGATTCAAATCAATGCTGTGGAGGATGCGATGGATAACCATGTCTCACAGATACCACTGGTGCTGGAGGAACATCCAATTGTTACCAGCAGAAGGTGTGATCTACTAGTCACAAAAGATACCTGACGTCTTGGTGCGCAGAAAACCTGCTAAAGCCCCAAATGCACAGGAAAGGCAGGAAAAACTCCCTTAAAATGCTCCCAAACCAGATGATGTTACATATATTCTGGCTCACCATGTTGATCAGTTTGTGCTAAAGTTCAACTTGACATGAAGACATGACTGGAAACACAGCTAAGAAAGAGGAAATCAGTACATTGGTGGAGAGCATGATGAGGAGCCGCCAGTTAGTAGCGTTGCACTCTATTACATTACTCAGGTCAATACAACAATCAACAGCCACACAGTAGCAACAGCTGTTTGACAATGCCTGCCACTTGCAGACAATACTTTATAAGGTCAATACAACAATCAACAGCCACACAGTAGCAACAGCTGTTTGACAATGCCTGCCACTTGCAGACAATACTTGTTTTACTGATGGTAAAATCCAACATGGCTGCCATTTGAGCGGCGCTTAAAATGTTTTTGATTGGCTGAAAGTTCTAAAATTATTTCTAGCAAACTGAGACTTCTAAAAAGTACTTTATATTAACAATCAACAGCCACACAGCAGCCACAGCTGTTTGACAATGCCTGCCACTTACAGACAATACTTTATCAGGTCAATACAACAATCAACAGCCACACAGTAGCAACAGCTGTTTGACAATGCCTGCCACTTACCAACTTTGATCCAAACAAAACTGTCATTGTCGCAAGAGGGCGCAATTTTGTTTCTTTATAATTAATATTCATTAAAAAGTGACGTGTCCCAGAAACCAAAACTTTTTCTTAAGTCGAACCTGGTTTGTGACAGTCATCAAATCCTTGGATACAAAAAGAGGGGCCAATCATCACCAAGCAACTACGGACCAGTTTCCCTCACGTGGGTAGCCTGCAAATTACTGGAACATATCTTTAATCACTTGTGTGAAACCCAACTCATAAACACCATGGAAGAAATCCATCGACACCGAGATCAAAATAACAAAGCTCAGATAGATGTGCAGGTGCTTGACTTCAGCAAAGCATTCGACACTGTAGCCCATGAGAGATTACTTCATAAAATAGAACACTACGGGATTAGAGGTAACACCTTGACATGGATCAGAACATGGTTAACCAACAGAACCCAACAAGTAGTTGTAGATGGAGAAACATCAGACCCTACATCAGTTACATCAGGAGTCCCCCAATGACATTGGTGACAACATTAGCAAAGACACCAAAATCAAGTTATTTGCTGATGACTGCCTACTATTCCGACGCATTGCTAACTTCAATGACCAACAACAACTCCAAAAAGATCTGGATAGCCTTGTAAGCTGGTCTCATCAATGGCAGATGTCATTTAAGCCACAGAAATGTCACACCCTGCATATGACAAGAAGCAAAAATCATCATGATAATATCTACAGATTGATGAATGGCAACCTTTCTGTTGTACCCAACCATCCATACCTTGGAGTTGAAATTCAAAAAGATTTGTCATGGTCTCTTCACATCAATCAAATAGCAAGCAGAGCTAATACAACACTTGGTTTTGTGAGCCTATGCCTCCAACACTGCAGAACAGTCAGCAGGGTCACTATGCTTTACCGCTCCATCCATGAAGAAATTGCCCTTAACATCCCTTATTACATCACCCCAGTAGAACGACCACAAAGAAATAGACATAATCAGTGCTACGCTTCCTTGCAATGCCGCACACAAGTGTACCACAAAAGTTTGTTCCCAAAGACGATTGAAGACTGAAACGAGCTCCCAAATGATCTTATTCATCAAACATCATCATCCCAATTTAAGATATCCCTAGGAAAAACATCTTTCATCACAACCTTAATTTCACACTTGCACGGCACCGGCGTGAAGTCAAACTGCATGATGATGCCTAGCAGCGATATCCAGTCAACTTTCTGAAATTCTGTCATCACATTCTTAAATTTGTGAATGTCACGATTCAACCATCCTTTTTTACCAGACTACCTCTCAAACTGAATTGACATTGCATGACTGGACATGGCGTCGCGTTATCGTCACCTGGGGGTACAAAGACTCAGGGTCAATAGAACAGAGGATCAAGCAGAGGATATGAACCAAAAACTGTTCAATTCATTCAAGGATAACTAAGGCTACAACATGGAACAAAAGAGGAATCAAACCAAGGTCAAAGCCTATGCAGAACATAAACTTGCTACTTACTTTATCATCAATGGTGTCAATCTTAGTCAGCACAACTCCGTCAATCAGTGGAGGTTGATCCATGTCTCAATGGTGTGCTCGATTGATTGCCTGGTCCACTGCTTCGTTACCACCCAAATAACTCCCCAACCAAGAGAACTAACTCAGACTGGTTGATTTCAATCAGCTGTTTGAACAAAAATAACAAAACAGGAATAACAGTTAATCATAAGGAAATGAAACATTTTCTATCTTTGTGCAGTTCTCTCTTGAAGGCAATAAATTGTATTCTGTTTTCTACATTGTGTTTCTACAGTGGAAGCTACGGCAACAGTTGAAAATCAGTTACATCGAGTTGCAACAAGGATGCTTAATAACTAACCTGATGAAGTTTTGGCTCTATGGATGCTCTATATTTCGAGAAAACTGAACAAACATAACCACAATATTCTGAATCTCAAATGCCAAAGTTGCCGAGTCATATTTTGAATTGCGCTCTCTCATGACACATTCCCAAATCAGCATTGGGACATGATTCTCATTCAGCCGGTTTCACCCATTTGTGGATGCTCCAATTGAAAACCAAGAACAAACTGAACTGTTATACACTGCCCAGTTAAGTTAGGAATATATGTCTATGTAGAACAAAGGTTCACGAAATTAACTCCCTTCCAGTACAATCAATGATTATGTTAAAAAAATGTATCTTTAATAGTGTGATAAATTTCAGTAAACATTCTATGTGCGCAAAAAAGTTATTTCTGATTTGATGACATCATCGTTCAAAAGCGGTTAGTGAATACTGATAAAGTTCAGAGAGGATACCTTTTCATTGTGAAGTGAAAATAACGTATGAATATATGGGAAATATAATTGTTTGTATTAATAACACCTAACTTCCGGTTTGATGACGTCACAGCATTAGAGTTATCCATACATGAACATTGTAATGGATATCATTACTTGGACTACGAAGATATGACAGGGATCAAATGATAGAATTAAATTGAAAATATGATCCTTTTCAAATTCTAAAATTTAAGAAAGCAAACTCTATTTGATGTGCCGCTAGGGGGCGCCCTTTCGCATGATGACGTCATCACACTTTTTTGTGTCTGGCATTCCTCACTTTCATAATATGTGTGTAGTAAAATGCTTCCGCTTTTGAGTTATATTTGGTTTTTATTGCACTTCCGGTAACACCGGAAGTGAAGGTCATGCGGTTTTGTGTCCGGGAACAGGAACCGTTTTTCACAGCATAGTCTACAACCTCACTAAAAAACGAACACGATACTCTATTTAGTTCAAAAGATACAGTGCCATCTATTTTGTCAGAATTTTCCATGAAATTGCTTGTAATTTGATACTTGATGACGTCATGATGACGTAACAAAATTTAGGACATCTTCGTAACATGGTACAAGTTCACAATTTCTGGAAAATGCACCCAAATCCCACTTTTTACGTAAGTTTTATTACTCTAAATCTTACCTATATCCTCCTAGAGATCTGGCATTTTTGTCTAGAAAATTCCTGTTGTCTTTTTAGTATTATTTCTAGGTAGTTTTGAGTATTTTCCTGCCGAAATTTAGTGTGTACACTCACGTGTTTGTTTACACATGTCAGCTGTGCTATAAATAGCGTGATGGTAAAATCCAACATGGCTGCCATTTGAGCGGCGCTTAAAATGTTTCTGATTGGCTGAAAGTTCTAAAATTATTTCTAGCAAACTGAGACTTCTAAAAAGTAATTTATATTATTAGAACATTTTACTAAATAATTATGAAGCTTCTTTAGATGTAAAGTTGTCTAATTTGAAGCAATTTGCAAGCCGTGATGTACACGTAAACGATGCTGACTGGCTTTTCAGAGCGTACTGCGCACACCTTTCCAAGATTGATACATTTAATACAAATCTTCGCTAAATAACGCAATGTCCAAACCTTATGTTTAAAAGGATGGATTCTTCAAAATCACAACTTTTAACATTTTAAAGATGGCGTCGGCACGTAAAACTGCTGCCTAATTATGTGCCACATTTTGATACATTTAAATTACACAATTCCAGGGGTTAAGATCGCGCAAGGCATGATGGGAAGCAACATGGCGCAGAAAGATCTCGTACCCATGGGAACAAGGTTGGGTAAGTCAGTGATTGTCTCATGAATATTCATATCTGTGACATCACTGAATTTTCTTCAATGAACTTAAGGTTTGTTTACATTCATTCACTACTTGTAAAAGTGAGCATTTGGGGGATTCTGTATAATTTATTCACACTTTTACAACAGATTTACTTTAAGGAATGTCTTGAAGATTAATTTAAGCCTTTTTGTGTGATATTTTGCTGTATAATTTTGGAGAAATTGAGGGGAAACTATCGCTATGTGAATTCAGTATACTGTGATTTTTACAAAATGGGCATGGCCTATTTACTAGCGTGTACTTTTGATTTTCGCGCTGGGCCAATAGGGTATAAATAGGGCAGATTTTGTTCATTCTGGGTACGGTTCTTTGATGGGTGTTGGTCTACTGCTAGCTGCGAACTCTACTGCTGATCTCTAACTGTAGTTACACATAGTGCTTTGGCCAGTTTGGGGAGCTGAGATCTTTACAACTTGAGTTGGGGGAGCCAACTTGATTAAATTGGGGAGCTGAGCTGAGCTGGGGAGCAAAGTTTTGGGGAGCAAAGTTTTGGGGAGAAAAACTTTTGTGGAGCCAGAGTCGGAGAGCGGATATCTAGACAGTTAGTAACTGTGATTTACATCAGTTGTAGCTGATATCTTTAATTATTAAGACTCTGACAGGAGTCAGGGGATCTTGAGATATATTTGGAGTCAGGCTGCTGAGTCGGATTTCATCAAGGAATATCAAGAGAGGTCTGGGGCCTATTAGATTTTATTGCCCGATCACTCAATTAGAACACATTTGAGGGGGGGGGGGGGGAATCACAGAAATTAAAAAAAATGTATCACTTGACACATGTTTGGAAATTGATAGAATGCGAAAAGGTTGTCACCCATTTGTGCATTCCCAAGTTGCAAACCAAGTGCAATTAGAGTGCATGGGGAGGGGGGATTTACAGAAATTTCCAAAAATGTGTCACATGACACATCTTTGGAAATGATATTTTCTTTTCTTCAAATTGACATCATGTCAGAAAGTTGTCAACCATTCATGGATAACAAACTAAATACAAAAATTAGAACATATGGGGGGATTTACAGAAACTTCCATTGACACAATGGGGAAGGGGGCCAGATTCACAGAATTTTCCTTAATAACTCCTATGAACATCTATGGAAATTAACAGCATGCAAGGTTCGGACCCATTTGTGGATTCCCAAATTGCAAACCAAGTACAAATTAGAAGCATGGGGGAGGAGCCAATTCACAGAAATTTTCAAAAATGTGTCACTTGACACGCAAGAAGGTATGCAAGAAGGTTGTCATTCATTTGTGGCTTCCCAAATTGTAACAACGCATTGGGAGATTTACAAAAATTTCCAAAACTGTGTCACATGACAAATCTTTGGAAATGATCTTCTTTTGTTTTCTTGAAAGCATGGCAGAAAGTTGTCAACCATTCGAGGATTCCCCAATTGCAAACTAAGTACAAATTGGAACGCATTCGGGAGGTGGCAGATTCACAGAAATTTCCAAAAAGGTGTAACTTGACACATCTTTGGAAAGGATCTTATTTTGTTTTCTGCAAATTGACAGCATGCCAGAAGGTTGTCAACCATTCGTGAATTAAGTACAAATTAGAACACATAGAGGAGTAGGAGGATTCACAGAAATTTCCAAAAATGTGTCACTTGACACACGTTTGGAAGCTGATAGCATGCGAGAAGGTTGTCACTCATTTGTAAATCCCCCGAATGCAAACCAAGTACAAATTAGAGCACATGGGGGATTTACAGAAATTTCCAAAAATGTGTCACTTGACATATTATTTGGGGGGGGGGGATTAGAACACATGGGGGGGGGCAGATAAACAGAAATGTCCACAAATGTGCCTCTTGACACATGTTTGGAAATTGACATCATGCAAGGTTGTCACTCCTTCGTGGATCCCCCAATTGCAACCAATTACAAATTAGAATGCATGGGGGAAGGGCGGTTTCACAGAAATTTCCAAAAATGTGTCACTTGACAAACATTTGGAAATTGGCAGCATGTGAGAAGGTTGTCACCCATTTTTACATTCCCCAATAGGTCTTGTAAAATGAAGTCATTTCCTACAGACCAGCCTCATGCATCAACATACTGAGCATCCAATTGCATAATGCGTATCGGCCGCGTCGAAATTCGAAAAACATTTCAAGCAATAAGAGCACATGTTTGGAACATTTTCAACACTGCGCAATGCATGATATATTGCGTAAAATACGCAGTAATAAACATCAACTTGTTTAAAACACAAAAACGTGAGGTAAACATATGAGTTTTCACAGAAGATTTAAATACAGACAATGATGATGACTGGCGAATCACAAGGGGTAGATTCCGGCCGAACGAAGTCTACTTGATGGCTGATATTTAGAGATAATGTCTGTTATATAGTCCGGTGAGGTTTCTTGTAGTGACTTGAAATCGAGAAGGAGGATCTTGAAGGCAATGTGATCAGCGATGGGGAGCCAGTGAAGGGACTTTAAGACGGGGGTGATATGAGTGGTGCGTCTGGATAAGGTGATGAGGCGAGCAGTGGCATTTTGGAGGCATTGAAGTTTGTTGATTTGGTGTTGTGGCAGGTTATACATGAGGGAATTACACAAATCTAAGCGCGAAGTTATAAATGCAAACCACTGCAAGGCTGCATCGTGCACTCCCAAAGAGTGCAAGCGACTGATCAGGATGGCGTGATCTATGGTGTCAAATGCTGATGACAGATCAAGAAGCACAAGGGCCGTTACTTTGCCAACATCCATCTGTCGTAGGATGTGGTCGCGGACAGATGAACAAGTAATGTTTCTACACTATGGTTCTGACGATATGGTATAGGGTCCAAGTCACATGATTTGGCTGGGGATTTGAAGATGACAGTGCAAATCTCATCTTGAGAGGCGAAACGGAGACTGGTCAGTGTAGTTTGTGTTGGCGGGGTGGGGGTAGAAGTATCTGTATCTGGCACAAGGGGAGGTAGTGCATCACGAATCAAAGAAATCTTGGACGTGAAAAAACGCTGAAATGGTCAGCAAGTGACTTGTCGGAATTGAACTTAGGTAAAGAAGATTCCTTATTCCTATGGAGAAGCTTGTTGGCGACACGAAACAGTTGTTTTCAGCGAGATCACATGCTGGCATTGTTGGTGATGTAGTTGGCGATCAATCTCGAGTGAGGATGCATGCCACCTGTGCTAAAGCTGTCTTCATCGGTGCTTAGCTTGGAACAATCAGTGTACCAACTGGTGTCAGGCTGAATAGTGACACATCGGGACTTGACTGCAGCAAATGTATCCAAGATTTGAGACATTATGAAGTTGTAACTGTCGGCTGCCTCGTTGACACGGCAACACTGCATCGGGCTGACAGATGGTTGCCTTCAATCTCAGCGCACAAGAGATTCAAATCAATGCTGTGGAGGATGCGATGGATAACCATGTCTCACAGATACCAATGATATCAAGATGATTTTCAGAAACAAAATCAAGAAGTTCTGTTGTCTTGTTCCGAATACTCTTAGAAACTTTACTTACAATCTCATCGATGTGATATTTCCAAGTCAATTTTTCATCGATGATTACACCTAAAAATCTAAACTTGTCTACTTTCTTGATAGTTTTGCTATCCATTAAAATATTTAAGTTTGATGAGTTATTCTGTTTTTTCCTGTTACTGAAGATCATATAATTACATTTAGATGAATTAAGAGTTAAGCGGTTAGCTTTTAACCAATCACAGATACTGACCAGTTCATTATTGACAATATTATACAGGGTAATAAGATCTTTGTTACAATAGAATAAACTAGTGTCATCAGCATATAATATAAAGGATAATAAGTTAGATGTCTTTGAAATGTCATTAATATAGAGTAGAAATAACAAAGGTCCCAACAGAGAGCCCTGGGGTACTCCGCATGAGATGCCTGTAAAATCAGAGAGGCAGCTATTAAAAGTTGTACACTGTTTACGATTATTCAAATAACTCGCAAACCAATCATGGGCAACCCCACGGATACCATAGAAATTTAATTTATGAAGAAGAATATCATGGTTTATAGTATCAAATGCTTTTGATAAATCTAAGAATATACCGATTGAAAAAGCATTCTCCTCAAACTTTTGGACTACTTTATCTGCTAGGTCAATAAGTGCCATTGAAGTGGAGAAATTAGATCGAAAACCATATTGGTTATCAGAAATGATGTTATATTTGTCTAGAAATGCTACTGTCCTATTGTACACAAGTCTTTCAAGAATCTTGGAAAAACATGATAGTACCGAAATTGGTCTATAGTTACCAAGCTCAGCGGGGTTTTCTTTTTTAAATATAGGAGTGACTTTGGCAATTTTCAATTTATCTGGGAAAACCCCTTTAGATAGAGATAAATTAAAAATGTGACACAGGGGATCACTTATATTGGTTATGACAGATTTGATTAACCCTGGTTTGACACCATCCAAGCCAGGAGACTTATTGTTTTTAAATTTGGAAACAATTTCATGAATTTCTGTTTTTGTTATTGGATTAAAGAAAATGGAATTTTCGTTAGGATCAGTCAAGTAATTCTCATAACCAGCATTTGCTTGAGGAAGATTTCGATTGAGAGAAGGGCCTATTTGAGTAAAGTAGTCATTAAAAGCATTTGAAATATCTTTGGTGTTATTTGTATGGTTTCCACGTATATTGAATTCAGAAGGGTACTTTTTATGATTATTTTTGTTTAATAATGAGTTAATTATACACCATGTTTTTTTAGCATTACTTTTTACTTTTTCAAACTTATCTTTATAAAATTTTGCTTTGGTAATCTTGATGATGGCATTTAACTTGTTACGGAAAATCTTGTATTTGTCAAAATAGTTACTAGTTGGTTTTTTAAATATTTTTTGTATAGTTTATTTTTATGATTAATTGAATTCAAGATTCCATCCGTCATCCATAATTTGAGTTTCTTAGAGGGCTTGGTTTTCTTTAGGGAAAAGTTATCTTGAAATATCTTTAAAAAGTCCGAATGAAAATTATCATTAGGATTATATGATTAGGATTATCCGTACAATTATCCGTATTCCAATTTGCGTTGTTTAAATCGATTTTGAACCTTTCCAATCTATCTGCTGTAATGTGTCTGCATAATCGAGCTGCATTTTGTTTATCAGTTCCTCTAATATTAAAGGAAGATATCTGATAAATTGGTAAGTGGTCAGAAACGTCATTGAACAGGATGCCGCTTTCTGTACGTCCAGTACTGTTTGATATAATATTATCTATTAAGGTAGCAGTTGTTGACGTTATGCGAGCTGGTCTGTCTATCAGCGGTAAATATGAATTGCTAAAAAGAGAATTAACAAAATTCTGAGTTGGATTATGGCTATTGTAGTTCAACAAATCAATGTTAAAGTCGCCCATGATGAAGGAAATTTTATTTTCCTTGTTTATGTTTGCCAGGATAGTGTCAAAAAAATTAACAAATTCATTTGTATTAAAACAAGGCGGTTTGTAAACTATTCCAACAATAATATGTTTACCCTCAGTGCAAGGAATTTCAATAAATAATGAGTCACATTCTGAACAATTCAGTATAGGTCATTACGTAGAAAAAAGTCAAGGGAATTGTGCACGTACAGTGCAACACCGCCACCTGTCCTATTTTGTCTATTTTTCTTAACGCATGAGTAATCTTTTATGTGCATATCAGGACTCTGATCATTTAACCATGTTTCACTAAAACCAAGCACATGGAATTGGAAGTTAAGAATATTTATGAAATCAATCATTTGGTCAAAATTTTTAGCGAGGCTTCGAACATTCTGGTGAAGACATGAAAAAGTATTTCGACAATTAGTCAGTTTGTATTTTTCAACAAACTGGTCCGACAAGAGGTACTCTGATGTGGTATAATTTGTAGCATAGTAATTCATGTCTGGATCGATATCACTATTGCCAGCAAGTTTCTCATTACAAATAAATGGATTAAATTTTAGGTTTTTTAGTCGGTCGGCATCGATTTTAGTATTAGTTTTAAATTCAACAATTACCAAATCAAAGTCCTGAGATAAAAGATGATTAAACGGTAATATTTGAGGAAAGCAGTTTTTACAAGTTCCACAAAAATCGTACCAGTCATGCTTATCAATTGATTTACAACATATGCTGCATTTATCAGTTACGTTCGCCATTACATATTATGCAATAGGTTAAGTAATGCATTTCTAGAGCCAGCCGGGCAGTAAAGGGTACAATAAGTATGTAAATGCGTCCAGCCGTCTTTACTAACAGGTCGTTTAGGCGAGGTGTGGAATTCGAATTGTGTAGCCAGGGTGATTGTAAACAAGCCAAGAGGTAGGTATGCATGAAGCTTAGAAACATACAAACATCAAAACACAACAAAATATACACAAACAGGGGGGGGAAAAAACCAACAAGTGGATGAACTAATGTAAGATTTAGATTGAGGAATTGACGTGGACCGGGAAAAACCAACAAATTATACTGAAGACTAATACATGTATAAATTAATTGGATGGCACAGGGTATTCAGGTTTTATTAGATTGTGATTAGGAGGCTGTGCCGGTATACTTTCTACCCTGGATGTAGAGCTGGCCACTTCGGAATATGACACGTTGACCGGCGTCATAGGCTCGTTTCATGACA
The DNA here is from genome assembly GCF_015706575.1 of Patiria miniata. Lineage (NCBI taxonomy): Eukaryota > Metazoa > Echinodermata > Asteroidea > Valvatida > Asterinidae > Patiria > Patiria miniata. Next base: position 771,032 of record NW_024037064.1, on the reverse strand, counting down.
TCTTGGAGGGACCTTTTCTTGGCGACATCAGCAGCTGGTAGGTCTGGGAGGATGAAGATTCCCGTGCTGGCAAGCTTGGACTTGGACCCCATCAGGACAGTCTGGCGCTCATAGCGGTACAGAAATCTGGCAATGATGTGCCGGGACTTGTCCGATGGTGATGTCGGTGCTCGACCGGTGCGATGTGCTGCCTCGATTTCTACGTCCAGCATGCCGAACCTCTCGGTCAGGATTTTCTTGACCGTGTCGTACGGGTAGGTGGTGGGCTCTGTTGGGTTTTTAGGAATTCCCCCAAATCTCAGGTTGAAGCTGCGGGAGTGTCGTTCCAAGTTCAGGGTAGCTTCCTCCAGTTGATTTATTCTGTTAATGGATGCGTTTAGCTGTGCTTTCAGATTGGAGACGCCATCCGACTTGATCTTATTTTTGTCTTGAATTTCGTCGATGGTCTTAGACGAGAACTTGATTGCCTCCTCCATCTCGTGTTGTTCGGTTTCCAGTCCATGGATCCTCGTTAAGAGAGATTCCTGGTTTGAGATCACCTTGTCCAGTTTGCCATGAAGATCAGATGCCAGTGATTGAATTTCCCGCCGCAGGCTGGCTATTGCATTGTCCGATGATGACGCATCAGGCGATCGGGGTTGGTCACCTGACGGGATTGGCGCGAGAGCTGGCTCTGTTGATACTGATCCTTTTTTGTCCTTTTTGGGAGGCATATTGCTTGCGTTGAACTTGGGTGGGTCGGGAATATGATGACTAAATAGTGTATACTCACAAGGTGGATGGTGACTGAGATGGAGGAGCTTTATTGCAAAATAATAGTTGATTTTTCCGGAGCACTTTTTTAACACGTCAATTCATGATGAAGCGCCCTCTGCGTCTTTTGAGTAGGGGTGTGTAGGTTATGACATTACAATGCAGAAGGATGCACTCTGATCTGTGAGAGACTGAGGGACTGAGGTTTATTGAAAGACGCTCTCACCCTTTAGCATAATGGAATGGTTCGTGCTGCCACTGAGGCAACATTGCAGCCGATCTCGGAGCGGCACGGAGAGCTAATTTTCTTGAACTGAAAATTGCAATTTTCAGACGTTTAACCTATTGATTTTAAGCCAAAATCTTGCTTCTGTCCATACCGTATGGGTTACATACTGCTTTTGTCACTTTTAATGCATTTTGGATGTGTTGACGCTGTGTTGAGGCTGTGTTGACGCTTTAGTATGACAGTCACAGACTGATGTGGATAAACCAAGTTTTGTGTGCATTTACATAGCGGGCTGGTGAATTTTGATTGAAGTAATCAGGGTGATGGGGTCCGTCTTGACTTGATGTGCGATTTCCAATTACAATGGGTATGTCGAAGTTGAAGTAAGTGGATCGGCGCCTACGTATCCCAGCCTTGCATCCACAACGAGTGCGCCAAAAACAACAGGTGCCAGTGATCAGTCCAGAAGATTTGGATGGTGGATGGATTGGACATGTTCTGGGTCCAATATCACTGCAGATTTCAGCAGGAAGAGGACATGGACGGCAAAGATCGGGTCCATTATTGAAGGAGTGCAGGTGTATTGGCGAATATCTGCCTCACTGGGATGAAGCAGGAGCCATTGAGGAGTCCATTGGCAGATGCAGTGGCATTGTTGAATTCAATGGGAGACAACATTGGTTCATTAGCATATCAAGTGCTGCACTGGTGCTGGAGGAACATCCAATTGTTACCAGCAGAAGGTGTGATCTACTAGTCACAAAAGATACCTGACGTCTTGGTGCGCAGAAAAACTGCTAAAGCCCCAAATGCACAGGAAAGGAAGGAAAAACTCCCTTAAAATGCTCCCAAACCAGATGTTACATATATTCTGGCTCACCATATTAATCAGTTTGCGCTAAAGTTCAACTTGACATGAAGACATGACTGGAAACACCGCTAAGAAAGAGGAAATCAGTACATTGGTGGAGAGCATGATGAGGAGCCACCAGTTAGTAGCACTGCACTCTATAACATCACTCATGTCAATACAACAATCAACAGCCACACAGTAGCCACAGCTGTTTGACAATGCCTGCCACTTGCATACAATACTTTATCTGGTCAATACAACAATCAACAGCCACACAGTAGCCACAGCTGTTTGACAATGCCTGCCACTTGCATACAATACTTTATCTGGTCAATACAACAATCAACAGCCACACAGTAGCCACAGCTGTTTGACAATGCCTGCCACTTGCATACAATACTTTATAAGGTCAATGCAACAATCAACAGCCACACAGTAGCCACAGCTGTTTGACAATGCCTGCCACTTACAGACAATTTATCAGGTCAATACAACAATCAACAGCCACACAGTAGCCACAGCTGTTTGACAATGCCTGCCACTTACAGACAATACTTTATCAGGTCAATACAACAATCAACAGCCACACAGTAGCCACAGCTGTTTGACAATGCCTGCCACTTGCAGACAATACTTTATCAGGTCAATACAACAATCAACAGCCACACAGTAGCCACAGCTGTTTGATAATACCTGCCACTTGCATACAATTCTTTATCAGGTCAATACAACAATCAACAGCCACACAGTAGCCACAGCTGTTTGATAATACCAGCCACTTACTAATTGCTGACAATACCAATAGGCCCCCATCCAAAAAGTTCTGCTTCCAATTACATGGCATTTGAAAACAGGGTAATAGGTAAGGTTTTTTTTTTTGGAGGGGGTATTTTTTGACAGGGATCATGTTTCAGTCAATACCAAACACCAACTGTGGACAGCACTTTGTCAAGTCAGTCCTTCTGATTTGAGGTGTGCGATCACACCCCCACACCATCGCACACCTAAAAGCTTCCCGCGAAGTGTGAACAATTGCATGTCTGAATTTCCCTGGACCACAGATCACACACCTAGAAAATCACACACCTAGAAAAAATACACACCTCGAAAAGTCCAGATGAGCTTTTTTCCACACGCCTGTGATTTTCAAATCAGAAGGACTGTCAAGTCAAAAACAGTCAACAGCAATTTAGCACCCACAGCTGTTTTGACAGGGATCATGTTTCAAACAGTCAATACCAGCAACTTACTGACTATGACAGTACTTTAACGAGACAATAACAGTCAGCAAATATTCATTATCAACAACTGTTCAACGGGTCACAGTTGGTCAAGTCATTCTCATGGCCAGTTACTTAAGCAGTCAAAACGGGTCAATAATTTAGTTCTATGCATAGAATTCCATCGGGTCAAAAAACGGTCACCTGACTGATTTTGAGTATGCATGTTTGCATCGGAGGGTTCTAATGGGCCAAGTACATAAGTTTATGGATGTTGCATATAAAGGTAAAAGATGAGCTAGTATTTTTTCTCTTTTTTTCACTGCAAGGAAAAGGGTGCTAAGGACAAATTCAGTTTCTAATAGGCACTTCCAGTTACATTATTAAGCCATTTTACATTGTTGTCAAACGAGAATATCAGTTTTCAAAATGGCTTCAAATTTATGATGTGATTAGGGTAATGTATAAACAGGGAGAGACATTTTGTGACAAATGTCCAGCCTGTATGTACGTTTAAATCCTCATTATAAAATATCAAATAATTCTTCACAATGACTCTGAGTTTTCTAGGTTTTGACTGATAGCATTCCTCCAGGGTACATCTTCAAAATGACTCTGAGTTTTCTAGGTTTTGACTGGGTTATCATTATTAAGAAATATCTGAAAGGTAGAGCAAGAGGTGGGGGGGGGGGGGGGGAGAAATGTTCGAATTAACCCCACAAAGCAGTGCCCCACTACCAGCACTCTTTATTTGTGGGAGAACATAGAAGAGCGCCAGATCACCCATTTTGATTACTTGTTTCTGCTTATTCTTTAGGTACATGTAACTAAAAACTAACCTCAAGAATCAGTAATGGGTAGCCCAGCAAGCAGGTCATCCGTTCATCTGTCGGTCCTCCTCCCTGCTTCCGGTTCCTCGGGTTTCTGTTTGATGAGGCTGTCGGAGCCCTGACGATGTCTTGAGGCAGGCTCAACCTCATCTCAGTAGAGCAATTCCCTCATCAGTCAGTGGTCCTCACTTTGCTGAAAGGATTCAAATAACGAAAGGAAAAATTTGAATTATTGAGCTGTATTCGTGCCAGGGCTCAAAAGGGGAAAGAAAGCATTGAATTAACTCCACAAAGCAAAGCCCTGCTACCAGAACTCATTTGTGCACGAACATAATAACAGAGTCAGATCGCCCATTTAAATTTGTTCTGTGACTTGATTGTTCCTGTTAAGAGGAGGCCTATACACAGCCTAAAAGCAGAACAGGAAGGGGACAGACCTCATTTATCCCAGGACAAACCAATAACACCAGTTAATAAAGATGTGCTTCAAACTATGTTACAAGGCTATGATGGCATTAAGTACAAATTCTTAATTCACGGTTTTACAATTGGTTTTTAGGTTTTACAGGCAATCAAAAATTTAGGACATCAACAAATTTAAAATCTGCTCTTCAAAATCCAAAAGTGGTTTCTGAAAAACTAGGGTTAGAACTTAGACAAGGTAGGCTCGCAGGGCCGTTTCAAGACTTGCCACTTGATAATTTTTGCGTTAGCTCGATTGGTTTAGTTCCTAAAAAACAGCCTGGTTCATTTTGAATAATTCATCATTTGTCTCATCCTAAACATGGTTCCGTAAACGATGGAATACCAGATTGCAACACAACAGTCAAGTATGCGTCAACGGAGGACGCAATACAAATGTTGAAGAAAGTGGGCCCAGGATGTGTGCCATCTAAACTAGATATAAAGTGTTAACCATTTATTCTGGAATAGTCCATATTCTGGATGATTTTCTAATCATTTCAACATCTCATCAACAGGGTGTGCATGATTTGGTCGGATTTCAAACACTGAGTAATAAGCTGGGTATTCCCCTTTCACCAGAGAAAACTGAAGGGCCTACAACCTGGCTAACATTTGCCAGGATCGAACAAGATACAATACAGTGGCAATGGCCGCGCGGTTACCGCCGGACAAATTACAAAAAGCCATCGTTAAAATTATCAAAATCTATTATGTACACCATTTCATACTGACATTTCAAAGACATACACAATCAGTTTTTACTGAAATTTTTCGAAATGAAAAGTATAGCATTTGAGAACGAGTTTAATGCAAACTTTGAATACATATTTTGATAGGAAATCAAGCACTGTATATTTTGCATGCGGGGGGTGTTAAAATACCACCCGAGGAATCATATTTCTTCATATACAGGTCTCTTTTTGTTTCTAAAATAAAACTCACCACAAGAATTCCAAAGAGCATTCACGGTAGTGGTCACAAGGCCGCGGGTTGACGGCTCTGGTCAAGTCCGTAGCTCGGCACCTCGGGTCAAGGCATGGTCGATGACTCGGGCCAGTCCGTAGGACGACACCCCGGCGCAAGGCCGTGGGCCGACGACTCGAGCAAGTCCGTGGGACGACACCCCGGCGAAAGGCCGAGAGCCGATGGACGACTCGGGCCCGTTCCGAGGGCCGGCACCTCGGGAGTTTGCCGTGGGCCGCCGACTTGGGCCAATTCCGTGGGCCGCCACTTACTCGGAGCATGGCCGTTGGCTGAAGACTCAGGCCAATTCCGTCGGTCCGCACCATTGGGTCAAGGCCTTGGGGTCATCAACTCGGGTCAAGTGTTCAAGTGTTCAAGTTGCACAAGGCCGCGGGTTGACGGCTCTGGTCAAGTCCGTAGCTTGGCACCTCGGGTCAAGGCATCGTCGATGACTCGGTCCAGTCCGTAGGACGACACCCCGGCACAAGGCCGTGGGCCGCCACTTACTCGGAGCATGGCCGTTGCACAAGGCCGTGGGTTGACGGCTCTGGTCAAGTCCTCAGCTTGGCACCTCGGGTCAAGGCATGGTCAATGACTCGGGCCAGTCCGTGTGACGACAACCGTCAACCGCCACATACTCGGAGCATGGCCGTGGGCCAAAGACTCAGGCCAATTCCGTGGGTCCGCACCATTGGGTCAAGGCCTTGGGGTCGTCAACTCGGGTCAAGTGTTCAAGCGCTCAATCCAATCGAGATCCAGGCCTTAGAGTCTGCTGAAAACACTGCTAATATCAACCTCTCAAGAAGCGTAGTCACGGTGGAGTCCATTCATGAGGTGGGATGACGTTCCACACGGTAAATAAAGTTGTTCACTGTTGAAGAGTGAGAAAAAGATCCATTAATGGGGGGCGGTGTGGATTCAGAATATGTTTGAGTTAAAAGAAGAACGGAACGAACAAAATTCATCTGGAACACAATTTAAGTCAGTTAACGGTTGCAATGCATATGAACAGGATGCATCAAGAACACGGCAGTTTCACGCATAAAAAAGTACGCCCTCTGTTGGCGAGATGGAGTTAGTGGTAATACCACGTGACAATCTAGCGCGATGTAAATAAACATTACGCGCAGCAATCCCTTCGTTTCGTTGGTGGATTTAAATACCCCGCGAAAGATATAAAGATTGATTGGTTTATTAAAATGAATATGCAACAGATTACCAAATAAGGCTCTACAAACCATCAATGAAGCTATGTACGGTCGACAGTTGCCATATAGCGTGCACAAATTCTGATAATGTGTGTTTTTTATGCAGCGTGTGACTTGTGACCTGGTACGATTTAGCGTTTTCGTGCCGTCATTTCCACTTCGAGAAAACATCATTTTTAAAGTAAAATACAGTTTTGTGACGCATACTTGGTCAATCTATCAATAAATGGGTTATCTAGGTTCACATTGATATGGACGAAAGGTTTGGGTCGACATGCTTTCGTGAGATTTTAGCCAATACTGAGGGTGAATAAAACAGGAATTTGTCAAGTCGCGATGTACGAAGTGTACATGCAGTGTCATGGCGTGACGAGTGGGGACCTTCGAGGCCATGTTTTGGCATGATTTCAGAGATTCAGATGGAAATCTCAAAGGTAAGCCTACAGATTATGTATTTACTCTGCTCAGAAGATGTAGTTTTTGTAGTTTCTCCTTGTTTTTAGCCTGCGACACAAGGATTTTGTGTACGTACGCCGCGCCATGACAGGAAGTCATTACAGTAATGTCGTACATGAAACAGTCGTAGCGTAGGCGCCTTGAGCTATCCCACAGCACGCACTTTTGGACGACGCAACGACTCGTGTATGCAGAAGACTTTCATCTCAGAAATATTTCTGCCCAGTGTGCCTTGCTAGTTGCAATTACTCAGAAAATCGTATTCGTAACAAATAATCACAATGCATTCCTTAATCCTAACAGTCCTGAATCCTCCAATTTCAATATGATTTTTACATTTCATGTATAGTCAGTGTGGTCAGGATTTGCTGGCATGCATCATGCAGAAACATGATGATGGAGGAATGGAGGTCATTCTTTGCAGGCAGGAGCCTGACATTGCTCATTTAATTAATGTTCTTGAAAACTTCTCAAGGAAACTGTGTACTGTATGTTCTAAATGCGTAAACAAAGGATTTGACATGTAGGCCCTACATGTAGGTTACATTGCCAGGGCCGTCATTAGGCTTTTCTTTTTCGCCCTCAGTCATATAATTGTAGAGTATTTTGTCCATTAATTTCAATTTTGACCTGGGACTAAAATGACTTGAGACTTAGTTGACATTGGACCGACTTTATACATTTGTACCTGGGACCAAGTTGACCTGGAACTGAGTTGGCCATGCTGTCTCAGACGGTCAGACCCCGTCAGTTAGGGACCAAGTCGTTAACAGTCTTGTGGTTGTTGGGTACCGAGTTTACTCCAAACCCATGTAATGCATGCTCTTGTTCTTGTTGTGTACAAACACAAAAGTCACGTAACTGTACAAGAACTTAAATGTGTACTTTAATTTGCCATCTAGACCTATTGGTTGTCTCTCGGACGCTGTGGAGGAGGTTGGCCTACATTTCTTCTTATGCGGAGTGTACGGCATTCCACCATGACACGCAGATGACGTACCCTGCCCTGACGAAGGATACCTTCAGAAAATTTGACAACTTTCATCGGTGAGCATCTTGATATTATTTTACTTAGAAATTGATCATGGCATGTATGTACATGCATGTATGTACATGCATGTACATACATCATGTACATGTACAAGTACATGTTTACATGTATGTCTGTGCCTATAGAAAAAGATAAAATATGAAACTTTCTTATCTTCTATAGTTTTTAACACTCAAATTCAATGCAAGAAAAATTCCAGCAAAGTTGTTTAAGATAAGGCACAGACAAAAATCTTGAAAATAACCTGGCAATAATTTTCAACAGAGACTTTTGAGACGCTTCCTTTTACCTGTCCTTTTCATTTTTTTTACGTCACATTTAACCTAATGTGCACATGTTCAAATTGACGTCAACACCAGAAAAGGACTGGTGTATTTGCTGCCACCATGCATCTCAAAGTATCCCATTAACTTTGTTCCATTTGTTATATTCTTGTTGTGCTTTCAGGTTTTGGAGAGTTTCTTCCTATTTGAGATAGTTTGGGAATTTAGGAGATAACTGACATCCCCCACAGTGCGACACTTTTAGAGCGCACCCATGCATTTTCGGTTTCACGAACTGACACTGATCTTAATTTTACCAATTAAATCGCTTTTTAAAAAAAAATTTGTACATGTATAATCGCACAAGTACACGGATAGATGTAATGCCGCATCATGCTTGGGTGTCAGTTCGTGAAAACAAAAATGTACGGGGTGCGCTCTAAAAGTGCTGCAGTGTGGCGAATGTCAGTTCGTAAAATAACAGCGTTGCTGTTGAAACCCCTCAGCCAGAGTCAAGTTATCATCCGGAAACCATTAACTCAACATGGTGACCTTGACCTTTGGCCTTTGACCCCAGAACCAGTCCCAACATGCCTGTACCAATGGGAAACCCCCTACTGAAGATAAACACGAAAATTTCATTTCTAACTCAAGTTATCATTCGGAACCATTTACATTTAACTCACCACGGTGACCTTGACCTTTGACCTTTTGACCCCAAAACCAATCCCAACTTGCCTGTACCCAAGGGCAACACTCTACCAAAGTTAGACACCAAAATCTCATTTCTAACTGAAGTTATCATCCGGAAACCATTTACCTTTAACTCACCATGGTGACCTTGACCTTTGACCCCAAAACCAATCCCAACTTGCCTACTCCCAAGGGCAACCCTCTACCAAAGTTAGACACCAAAATCTCATTTTCAACTCAAGTTATCATCCGGAAACCATTTACCTTTAACTCACCACGGTGACCTTGACCTTTGACCTTTTGACCTCAAAACCAATCCCAACTTGCCTACTCCTAAGGGCAACCCCCTACTGAAGTTACAACCCCAAATAACATTTCTAACTCAAGTTATCATCCGGAAACTAAGCTACCCGGACGGACGGACGGACGGGCGCCCGTCCGTTCCAGCCAGACGGAATTGTGGGGTGATAGCATTGTGTTCCCATTATCCCTTTTTCTAAAGATTCCCTTCTGGGGTGATGTTTTTCTATTGTGTAAAAAGTGGGGTGATGTGTCCTGAAAGGAACATCACCCCACAAGGGTGGTATGGTCAGGACTGACATACGGACGGACGGACAGACGCCCTAGGCGTTGACAATACCCCTCTAGCCTCTCGGCTGAGGGGTAAAAACCCAAAATATCCCGGTTCTGTAAACACGCGCGCGTACAGTGCACACACGGATGGGAGAGTGTCGTTCGTAGTGACGGTGACAATCTGTACCTGATTTCACGACACTTATTGTAACCTACAATGCATCGTTGTATCCCTAGGATGACGCATCCTGTGATTCATTTCACAAAATATGCTGTAAGTGCGACACGTCGTAGTGTATTCAAAGGACAAAAGGTGACTACATGTACATGTACATGTATTTTCATGTTATGTATTTATTCAAAGAACAGTAAATAGTCGTCGAAAAGTTAACAAAGAGTCGTCGATTGTACTTGTGAAAACTTTTCTAAAATATTGAACAAAGTTGACGATGTATGATGCATTCACACTGGAAAAGAACTTCACAGTGGACTGTGTTTGCATCAAATTGTGAAGTGATGTGCTTTGTAAATCTGGTGCAGGTCCGATCCAGGTACGTGTACACGTACGTATGTGAAATTTTAATGAAGCGAAAATATGAAACCTGAAATTGCCATCACCACCACTCATGAAATAGTGCAGTTGAACTGCAAGCTCCATTCTCCAACAAAATATTAATAATAAATAAATATAAAACAAAGCCTTTACCGTCTTCAGGTGTGAGGGTATGCTTAAATACATTTGCCCTTTCATAAAGTTGAATTTTTGAATCACTTTCTTGAATCAACTGCAACTACCCTATTTAATTTTTCAGACTTTTTATAGTTTTATCACTTGCCAAACCTGATTTCACTGGTTGAGTTCATGCCTGCATTACATGTGCACTTTATTTACTTGTAAAATATGGCTGTTGTGAAGTTTCACTTCTGTAAATGAAACCTTTTTTTTAAATGATATTGATTGGTTGTGAAATAAAGAATGCGTTTATTGCCAAACAAAAACCTATTTGTTATTGTTTTGTTTAAGCTATAGATCCAATTAATTGTCAGCAACTTCCCCTTTTAAATTTTATTCAATGTCTTGCAATTGTCCGTACAATGCGATGGTTTTACGTACACATATGTACATGTGTACACGTTGTACGGCGCTTTTGTGTACACAACACACGCGGCGCTAGGCCAGTTGGTACCCGCGCGCCAGTTTGCATGTATTAGTGGGATACTAGATCATGAACCAGCGATGCAGCAGCCCGAATTCTCAGCGAAGCTTTGGAATGGTAGGCTGACTTTCAACGTCTATATTTTATTTTAAAATGTCGACCCGACCAACAAAAAGTATGATTTGGCTATTTTCATAACTGAATAATGGTATCAACATAAAGATTTCTTTTGAAAAACTCGTTTCGCTTTTCTTGAAGGGCTTTTAAAAGTCTTCGATACGCAAATAAATTCATCCTGCATTGCAAAAATGTTGGTGAAAATTCCCCTAAAACACAACTTGGCATATAAATTATACCCCTTTCTCATTTATTTCCTAAAGAAAACATCATATCCATTCATTGCCTGTCATTTATGATAATAAAATGTATTTGTGAAGTGTCTACTTTTGACATTATTTGGGACGAAACATCGATGTGTTTTTTCTGTAATGTGGACAGCGCCATGTTGTGTGACGTCACCGGCATCATTGGAGTTCACAAATACAGAACTAACGCATTACAGAACCTTTGTGTGTGTGCGCGCGCTATGCATGTGGAACTGCCGTGGGGGCCAGATTCACAGAATTTTCCTTAATAACTCCTATGAACATCTATGGAAATTAACAGCATGCAAGGTTTGGACCCATTCATGGATTCCCAAATTGCAAACCAAGTACAAATTAGAAGCATGGGAGAGGAGCCAATTCACAGAAATTTTCAAAAGTGTGTCACTTGACACGCAAGAAGGTATGCAAGAAGGTTGTCATTCATTTGTGGCTTCCCAAATTGTAACAACGCATTGGGGGATTTACAAAAATTTCCAAAACTGTGTCACATGACAAATCTTTGGAAATGATCTTCTTTGTTTTCTTCAAATTGAGAGCATGGCAGAAAGTTGTCAAAAATTCCGAGGATTCCCCAATTGCACACTAAGTACCGGTACCAATTGGAACGCATTCGGGAGGTGGCAGATTCACAGAAATTTCCAAAAATGTGTCACTTGACACATCTTTGGAAAGGATCTTATTTTGTTTTCTGCAAATTGACAGCATGCCAGAAGGTTGTCAACCATTCGTGAATTAAGTACAAATTAGAACACATAGGGGAGTAGGAGGATTCACAGAAATTTCCAAAAATGTGTCACTTGACACACGTTTGGAAACTGATAGCATGCGACATGGTTGTCACTCATTTGTACATCCCCTGAATGCAAACCGAGTACAAATTAGAGCACATGGGGGGATTTAAAGAAATTTCCAAAAATGTGTCGCTCGACACATTTGGGGGGGGGGGGAATTAGAAGAAAAAGGAGGGGGGGAATTAGAACACATGGGGGGGGGGGGCAGATAAACAGAAATTTCCACAAATGTGCCTCTTGACACATGTTTGGAAATTGACATCATGCAAGGTTGTCACTCATTCGTGGATCCCCCAATTGCAAACCAATTACAAATTAGAATGTATGGGGGAAGGGCGGATTTACAGAAATTTCCAAAAATGTGTCACTTGACAAACGTTTGGAAATTGGCAGCATGCGAGAAGGTTGTCACATGTTTGGAACATTTTCAACACTGCGCAATGCATGATATATTGCGTAAAATACGCAGTTGCAGCTCTCCTACAGATTTGGACGTCATTGAGCAAGCCCTATTGCAAACCAAGTACAAATAGCAATGCATGGGGGAACCAATTCACAGACATTTCCAAAAATGTGTCACTTGACACATGTTTAAAAATAGTAATAATAATAATAATAATGAACATTTATAAGGCGCCAATATCCGCCAAGCAAGACGCTCATGGCCCACAATACATACAAAACAATTACAGTATAAATTAAGTTAAATTTGAATAACAGAAATTAGTGACAGGAGTAATAAACATCAACTCATTAAACACAAAAACGTGAGGTAAACATATGAGTTTTCACAGAAGATTTAAATACAGACAATGATGATGACTGGCGAATTTCAAGGGGTAGATTGTTCCAGAGTTTGGGAGCGGCGCTTGAGAAAGACCGGTCTCCCCAAGAGTGATTGGTGCGGGGAACAGTAAGCTTTAGCGCTCCGGCCGAACGAAGACTAAGTGACGGCTGATATTTCGAGATAATGTCCGTTATATAGTCCGGTGAAGTTCCTTGTAGTGACTTGAAAGCGATGTGGGGGTCAAAAGTGACACCTAGGTTGCGACACTTGGTGGAAGGATGGATGTGGCAATCTCCAGTCCTAATGCTGGTGATATTGAATTTGGCGAGTTGTTATTTTGAGCCACACAGGATAAATTCAGACTTGTTGTCATTCAATTTGAGACTGTTTGTCATCATCCATGTCTTGATCTCATCAATGCAAGCCTCAAGATTCTCCAGGGCAGACACAGCATTGGGTTGAGATGGATTGAAGGATTGATACAGCTGTATGTCATCAGCATAGCAGTGATATTGAAGGTTGTGTTTCTGGATGATCTGGCCGAGTGGTAAAATGTAGATGGTGAATAACATGGGACCGCCAACAGATCCCTGAGGAACACCACAGTCAAGGGAGGTAAGGGCAGATAATACTCCATTGAAGTTAACAGACTGTTGCCGGTCTGCAAGGTATGAGTCAAACCACTGCAAGGCTGCATCGTGCACTCCCAAAGAGTGCAAGCGACTGATCAGGATGGCGTGATCTATGGTGTCAAATGCTGATGACAGATCAATAAGGACAAGCGCCCTTACTTTGCCAACATCCATCTGTCGTAGGATGTGATCGCGGACAGATGAACAAGTAATGTTTCTACACTATGGTTCTGACGATATGGTATAGGGTCCAAGTCACACGATTTGGCTGGGGATTTGAAGATGACAGTGCGAATCTCATCTTGAGAGGCGAAACGGAGACAGGTCAGTGTAGTTTGTGTTGGCGGGTACGTGGGGGTAGAAGTATCTGTATCTGGCACAAGGGGAGGTAGTGCATCACGAATCGAAGAAATCTTGGACGTGAAAAAAACGGCTGAAATGGTCAGCCAGTGACTTGTCGGTAAAAAAGTTTCCTTATTCCTATGGAGAAGCTTGTTGGTGGCAGGAAACAGTTGTTTTTGATCACCGGAACACTAGGAGACTATTTCTGAGTAATGGGTTCTTTTGGCCTTACGGATCAGCGAGATCACATGCTGGCATTGTTGGTGATGTAGTTGGCGGTCAATCTTGAGTGAAGATGCATGCCACCTGTGCTCAAGCTGTCTTCGTCTGTGCTTAGCTTGCAACACCTCATCAGTGTACCAACCGGTGTCGGGCCGAATAGTGACACACCGGGACTTGACTGGTGCAAATGTATCCAAGAGTTGAGACAGTATGAAGTTGTAACTGTCGGCTGCCTCGTTGACATGGCAACACTGCATCGGGCCGACAGATGGTTGCCTTCAATCTCAGCACACAAGAGATTCAAATCAATGCTGTGGAGGATGCGATGAATAACCATGTCTCACAGATATCAATGATATCAAGATGATTTTCAGAAACAAAATCAAGAAGTTCTGTTGTCTTGTTCCGAATTGACCGGGCATTAATCATGCAGACGGTAGTGTCTAGCTTGAGTTTATGAGGGTTCTCACAGACAGGTCGCACTAAAAAGCGTCAACACAGCGTCAACACAGTGTCAACACATGACAGAAGCGTCAACACACTGTCAACACATCCAAAACACATTCTGAATTGACCAAGAAAGGTACAGAATGGCAAAGCATAGAATAAAACAGCATTTCCATTGGATTAAGTTTCCATTTAGTTGTTAAAAATATAGTATTTTCACGCAAAAAAATGACCTTTAACTTGCACGGCCGTTGTCCGCCAGCTTGACTTTGCACAAAGCTTTGATTATACCATTTCAAGTAGTGGTGTGTAGGTTATGACATTACAACAGAGGGCGCCTTGATGCAGAAGGATGCACTCTGATCTGTGAGAGACTGAGGGACTGAGGTTTATTGAACGACGCTCTCACCCTTTAGCATAATGGAATGGTTCGTGCTGCCACTGAGGCAACATTGCAGCCGATCTCGGAGCGGCACGGAGAGGTAATTTTCTTGAACTGAAAATTGCAATTTTCAGACGTTTAACCTATTGATTTTATGCCAAAATCTTGTTTCTGTCCATACTGTATGGGTTACATACTGCTTTTGTCACTTTTAATGCATTTTGGATGTGTTGACGCTGTGTTGACGTTATGTTGACGCTTTAGTATGACCGTCACGGACTGATGTGGATAAACCAAGTTTTGTGTGCATTTACATACCGGGCTGGTGAATTTTGATTGAAGTAATCAGGGTGATGGGGTCCGTCTTGACTTGATGTGCGATTTCCAATTACAATGGGCATGTCAAAGTTGAAGTAAGTCGATCGGAGCCTACGTATCCCAGCCTTGCATCCACAAAGAGTGCGCCAAAAACAACAGGTGCCAGTGATCGGTCCAGAAGATTTGGATGGTGGATGGATTGGACATGTTCTGGGTCCAATATCACTGCAGATTTCAGCAGCAAGAGGACATGGACGGCAAAGATCGGGTCCATTATTGAAGGAGTGCAGGTGTATTGGCGAATATCTGCCTCGCTGGGATGAAGCAGGAGCCATTGAGGAGTCCATTGGCAGATGCAGTGGCATTGTTGAATAAAATGGGAGACAACATTGGTTCATTAGCATATCAAGTGCATATCCAATTGTTACCAGCAGAAGGTGTGATCTACTAGTCACAAAAGATACATGACGTCTTGGTGCGCAGAAAAACTGCTAAAGCCCCAAATGCACAGGAAAGGAAGGAGAAACTCCCTTAATATGCTCCCAAAACAGATGATGTTACATATATTCAGGCTCACCATGTTGATCAGTTTGCGCTAAAGTTCAACTTGACATGAAGACATGACTGGAAACACCGCTAAGAAAGAGGAAATCAGTACATTGGTACATGACGAGGAGCCGCCAGTTAGTAGAGCTGCACTCTATAACATTACTCAGGTCAATACAACAATCAACAACCACACAGTAGCCACAGCTGTTTGACAATGCCTGCCACTTGCAGACAATACTTTATCAGGTCAATACAACAATCAACAGCCACACAGTAGCCACAGCTGTTTGACAATACCAGCCACTTGCAGACAATACTTTATCAGATCAATACAACAATCAACAGCCACACAGTAGCCACAGGTGTTTGACAATACCAGCCACTTGCAGACAATACTTTATCAGATCAATACAACAATCAACAGCCACACAGTAGCCACAGCTGTTTGACAATACCAGCCACTTGCATACAATACTTTATCAGGTCAATACAACAATCAACAACCACACAGTAGCTGTTTGACAATGCCAGCCACTTGCAGACAATACTTTATCAGGTCAATACAACAATCAACAGCCACACAGTAGCCACAGTTGTTTGACAATGCCTGCCACTTGCAGACAATACTTTATCAGGTCAATACAACAATCAACAGCCACACAGTAGCCACAGCTGTTTTACAATACCAGCCACTTGCAGACAATACTTTATCAGGTCAATACAACAATCAACAGCCACACAGTAGCTGTTTGACAATGCCAGCCACTTGCAGACAATACTTTATCAGGTCAATACAACAATCAACAGCCACACAGTAGCCACAGCTGTTTGACAATACCAGCCACTTGCAGACAATACTTTATCAGTTCAAAACAACAATCAACAGCCACACAGTAGCCACAGCTGTTTGACAATACCAGCCACTTGCATACAATACTTTACCAGGTCAATACAACAATCAACAGCCACACAGTAGCCACAGCTGTTTTACAATACCAGCCACTTGCAGACAATACTTTATCAGGTCAATACAACAATCAACAGCCACACAGTAGCCACAGCTGTTTGACAATGCCAGCCACTTGCAGACAATACTTTATCAGGTCAATACAACAATCAACAGCCACACAGTAGCCACAGTTGTTTGACAATGCCTGCCACTTGCAGACAATACTTTATAAGTTCAATACAACAATCAACAGCCACACAGTAGCCACAGCTGTTTGACAATACCAGCCACTTGCAGACAATACTTTATCAGTTCAAAACAACAATTAACAGCCACACAGTAGCCACAGCTGTTTGACAATACCAGCCACTTGCATACAAGACTTTATTAGGTCAATACAACAATCAACAGCCACACAGTAGCCACAGCTGTTTGATAATACCAGCCACTTACCAATTGCTGACAATACCAATAGGCCCCCTCCCAAAAAGTTCTGCTTTCAATTACATGGCATTTGAAAACAGGGTAATAGGTAGGGTTTTTTTTTTTTGGAGGGGGGGGGGATTTTTTGACAGGGATCATGTTTCAGTCAATACCAAACACCAACTGTGGACAGCACTTTGTCCAGTCAGTCCTTCTGATTTGGGGCATGCGATCACACCCCCACACCATTGCACACCTAAAAGCTTCCCGTGAAGTGTGAACAATTGCATGCCTGAATTTCCCTGGACCACAGATCACACACCTAGAAAATCACACACCTAGAAAAAATACACACCTAGAAAAGTCCAGGTGTGCCTTTTTACACAAGCCTGTGATTTTCAAATCAGAAGGACTGTCAAGTCAAAAACAGTCAACAGCAATTTAGCACCCACAGCTGTTTTGACAGGGATCATGTTTCAAACAGTCAATACCAGCAACTTACTGACTATGACAGTACTTTAACGAGTCAATAACAGTCAGCAAATATTCACTATCAACAAGTGTTCTACGGGTCACAGTTGGTCAAGTCATTCTCATGGCCAGTTACTTAAGCAGTCAAAACGGGTCAAAAATGTAGTTCTATGCATAGAATTCCATCGGGTCAAAAAACGGTCACCTGACTGATTTTGACCCGAGTAACAGCATGGCTGAGTATGCATGTTTGCATCAGAGGGTTCTTATGGGCCAATTACATAAGTTTATGGATGTTGCATATAAAGGTAAAAGATGAGCTAGTATTTTTTTCTCTTTTTTTCACTGCTAGGAAAAGGGTGCTTAGGACAAATTCAGTTTCTAATAGGCACTTCCAGTTACATTATTAAGCCATTTTACATTGTTGTCAAACGAGAAAATCAGATTTCAAAATGGCTTCAAATTTATGATGTGATTAGGGTAATGTATAAACAGGGAGAGACATTTTGTGACAAATGTCCAGTCTGTATGTACGTTTAAATCCTCATCATAAAATATCAAATAATTCTTCACAATGACTCTGAGTTTTCTAGGTTTTGACTGATAGCATTCTTCCAATTACATCTTCACAATGACTCTGAGTTTTCTAGGTTTTGACTGGGTTATCATTATTAAGAAATATCTGAAAGGTAGAGCAAGAGGTGGGGGGGGGGGGGAAGAAATGTTCGAATTAACCCCACAAAGCAGTGCCCCACTACCAGCACTCTTTATTTGTGGCAGAACATAGAAGAGCGCCAGATCACCCAGTTTGATTACTTGTTTCTGCTTATTCTTTAGGTACATGTAACTAAAAACTAACCTCAAGAATCAGTAATGGGTAGCCCAGCAAGCAGGTCATCCGTTTATCTGTCGGTCCTCCTCCCTGCTTCCGGTTCCTCGGGTTTCTGTTTGATGAGGCTGTCGGAGCCCTGACGATGTCTTGAGGCAGGCTCATCCTCATCTCAGTAGAGCAATTCCCTCATCAGTCATTGGTCCTCACTTTGCTGAAAGGATTCAAATAAAGAAACGAAAAATTTGAATTATTGAGCTGTATTCGTGCCAGGGCTCAAAAGGGGAAAGAAAGCATTGAATTAACTCCACAAAGCAAAGCCCTGCTACCAGAACTCATTTGTGCACGAACATAATAGCAGAGTCAGATCGCCCATTTAAATTTGTTCTGTGACTTGATTGTTCCTGTTAAGAGGAGGCCTATACACAGCCTAAAAGCAGAACAGGAAGGGGACAGACCTCATTTATCCCAGGACAAACCAATAACACCAGTAAATAAAGATATTGTGGTGAAACATCCCCCACAGTGCGACACTTTTAGAGCGCACCCATGCATTTTCGGTTTCACGAACTGACACTGATCTTAATTTTACCAATTAAATCGCTTTTTAATGAAAAATTTGTACATGTATAATCGCACAAGTACACGGATAGATGTATTGCCGCATCATGCTTGGGTGTCAGTTCGTGAAAACAAAAATGTACGGGGTGCGCTCTAAAAGTGCCGCACTGTGGCGGATGTCAGTTCGTAAAACCCAAAATATCCCGGTTCTGTAAACACGCGCGCGTACAGTGCACACACGGATGCGAGAGTGTCGTTCGTAGTGACGGTGACAATCTGTACCTGATTTCACGACACTTATTGTAACCTACGATGCATCGTTGTATCCCTAGGATGACGCATCCTGTGATTCATGTCACAAAATATGCTGTAAGTGCGACACGTCGTAGTGTATTCAAAGGACAAAAGGTGACTACATGTACATGTACATGTATTTTCATGTTATGTATTTATTCAAAGAACAGTAAATAGTCGTCGAAAAGTCAACAAAGAGTCGTCGATTGTACTTGTGAAAACTTTTCTAAAATATTGAACAAAATTGACGATGTATGATGCATTCACACTGGAAAAGAACTTCACAGTGGACTGTGTTTGCATCAAATTGTGAAGTGATGTGCTTTGTAAATCTGGTGCAGGTCATCCAGGTACGTGTACACGTACGTATGTGAAATTTTAATGAAGCGAAAATTTGAAACCTGAAATTGCCATCACCACCACTCATGAAATAGTGCAGTTGAACTGCAAGCTCCATTCTCCAACAAAATATTAATAATAAATAAATATAAAAAAAAGCCTTTACTGTCTTCAGGTGTGAGGGTATGCTTAAATCCGTTTGCCCTTTCATAAAGTTGAATTTTTGAATCACTTTCTTGAATCAACTGCAACTACCCTATTTAATTTTTCAGACTTTTCATAGTTTTATCACTTGCCAAACCTGATTTCACTGGTTCAGTTCATGCCTGCATTACATGTGCACTTTATTTACTTGTAAAATATGGCTGTTGTGAAGTTTCACTTCTGTAAATGAAACTTTTTTTTTTAAATAATATGGATTGGTTGTGAAATAAAGAATGCGTTTATTGCCAAACAAAAACCTATTTGTTATTGTTTTGTTTAAGCTATAGATCCAATTAATTGTCAGCAACTTCCCCCAGAATATTAAGAGGATAGAGTGTCTCATACTGATGGCAAATTCATGCTTGGTTTTGGATTGTGCTGCTTTCATATGCTGTACAACACTCACTCACTCACTCACTGTACAACACTAAACATTTGTGAATTTCCGATTGTGTGTTTATTTTGTCCACAGTGAGTGTTTTCATCTAAAGACAGATGGTTCTTTATTTCTATGTAATCTGTTTTGCATTTTATGTATTTTTAAATTGTATTCAATGTCTTGCGATTGTCCGTAAAATGCGATGGTTTTACGTACACATATGTACATGTGTACACGTTGTACGGCGCTTTTGTGTACACAACACACGCGGCGCTAGGCCAGTTGGTACCCGCGCGCCAGTTTGCATGTATTAGTGGGATACTAGATCATGAACCAGCGATGCAGCAGCCCGAATTCTCAGCGAAGCTTTGGAATTGTAGGCTGACTTTCAACGTCTATATTTTATTTTAAAATGTCGACCCGACCAAGAAAAAGTATGATTTGGCTATTTTCATAACTGAATAATGGTATCAACATAAAGATTTCTTCTGAAAAACTGCATTTCGCTTTTCTTGGAGGGCTTTTAAAAGTCTTCGATATGCGAATAAATTCATCCCACATTGCAAAAATGTTGGCGAAAATTCCCCCAAAACACACCTTGGCATATAAATTATACCCCTTTCTCATTTATTTCCCAAAGAAAACATCATATCCCGTCATTGCCTGTCATTTATGATAATAAAACGTATTTCTAAAGTGTCTAATTTTGACATTATTTGGGACGAAACATCGATGTTTTTTTTCTGTATGTGGACAGCGCCATGTTGTGTGACGTCACCGGCATCATTGGAGTTCACAAATACAGAACTAACGCATTACAGAACCTTTGTGTGTGTGCGCGCTATGCATGTGGAACTGCCGTGGGGGCCAGATTCACAGAATTTTCCTTAATAACTCCTATGAACATCTATGGAAATTAACAGCATGCAAGGTTTGGACCCATTCATGGATTCCCAAATTGCAAACCAAGTACAAACTAGAAGCAAGGGGGAGGAGCCAATTCACAGAAATTTTCAAAAATGTGTCATTTGTCACACAAGAAGGTATGCGAGAAGGTTCATTTGTGGCTTCCCAAATTGTAACAACGCATTGGGGGATTTACAAAAATTTCCAAAACTGTGTGACATGACAAATCTTTGGAAATGATCTTATTTTGTTTTCTGAAAATTGACAGCATGCCAGAAGGTTGTCAACCATTCGTGAATTAAGTACAAATTAGAACACATAGGGGAGTAGGAGGATTCACAGAAATTTCCAAAAATGTGTCACTTGACACACGTTTGGAAACTGATAGCATGCGACAAGGTTGTCACTCATTTGTAAATCCCCCGAATGCAAACCGAGTACAAATTAGAGCACATGGGAGGATTTAAAGAAATTTCCAAAAATGTGTCGCTCGACACATTTGGGGGGGGGGGAATTAGAACACATGGGGGGGGGGGATTAGAACACATGGGGGGGGGGGGCAGATAAACAGAACTTTCCACAAATGTGCCTCTTGACACATGTTTGGAAATTGACATCATGCAAGGTTGTCACTCAATCATGGATCCCCCAATTGCAAACCAATTACAAATTAGAATGCATGGGGGAGGGGCGGATTTACAGAAATTTCCAAAAATGTGTCACTTGACAAACGTTTGGAAATTGGCAGCATGCGAGAAGGTTGTCACCCATTTGTGCATTCCCCAATAGGTCTTGTAAAATGACGTCATTTCCTACAGACCAGCCGCGTGCATCAACATACTGAGCATCCAATTGCATAACGGGCATCGGCCGCGTCGACATTCGAAAAACATTTCAAGCAATAAGCGCACATGTTTGGAACATTTTCAACACTGCGCAATGCATGATATATTGCGTAAAATACGAAGTGGCAGCTCTCCTACAGATTTGGACGTCATTGAGCAAGCCCTATTGCAAACCAAGTACAAATAGCAATGCATGGGGGGGGGGGACCAATTCACAGACATTTCCAAAAATGTGTCACTTGACACATGTTTGGAATTAGTAATAATAATAATAATAATGAACATTTATAAAGCGCCGACATCCACCAAGCAAGACTCTCATGGCCCACAATACATACAAAACAATTACAGTATAAATTAAGTTAAATTTGAATAACAGAAATTAGTGACAGGAGTAATAAACATCAACTCATTAAACACAAAAACGTGAGGTAAACATATGAGTTTTCACAGAAGATTTAAATACAGATAATGATGATGACTGGCGAATTTCAAGGGGTAGATTGTTCCAGAGTTTGGGAGCGGCGCTTGAGAAAGACCGGTCTCCCCAAGAGTGATTGGTGCGGGAAACAGTAAGCTTTAGCGCTCCAGCCGAACGAAGACTACGTGACGGCTGATATTTCGAGATAATGTCCGTTATATAGTCCGGTGAAGTTCCTTGTAGTGACTTGAAAGCGATGTGGGGGTCAAAAGTGACACCTAGGTTGCGACACTTGGTGGAAGGATGGATGTGGCAATCTCCAGTCCTTATGCTGGTGATATTGAACTTGGCGAGTTATTATTTTGAGCCACACAGGATAAATTCAGACTTGTTGTCATTCAATTTGAGACTGTTTGTCATCATCCATGTCTTGATCTCATCAATGCAAGCCTCAAGATTCTCCGGGGCAGACACAGCATTGGTTTGAGATGGATTGAAGGATTGATACAGCTGTATGTCATCAGCATAGCAGTGATATTGAAGGTTGTGTTTCTGGATGATCTGGCCGAGTGGTAAAATGTAGATGGTGAATAACATGGGACCGGCCAACAGATCCCTGAGGAACACCACAGTCAAGGGAGGTAGGGGCAGATAATACTCCATTGAAGTTAACAGACTGTTGCCGGTCTGCAAGGTATGAGTCAAACCACTGCAAGGCTGCATCGTGCACTCCCAAAGAGTGCAAGCGACTGATCAGGATGGCGTGATCTATGGTGTCAAATGCTGATGACAGATCGAGAAGCACAAGCGCCATTACTTTGCCAACATCCATCTGTCGTAGGATGTGGTCGCGGACAGATGAACAAGTAATGTTTCTACATTATGGTTCTGACTATTTGCAGATTGGCAACTATCCAATAGATCATTATTCCGTAAATGCATCGACAGCCTGGAGATAGCAACACGCTCAAGTAACTTTGAGATGTACGGCAAGTTGGAAAGTGGGCGGTAGTTTTGGAGTTCTTTAACAATGCTGGACACACGTGGGCAACTTTGAAAACAGAAGGAACAACACTGCATTGCAGGCTGCGGTTGATAATCGTGGTGATGGCAGGAACGATGGATTCAGAACATTGCTTAAGGAGCCAGGTTGGTATAGGGTTCAAGTCACATGATTTGGCTGGGGATTTGAAGATGACAGTGCAAACCTCATCCTGAGAGGCGGAACAGAGACTGGTCATGCAGTGTCTCATCTTGAGAGGCAGAACGGAGACTGGTCAGTGTAGTTTGTGTTGGCGGGGTGGGGGTAGAAGTATCTGTATCTGGTACAAGGAGAGGTAGTGCATCACGAATCGAAGAAATCTTGGACGTGAAAAAAAAATGCTGAAATGGTCAGCCAGTGACTTGTTGGAATCGTACTTGTGGTAAAGAAGATTCCTTATTCCTATGGAGAAGCTTGTTGGCGACACGAAACAGTTGTTTTTGATCACAGGAACACTTGGAGACTATTTCTGAGTAATGGGTTCTTTTGGCCTTACGGATCAGCGAGATCACATGCTGGCATTGTTGGTGATGTAGTTGGCGGTCAATCTCGAGTGAGGATGCATGCCACCTGTGCTCAAGCTGTCTTCATCTGTGCTTAGCTTGGAACACCTCATCAGTGAACCAACCGGTGTCGGGCCGAAAATAAATGAACTCGTACTCAGGCAGCAAAGTACTCGTACTCAAATAGCAGTACTCGGGGGAAATGGTATAGCTTGACTTTATACACCATGGCCTTATTTTATCAATACTTTCAGTTGAAATGGTTGACTGGCTTGTGCAGAAATGGAAGTTTCCTGATTTTCCTCTGTGCACGTCCAGACAAACACAACAGCTAGCCGTGATTGGGTCTGCATATCGGTCTGACTGGGTCTGGGCCAATTATCACGCACAATCAACCATTTGCAATATGGCTGTATTCGGAATACAACTACTTGTACTCGTACTCGGAAGTAAAGTACTCGTACTCGGAAGTATAAGTATTCATACTCGGAGACCTGTTCTTGTACTCGGAGGTACAAGTACTCGTACTCGGTTACTTAAGTACTCAGAGATGTGATTGGGATGTGACAAAAATCCCTGAAAATGTTATGCACGAGTACAAACTCTGGCAAGCGCGAAGCCATTACGGCGTGGGGTCCGGGGCCCGCTTAAAAATTTGGGATTTTAGATGCTCTGTGGTGCAACCTAAACTTTTCTGGGCCATCATTTGAGCCAAAATATTTTGCCAATTTTGTTATTTCTTTTTTCACTTTTGTTGCATTTTGTTTCAGTTCATCACCATCATCATTGATTTGTCACTTATTTGTAATTATAAGTACTCCATGGTGATTAATAATAACCATTGTAAAAGCATGAAGAAATAAATAAAACAAGATTATTCTACACAAATATTTGTTTTGCTTCATCCACAACTGAATGGAACATACCATCTTTGGAAGCACCAGACTAATCAGTCTCTATGATGATGTGCTTCGGGTGTTTCACATGGGATACGAGCAATTTCTTTCCACTCGACGCGTAGTTGATAGTGTCGTTGCAAACATTGCAAAAAACCTTGCCAGCGGTTGCTATTTTATCGAAACACTCTTGAAATTCATGCTGATGCCCGTCAATAATAACGGAGTCCCGAAACCATTCCCACCGGAACTTATTTTTCACTTTTTTATCAAGCTCTCGCACTGATTTATCTCCGTGCGACAATATCGACTTGTTGGGTGCAGCCATGTTGGAAGCATCCGTACACGCCGCGTACACAAACACTCGATGCACATGAAACAACGTGCATAATCCACACGATTGCACTGTACTGTATGCCGTTGTGCACGCTGAGCAATATTAGTCTGTACACCTGACCAGCGCAACACGTGCATCTTGGGTACCGACACAGGAACTAGACCTAAATAATCACAAGCTCGGACCCGAGCGAAAAATCACATGATTGCGCTAACAGCAACGCATGGTCTTCAACCTCGTTCTCGCATTGGTTATTCAATATGTGCGTGCGTATTGATTAACGAAGTAATGTCCGTTAGTAAATTTGGATATTTCGGCAAGCAAAACTCATTATGAATAATTAATTAGCACATTCTACCCCCCTATTTTCTCAACGGGTTCACATGATTCACGTTGGTGGACTTTTGAACCCCCAAAAACCGGATTTCTGGAAAAAAAATGGAGAAATCACATCCCTGAGTACTCGGCAGTACTCGGTACTTAGAAAAAAGTACTCGACTACAACACTGGCAACACTGCATCGGGCTGACAGATGGTTGCCTTCAATCTCAGCGCACAAGAGATTCAAATCAATGCTGTGGAGATTGCGATGGATAACCATGTCTCACAGATACCAATGATATCAAGATGATTTTCAGAAACAAAATCAAGAAGTTCTGTTGTCTTGTTCCGAATTGACCGGGCATTAATCATGCAGAAGGTAGTGTCTAGCTTGAGTTTATGAGGGTTTAGATCTCACAGACAGGTCGCACTAAAA
The DNA here is from genome assembly GCF_015706575.1 of Patiria miniata. Classification (NCBI taxonomy): domain Eukaryota; kingdom Metazoa; phylum Echinodermata; class Asteroidea; order Valvatida; family Asterinidae; genus Patiria; species Patiria miniata. The sequence continues at coordinate 745,306 of NW_024037064.1, read as the reverse complement.
AGCGCCAACACAGCGTCAACACAGCGTCAACACAGTGTCAACACATGACAGAAGCGTCAACACACTGTCAACACATCCAAAACACATTCTGAATTGACCAAAAAAGGTATAGAATGGCAAAGCATAGAATAAAAGAGAATTTCCATTGGATTGAGTTTCCATTTACATGTACATTGTAGTTGTTAAAAATATAGTATTTTCACGCGAAAAAATGACCTTTAACTTCCGCGGCCGTTGTCTGCCATCTTGACTTTGCACAAATTTATATTGAAATACCTTTATTGTTATTCACATCAGTGATACAATAAGAACATTAAGAAATTACATTTATTTATAAATAAAAACATCTACATTTTGTTCATTATCACACAGAAAACGTCAGACATGGACAAATTCACAAATGTACATTCACCAATGTAGCAGTAAAAAAAAAAAAATGGAAGAAGGGGGGAACCTAGGACTCAGGCGTAGGAACAGGGGGGGGGAACCCTGAAAGGGCCTGGCAAGGTAAAAAGGGGAAAATTCCACCATCTGGAGGGGGACAAAGCTATAAAAAAAGGCAATTTGGAGGGACATGTATATATAAAAAAAAAAAGGGGGAGAGATTCAACATGCACAGAATACTTGCAATAAACACATAAACCCTACTGTCTGGAGATAGAAAAAAACAAGAGAAAAAGATTGCACATTCAAAGGCCTTATTTGATGCTCAACTTCCAGTCAAGCTAGGGAACTTGTATAAAGAAATTGAATTTTGCACAGAACTTACATTTGCAAAGGATGGCTTCTAGGCTATAATATTATAATGGAGCGCCTAAACTTTAAGGGGAGTGGAAATGGCCAATCACACTCAAACTCCCTATATTCCAAAAAAACAACAATAAAAACTGCATGTATAAGTAAAATTTAAAAAACTTTAAAAAAAAAAATATCGATAAAACTGTCACAGATCATATCCACACAAAAAATTGACATGGACTGGAATTAAAAACTTAAAACTTAAAAAAGGGAACCCTAACATCGGAGGAAAGGGGTTTCCTGAAAGCATTTACATGTAGCCCGATGAGCAATACATTTTAATTTTTTTTTCCACTTAAAATCAGCTTATGAAAAGGAGAAATTGCACATGTATTTAAGGGCCCGAAGATGCTCAACTACGAGCCAACCTAGGGAGCCTCTATCAGAGAGTATAATTTGCTGACAAAAAAGCCAATGAGCCCACCATTAAATTTAGGGGAAAAAAGAACCCAATATGACAGTCACATTCGAGATCCCTTTACACTGAACATGTATCCCTGAATCAAATTACAGCAATTTTCTGAAATTTATTCACACATTCGCTGGTTTTTGTAATAATAAATGAGTGGTTTAAATGACCAGTCACACTGGATTCTCCGGTTACTGAATACAGTATATGAGGCATTCACTACTGTCCTTACAATATCCTCTAAGAGAGGCTTAATGACCCGTTTAGACATACTAGGGGCCAAAGTTCTGACAGCAGAGGTTAAGTCTGATGGGATATAATGACCTAAGGCACCTACTTCTATTGTCACCAAGTCCACTGATTGAATTTGTTCTGTTAAGTCCGCCACCAGTCCTTGGTATTTTGTTGTCTTGCGGACTTTAGCATTCCCCAGGTTTACTGTGGAGTTGTTTGGGATTGTCAATTCTCCTACAACGGCGCTTGTGTGCCCGCTATGTAGAAAGATGTCCGGACGAAGGTTGGTTGTGCATATTGCGATTGGAATAGTACTGGATTCCACGCACATACCTGGGAGGTCGACTGTCAAGTTCGATTCCTGGTCCACATGATCGTACAGGTATTTTGAAAGACATTTGAGGACGCAGTTGTTTACATGTGAAGTGACCCAGATTCAGGGCTTTTTCACATGCGCTCAGTATGTGAGCAAGCGTGCATCTAGGTTTGTGACACAGGTGACATTTTGGGTCAACTTGGATGCGCCATCTTGTCAAGTTCATGGGGGTGGGTAGGGTATCGCATCCTGCTCTGAGTAGAAATGCTAGCTGGCCGCTGGGGACAGAATAACGCACTCGCTGCCAGGCTTGGATTCACTCTCCAACTGGATAATGTCTGATAGCTTTCATTGTACTTGTAGCTCTTGTAGGTGTGTTTCCCAGTGGAGATCATGGTTGGCTTTTGTCAGTTCCTTTATTCTCCTGGCAGAGGTTCGTGAGGTATGTGTAGTGTCGCTTGAAGCCAGTTCCCGGACTTTATCGATGGCTGATTTGAAGATTTTAGGGACCGCATGTCCCCAATCACCCGCAGTAGTGTGTTTGTAGAGGGAGTCTTGTAGATTTTGAGTTATGAGTGGGTCACCTCCATGTTTGAAGATTGAGAGTACCAGATTAATTTTGCACTTTTGTTCTAGTTGGGGTAAGTATGGGGCATTGAGAGCTTTGGTGTGAAAAAGAGCTGCCAGTGTGGTTGATTTAACGAAACCGAGCCATTTTTTCAGTTTTGGAGTGACTTTCCGTTGGAGCGTCTTCAACTGGTTTTCCGACACAGCGCCAACTGATAATGAGAATCAGATGGCAGGGCACAAGTAGTTGGAGTATATCCAAGTTTTATACTTGGGCTTGATAGGTCGTTGGTCATGTTATCCAAAGCCCTCATCACTGTTTTTTTTTAATGTTAGATGCCGAGGCGATTTTTGTGTTCAAAGCTGTCGCGCCTACTACTGCACACAGAAATGTTGTCGGCTTATCGCACACATTTGCGATTTTCTGGCCACTAATAGAGACTGAGGCAGATTTAATCGCTTTGGGGCCTACCTTACGCAGGTGGGCGCATTTATCCGGTCGAATCTCCAATCCAACAGTCAGGAAGGCATCATTCAATTCGTTAAGAATGATTTGATGATCTGTCTGGTGCTGAGTAACTAATGTCAGATCGTCCACATAGGCAAGGGCGATGATTGTGTCAGATTGTGCAAACTTGACCTTCTCAGATTCCTTGCGAATAGCTGGAAGTTTTCTGACTGGAATCGTTGTGGAGAGGGGCAGAAAGGGTTTGTCTCTCTTCCAGGCCAGGTGCCAATCTACACTGTGGAGGTTGACTGTTTCGGATGAGCCGTCTGCATACCGGAGGATCGTTGACCCATCATTCGAATGCGATTCAACTTGGCAGTGATACCATCCTACCGTGTCAGTGTCGCCAGCGTTGTTATCTGAGGGTTCCTCATTCCACTTCACATACAATGATTATACCATTTCAAGTAGGGGTGTGTAGGTTATGACATTACAACAGAGGGCGCCTTGATGCAGAAGGATGCACTCTGATCTGTGAGAGACTGAGGGACTGAGGTTTATTGAACGACGCTCTCACCCTTCAGCATAATGGAATGGTTCGTGCTGCCACTGAGGCAACATGGCAGCCGATCTCGGAGCGGCACGGAGAGCTAATTTTCTTGAACTGAAAATTGCAATTTTCAGACGTTGAACCTATTGGGTAGTGTCAATTTTAATGCATTTTGGATGTGTTGACGCTGTGTTGATGCTGTGTTGACGCTTTGGAGTGTGTTGACGCTGTGTTGACGCTTTTTAGTATGACAGTCACAGACTGATGTGGATAAACCAAGTTTTGTGTGCATTTACATACCGGGCTGGTGAATTTTGATTGAAGTATTCAGGGTGATGGGGTCCGTCTTGACTTGATGTGCGATTTCCAATTACAATGGGCATGTCAAAGTTGAAGTAAGTCGATCAGCGCCTACGTATCCCAGCCTTGCATCCACAACGAGTGCACCAAAAACAACAGGTGCCAGTGATCGGTCCAGAAGATTTGGATAGTGGATGGATTGGACATGTTCTGCGTCCAATATCACTGCAGATTTCAGCAGCAAGAGGACATGGACGGCAAAGATCGGGTCCATTATTGAAGGAGTGCAGGTGTATTGGCGAGTATCTGACTCGCTGGAATGAAGCAGGAGCCATTGAGGAGTCCATTGGCAGATGCAGTGGCATTGTTGAATTAAGTGGGAGACAACATTGGTTCATTAGCATATCAAGTGCTGCACTGGTGATGGAGGAACATCCAATTGTTACCAGCAGAAGGTGTGATCTACTAGTCACAAAAGATGCCTGACGTCTTGGTGCGCAGAAAAACTGCTAGAGCCCCAAATGCACAGGAAAGGAAGGAAAAACTCCCTTAAAATGCTCCCAAACCAGATGATGTTACATATATTCTGGCTCACCATGTTGATCAGTATGCGTTAAAGTTCAACTTGACATGAAGACATGACTGGAAACACTGCTAAGAAAGAGGAAATCAGTACATTGGTGGAGAGAATGATGAGGAGCCACCAGTTAGTAGCGCTGCACTCTATAACATTACTCAGGTCAATACAACAATCAACAGCCACACAGTAGCCACAGCTGTTTGACAATGCCTGCCACTTGCAGACAATACTTTATATGGTCAATACAACAATCAACAGCCACACAGTAGCCACAGCGGTTTGACAATACCAGCCACTTGCAGACAATACTTTATCTGGTCAATACAACAAACAACAGCCACACAGTAGCCACAGCTGTTTGACAATGCCTGCCACTTGCAGACACTACTTTATCAGGGCAATACAATTACCAACAGCCACACAGTAGCCACAGCTGTTTGACAATGCCTGCCACTTGCAGACACTACTTTATCAGGTCAATACAACAATCAACAGCCACACAGTAGCCACAGCTGTTTGACAATACCTGTCACTTGCAGACAATACTTTATATGGTCAATACAACAATCAACAGCCACACAGTAGCCACAGCTGTTTGACAATGCCTGCCACTTGCAGACAATACTTTATCAGGTCAATACAACAATCAACAGCCACACAGTATAGCCACAGCTGTTTGACAATGCCAGCCACTTGCAGACAATACTTTATATGGTCAATACAACAATCAACAGCCACACAGTAGCCACAGCTGTTTGACAATGCCTGCTACTTGCAGACAATACTTTATCAGGTCAATACAACAATCAACAGCCACACAGTAGCCACAGCTGTTCAACAATGCCTGTCACTTGCAGACAATACTTTATCTGGTCAATACACAAATCAACAGCCACACAGTAGCCACAGCTGTTTGACAATGCCTGCCACTTGCAGACAATGCTTTACCAGGTCAATACAACAATCAACAGCCACACAGTAGCCAGAGCTGTTTGATAATACCAGCCAATTGCAGACAATACTTTATCAGGTCAATACACAAATCAACAGCCACACAGTAGCCACAGCTGTTTGACAATGCCAGCCACTTGCAGACAATCCTTTATAAGGTCAATACAACAATCAACAGCCACACAGTAGCCACAGCTGTTTGACAATGCCTGCCACTTGCAGACAATGCTTTACCAGGTCAATACAACAATCAACAGCCACACAGTAGCCAGAGCTGTTTGATAATACCAGCCACTTGCAGACAATACTTTATCTGGTCAATACACAAATCAACAGCCACACAGTAGCCACAGCTGTTTGATAATACCAGCCACTTGCAGACAATACTTTATCAGGTCAATACAACAATCAACAGCCACACAGTAGCCACAGCTGTTTGATAATACCAGCCACTTACCAATTGCTGACAATACCAATAGGCCCCCACCCAAAAAGTTCTGCTTCCAATTACATGGCATTTGAAAACAGGGTAGGTAGGGTTTTTTTTGGGGGGGGGGGTGGATTTTTTGACAGGGATCATGTTTCAGTCAATACCAAACACCAACTGTGGACAGCACTTTGTCAAGTCAGTCCTTCTGATTTGAGGCGTGCGATCACACCCCCCACCATCGCACACCTAAAAGCTTCCCGCAAAGTGTGAACAATTGCATGCCTGAATTTCCCTGGACCACAGATCACACACCTAGAAAATCACACACCTAGAAAAAAATACACACCTAGAAAAGTCCAGGTGTGCCTTTTTCCACACGCCTGTGATCAAATCAGAAGGACTGTCAAGTCAAACACAGTCAACAGCACTTCAGCACCCACAGCTATTTTGACAGGGATCATGTTTCAAACAGTCAATACCAGCAACTTACTGACTATGACAGTACTTTAACGAGTCAATAACAGTCAACAAATATTCATTATCAACAACTGCTCTACGGGTCACAGTTGGTCAAGTCATTCTCATGGCCAGTTACTTAAGCAGTCAAAACGGGTCAATAATGTAGTTCTATGCATAGAATTCCATCGGGTCAAAAAACGGTCACCTGACTGATTTTGACCCGAGTAACAGCATGGCTGAGTATGCATGTTTGCATCGGAGGGTTCTAATGGGCCAATTACATAAGTTTATGGATGTTGCATATAAAGGTAAAAGATGAGCTAGTGTTTTTTCTCTTTTTTTCACTGCTAGGAAAAGGGTGCTTAGGACAAATTCAGTTTCTAATAGGCACTTCCAGTTACATTATTAAGCCATTTTACATTGTTGTCAAACGAGAATATCAGTTTTCAAAATGGCTTCAAATTTATGATGTGATTAGGGTAATGTATAAACAGGGAGAGACATTTTGTGACAAATGTCCAGTCTGTATGTACGTTTAAATCCTCATTATAAAATATCAAATAATTCTTCACAATGACTCTGAGTTTTCTAGGTTTTGACTGGGTTATCATTATTAAGAAATATCTGAAAGGTAGAGCAAGAGGTGGGAGGGAAGAAAGAAATGTTTGAATTAACCCCACAAAGCAGTGCCCCACTACCAGCACTCTTTATTTGTGGGAGAACATAGAAGAGCGCCAGATCACCCATTTTGATTACTTGTTTCTGCTTATTCTTTAGGTACATGTAACTAAAAACTAACCTCAAGAATTAGTAATGGGTAGCCCAGAAAGCAGGTCATCCGTTCATCTGTCGGTCCTCCTCCCTGCTTCCGGTTCCTCGGGTTTCTGTTTGATGAGGCTGTCGGAGCCCTGACAATGTCTTGAGGCAGGCTCATCCTCATCTCAGTAGAGCAATTCCCTCATCAGTCAGTGGTCCTCACTTTGCTGAAAGGATTCAAATAACGAAAGGAAAAATTTGAATTATTGAGCTGTATTCGTGCCAGGGCTCAAAAGGGGAAAGAAAGCATTGAATTAACTCCACAAAGCAAAGCCCTGCTACCAGAACTCATTTGTGCACGAACATAATAGCAGAGTCAGATCGCCCATTTAAATTTGTTCTGTGACTTGATTGTTCCTGTTAAGAGGAGGCCTATACACAGCCTAATAGCAGAACAGGAAGGGGACAGACCTCATTTATCCCAGGACAAACCAATAACACCAGTAAATAAAGATATGCTTCAAACTATGTTACAAGGCTATGATGCCATTAAGTACAAATTCTTAATTCATGGTTTTACAATTGGTTTTTAGGTTTTACAGGCAATCAAAAATTTAGGACATCAACAAATTTAAAATCTGCTCTTCAAAATCCAAAAGTGGTTTCTGAAAAACTAGGGTTAGAACTTAAACAAGGTAGGCTCGCAGGGCCGTTCCAAGACTTGCCACTTGATAATTTTTGCGTTAGCTCGATTGGTTTAGTTCCTAAAAGACAGCCTGGTTCATTTTGAATAATTCATCATTTGTCTCAACCTAAACATGGTTCTGTAAACGATGGAATACCAGATTGCAACACAACAGTCAAGTATGCGTCAACGGAGGACGCAATAAAAATTTTGAAGAAAGTGGGCCAAGGATGTGTGCCATCTAAACTACATATAAAGTGTTAACCATTTATTCTGGAATAGTCCATATTCTGGATGATTTTCTAATCATTTCAACATCTCATCAACAGGGTGTGGAGCATGTGTTTTAGAAGGCTAGGAGTCAACTTCCATCGGATCCTCACTCACTAGTCGAATACCAAAGTGTCAGTGCCATCAGGATTCGAATTAAATGTGCAACTTGGAGAAAGAAATTCCATTTGTCCAAGGTGTTGAAGCTGTACCGCTACTTGCAATAGTACGACGCAGTAAAATGTCCCCTTTTAGTGTCACTAAACTTGAGTGCACGAAATCTGTGCGTCAGGTCCTTCTGCGTCTTGCATGTGTGGTTCCGGTTGGATGTGTCGTCGATGCGTCGTGTTACCAGGATCACAGCCACTTGAATTAGTACACAATTGTATTTGGGAGCTGACTGTTTGCGTTGCGTGCTGGGGGAAATCCCTGCCAGCAAAACGGCTGTTTCATGTATTCTTTTCTTAAAACATTTTACTCCTTGGCCTTTTTATATGTATGTCAAATAAATAAGAATTTAAACGCAAACTTAATAGACCCTCACAATTCTTTCCTAGCGTTAAGCGGTGATTTATTTCCCGGAATGTTGCCCATCTCAATTTGTGTTTAAATTTCCAAATGGTAATTCTTATAGAAGCATAAAACTTCTCAATTCTTCAGAATTTCGCGGCAAACTTACGTGACACATCGTTTTATAATGAAGTGGAGAACTTCGGAAACATTAATTTGCATTGAAATACGGCAACCTGGGAGTAAAATGCAGTGAAATACTTTGTTAGAATGACACAAAAACACGCTGTTATCCCGGCAGTTATCTTATACGCAGTGAATATGTTCCATGTACCATCGGCTTTTATTACGATCTTCGTAAGAAAACTCGGTTTAAAGTCTAAAGGTTTCGGTGAAATTAAAGTTCATATACCGACAGTTCAAATTCTCGCCATGAAATAAATTATTATATTAATTACAGAAACCTTTCTGGAAATGATTGCAGATGACAAATTCGCTTCGATGTTCGCTTCGCTATTATATTCACTTGTATTTAAAAGGCAGGTTCCTGCTCACACAATCATAATGAACAATTTTGTTTGATAACAAATGGATCGTCTTTCTGCGTTCCGGCCGTGTGTATTCATGAGATCTACGGTGACTCGTGTTTATTCATTGCATCATTGTTGAGATAACAAAAGCGCACGGCTGGTCCTGCTCATTAAAGTCGCCCTGCTTGAGTGAACACACCCGTCCAGTCTGCAGATTCCCGCCCTCCTTGACAACTGCAGACTGATCGTCCGGAACGCAGATAGAACGGGAAATAATGGGCATTCATTATCGAGATGGGGCCTTAGGTACATGTAACTAAAAACTAACCTCAAGAATCAGTAATGGGTAGCCCAGCAAGCAGGTCATCCGTTCATCTGTCGGTCCTCCTCCCTGCTTCCGGTTCCTCAGGTTTCTGTTTGATGAGGCTGTCGGAGCCCTGACGATGTCTTGAGGCAGGCTCAACCTCATCTCAGTAGAGCAATTCCCTCATCAGTCAGTGGTCCTCACTTTGCTGAAAGGATTCAAATAACGAAAGGAAAAATTTGAATTATTGAGCTGTATTTGTGCCAGGGCTCAAAAGGGGAAAGAAGGCATTGAATTAACTCCACAAAGCAAAGCCCTGCTACCAGAACTCATTTGTGCACGAACATAATAACAGAGTCAGATCGCCCATTTAAATTTGTTTTGTGACTTGATTGTTCCTGTTAAGAGGAGGCCTATACACAGCCTAAAAGCAGAACAGGAAGGGGACAGACCTCATTTATCCCAGGACAAACCAATAACACCAGTAAATAAAGATGTGCTTCAAACTATGTTACAAGGCTATGATGGCATTAAGTACAAATTCTTAATTCATGGATTTACAATTGGTTTTTAGGTTTTACAGGCAATCAAAAATTTAGGACATCAACAAATTTAAAATCTGCTCTTCAAAATCCAAAAGTGGTTTCTGAAAAACTAAAGTTAGAACTTCGACAAGGTAGGCTCGCAGGGCCGTTCCAAGACTTGCCACTCGATAATTTTTGCGTTAGCTCGATTGGTTTAGTTCCTTAAAGACAGCCTGGTTCATTTTGAATAATTCATCATTTGTCTCATCCTAAACATGGTTCTGTAAACGATTGAATACCAGATTGCAACACAACAGTCAAGTATGCATCAACCGATGACGCAATACAAATTTTGAAGAAAGTGGGCCCAGGATGTGTGCCATCGAAACTACATATAAAGTGTTAACCATTTATTCTGCAATAGTCCATATTCTGGATGATTTTCTAATCATTTCAACATCTCATCAACAGGGTGTGCAGGATTTGGTCGGATTTCAAACACTGAGTAATAAGCTGGGTATTCCCCTTGCACCAGAGAAAACTGAAGGGCCTACAACCTGGCTAACATTTGCCAGGATCGAACTAGATACAATACGGTAGCAATGGCCGCGCGGTTACTGCCGCACAAATTACAAAAAGCCTTCGTTAAAATTATCAGAATCTATTATGTACACCATTTCATACTGACATTTCAAAGACATACACAATAACTTTTTACTGAAATTTTCGAAATGAAATGTTCAGCAACGAGTTTAATGCAAACTTTGAATACATATTTTGATAGGAAATCAAGCACTGTTGATTTTGCACAGGAAGGGGGTGTTAAAATAAAGATAATTAAACTCACCACAGGAATTCCAAAGAGCATTCACGGTAGTGGTCACAAGGCCGCAGGTTGACGGCTCTGGTCAAGTCCGTAGCTTGGCACCTCGGGTCAAGGCATGGTCGATGACTCGGGCCAGTCCATAGGACGACACCCCGGTGCAAGGCCGTGGGCCGACGACTCGAGCAAGTCCGTGGGACGACACCCCGGCGAAAGGCCGTGAGCCGATGGACGACTCGGGCCCGTTCCGAGGGCCGGCACCTCGGGGGTTTGCCGTGGGCCGCCGACTCGGGCCAATTCCGTGGGCCGCCACCTCCACGGAGCATGGCCGTTGGCTAAAGACTCAGGCCAATTCCGTCGGTCCGCACCATTGGGTCAAGGCCTTGGGGTCATCAACTCGGGTCAAGTGTTCAAGTGTTCAAGTTGCACAAGGCCGCGGGTTGACGGCTCTGGTCAAGTCCGTAGCTTGGCACCTCGGGTCAAGGCATGGTCGATGACTCGGGCCAGTCCGTGTGACGGCATCCGTCAAACCGCCACATACTCGGAGCATGGCCGTGGGCCAAAGACTCAGGCCAATTCCGTGGGTCCGCACCATTGGGTCAAGGCCTTGGGGTTGTCAACTCGGGTCAAGTGTTCAAGTGTTCAAGCGCTCAATCCAATCGAGATCCAGGCCTTAGAGTCTGCTGAAAACACTGCTAATATCAACCTCTCAAGAAGCGTAGTCACGGTGGAGTCCATTCATGAGGTGGGATGACGTTCCACACGGTAAATAAAGTTGTTCACTGTTGAAGAGTGAGAAAGATCCATTAATGGGGGGCGATGTGGATTCAGAATATGTTTGAGTTAAAAGAAGAACTGAACGAAAAAATTCATCTGGAACACAATTTAAGTCAGTTAACGGTTGCAATACATATGAACAGGATGCATCAAGAAAATGGTAATTCAAAAAAACGATGGGCTAATATGTAAAGGTTAAAAATGTCAAAGTGGCCCATCTTTAGGGGTAGTTCATTTGCTTTTTAGTGATATCTTATTGACATCTCTTCGGTCACGGATGGCAGAGCATCACTGATTTCAAAATGATGGACAACATTTGCTGCATGAGTGGTGGACTCTCAGCTGTCCAAAGAAAGTGTCGTTGATGTGCAATGTGCATTGAAAAGAGCTACATTGGAGATGTTGTTGCTTTAACGTGGGTTGTTGCTTTAACGTGGGTTCACACTGCATAATAAACATTCTACACAATGTATTTCTGAATGCAGAGAAGGTCTAAATCTACATCAACTCTGCTTGTCAGAGATTTCTCGAAGGCATTCGACCGCATAGACCACTCCATTGCTGTTTCAAAGTTATTGAAATTAGGAGTGCGAGAAAGTCTGATCCCATGGATAACAAACTTCCTTGTATCGCGGCAACAACGTGTAAGGTATAGATCGCATATGTCCAACTGGCCTGTACTACATGCTGGAGTACAGCAGGGAACATGTTTGGGCCCTATTATTTTTCTCGCAATGATAAACGATGCATGTGCACTAGATGGTATCGATGCTTATAAATACGTTGATGACATGACGCTAATTGAAACCCGGAGCACAGACCAGCCCTCTCGAATGGTAGATGCGGTTACACATATTGTAAAGTGGTCGAGTGACAATAACATGAAAGTGAATCCTGCTAAATGTTGTGTAATGCAAATTAATTTCTCACGGAATCTTGCAGTAATGAATGAAATTAGCATTAATGGCCATACGTTGCAGTGTGTTAATGTACTTAAATTACTCGGCATTCTAATTCAAAATGACCTGAAATGGGAATCACACGTAGTTGATCTTGTTAAGAGAGCAAATAGAAAATTACATATGCTACGTGTCCTCAAACGTCATCGTCTGCCCGACAATGACTTGTTGACAGTGTACTGTTCTTATATTCGCCCCATATGGAATATGGGGCTCCAGTCTGGAGTAGTGGTCTCACCAACAAGCAGTGCTTAGCTCGAGTCAATCCAAAAACAAGCTTTTCGAATCATTCTTGGCAGTCGTTTTATAAGTTATAAGAACTCAAAAAATGTGCTAGGTATGAAAAACTTAGAAGAAAGGTGAGTATCATTGTGTACTTCGTTCATGCAAAAGACAATAACCCATTCAAAACAGTTTCAGAATTTTCTTCCATCTGCGGAAAACGCAAGACAGTTAAGACATACTAAGAACCTCGCTGTAGAACAACAAGAATGAGAAACAGCCCAATACCATCTTTGATAAGACTTTATAATGCGAAGTAATATCTATCTCTATTGAGTAGCAACAGCTTAGTAATTGACCAGTCTCAGTCTCTTGTATCTCACTGTATAACTTTTATATTTTTAATGCATATGTCATGTTCCAATACAACTCTTTTACTTTTTCACTTTATATTTACGGGTTATTACAAAACTGATTCTTTAAATTGAATTTTATCAAAAAATTTATAATTTTAGCTCAAGGGCTGATTATGTATTTTTTCCCCCTTAAATGTAATATTTATTAAGTGCATTTTACTGTTATGTGTCATAGTTCCGTGTTTCTTATTTGTATGTAAGCATTGTCTTTTAACAATATTTGTGAATCATGTAAAACATTGTGCAATTCGGCTGCGAGGCTGCGATATGATGTTTTTTAAATAAACCATTAAATAATAATAATAATAATAATAATGCATAGCTGCCAACTTTTCAAAATCCCAATTAGTAATCAACCCGCGCGGTCATTTTCAACTGCTCGTTTTATCAAAAGCTTTACCAACATCGAGTACAGGTACATGGTTTACATGTACATATACATGTTCATACCCTTCTTGTTGTGAATAATAATGTACTGTAGGCCAAAAGCTAATTTAAAAAAAAAATTAAAAAAAATATTTTTTTATTTTTTTTTATTAATTTTGTTTTAATGTCTGTATTTGTTTGTTGAAGTCAAATAAATAATAACAACAATAACGTGTGCGCATATTTTTTTTGAGATGCATGCTATCTATGTGGAGTTCCGAGTTCGTATCATGTTTTTACACACAATGATTTAGGGCCACCGTATGCAATAGAGATATCCCGCCAACATACCTTGCAAACGCATACTGATTTTTTTTTCTGTCCGTTGTGACAAACTCAAACTCTATTACCGATTATTCTAACCATACTCTTATTAAATTCCATGATTAAAATCTCGCACTGATGGGTCTCATTCGGGCAATAAGCGACTAAATGTGCTCACGATCGTCACTGAAAAGTACTCACATACAGTACACACAACCACACATCCACGAGATGCACACAAATGACACACCATTGAAAAATATTTTTAGTCTGGTCCTCAAGTACTCCACTGCGCACACTGCATTGATGTCTATCAGGTGCTTGACTGCATTCTTATTAGACTTGTCACTAGTCCATCCATTATCGCGACATTTCGCCAGAAGTTTTCGGTCCAAAACGATACTTTACTTGTAATACAAGTATTTTTTTTTTCGTTAGGTAGAAAATGGGAAATTCGTAATGTTTTAGAGGCAAATCGTATTTTCGTAATTTAACAAACAATTCGTAATAATTACGAAAAATCGTACTAGTTGGCAGCTATGATAATGTAAGGGCTTTTGAAAATTACCTATTGTTAATATTCATACAACCTTGCACCACTGAACCTGAGCAAAGAAGGAATTTCTGTCAATTGCGATGAAATTGCTATCGTTAAAGGGTGTTGAAATATTGCCCTACAGTGAAATGCCACTATAACGAACATCGCAAGATCCACAGAAAATGTTCATAATAGCAATCGTTCGGTATAGGGGTTTTGAGCCATCAGTAATGAAATTGGCATATTTCTATTTAAATAGTACCCTCTTGTGTCTTACTTGAAGTGTGCCCTCTACATCTCGTTTCGAATCGGTGTTTGACAATGCCTGCCACTTGCTGACAATACTTTATCAGGTCAATACACATATGGAGAACTTTGCCACCCATATGTGCAGAAAATCAAAGCCCTGCATGCTCTGCGGTCACACACAACGGTGCATTGACCTGGCGACCTGCACAGCCCCATTGCGTTGACCGGACTATACATAAACAGCAGGTCGATCCTCGCAACAAAAGCGATGTCTGATTTGACAAGAAAAGTGCCCCTTGTTCTTCTCAACCAATCAAAACGGTTGTTACATGAATGGAAAGCTTATTGTGTTATCTTTCAGAAACCGTGCGAGGTAATTGTATGCGACCGAGTTCACACGTGTGCTGTTCAAAGAAGTAAACCCGCACCCCCAAAAATCGGGGAAATGTGACCTCCATAGGAAACGCGAAATTTTCACTGAGTTACCAGTTTTTCAATGAAAAAGTGCACATAATTATTCACCTTTAACCATGAAGAAATTATGTTCATTTGAAAGAGGAAAACCTATATTTTATGATGCGATGCGAGGAAGTAAGTTTTACCAACATACTTTCCGCGTATCAACAGCAACACAGTAGCCACAGCTGTTTGACAATGCCTGCCACTTGCAGACAATACTTTATCAGGTCAATACAACAATCAACAGCCACACAGTAGCTACAGCTGTTTGGCAATGCCAGCCACTTGCAGACAAAACTTTATCAGGTCAATACAAAAATCAACAGCCACACAGTAGCCACCTGCAGACAATACTTTATCAAGTCAATACAACAATCGACAACCACACAGTAGCCACAGCTGTTTGACAATGCCTGCCACTTGCAGACAATACTTTATCAAGTCAATACAACAATCAACAGCCACACAGTAGCCACAGCTGTTTGACAATACCAGCCACTTGCATACAATACTTTATAAGGTCAATACAACAATCAACAGCCACACAGTAGCCACAGCTATTTGACAATGCCTGCCACTTGCATACAATACTTTATAAGGTCAATACAACAATCAACAGCCACACAGTAGCCACAGCTGTTTGACAATGCCTGCCACTTGCATACAATACTTTATAAGGTCAATACAACAATCAACAGCCACACAGTAGCCACAGCTGTTTGACAATGCCTGCCACTTGCATACAATACTTTATAAGGTCAATACAACAATCACCAGCCACACAGTAGCCACAGCTGTTTGACAATGCCTGCCACTTGCAGACAATACTTTATCAGGTCAATACAACAATCAACAGCCACACAGTAGCCACAGCTGTTTGACAATGCCTGCCACTTGCAGACAATACTTTATCAGGTCAATACAACAATCAACAGCCACACAGTAGCCACAGCTGTTTGACAATGCCAGCCACTTACCAATTGCTGACAATACCAATAGGCCCCCACCCAAAAAGTTCTGCTTCCAATTACATGGCATTTGAAAACAGGGTAATAGGTAGGGGTTTTTTTTTTGGAGGGGGGGGGGGGGTTTGACAGGGATCATGTTTCAGTCAATACCAAACACCAACTGTGGACAGCACTTTGTCAAGTCAGTCCTTCTGATTTGAGGCGTGCGATACTTTATAAGGTCAATACAACAATCAACAGCCACACAGTAGCCACAGCTGTTTGACAATACAAGCCACTTGCATACAATACTTTATAAGGTCAATACAACAATCAACAGCCACACAGTAGCCACAGCTGTTTGACAATGCCAGCCACTTGCAGACAATACTTTATCAGGTCAATACAACAATCAACAGCCACACAGTAGCCACAGCTGTTTGACAATGCCTGCCACTTGCATACAATACTTTATAAGGTCAATACAACAATCAACAGCCACACAGTAGCCACAGCTGTTTGACAATGCCTGCCACTTGCATACAATACTTTATAAGGTCAATACAACAATCAACAGCCACACAGTAGCCACAGCTGTTTGACAATGCCTGCCACTTGCATACAATACTTTATAAGGTCAATACAACAATCAACAGCCACACAGTAGCCACAGCTGTTAAATAATACCAGCCACTTACCAATTGCTGACAATACCGATAGGCCCCCACCCAAAAAGTTCTGCTTCCAATTACATGGCATTTGAAAACAGGGTAATAGGTAGGGGGTTTTTTTGGAGGGGGGGGGGGGATTTTTTGACAGGGATCATGTTTCAGTCAATACCAAACACCAACTGTGGACAGCACTTTGTCAAGTCAGTCCTTCTGATTTGAGGCGTGCGATACTTTATAAGGTCAATACAACAATCAACAGCCACACAGTAGCCACAGCTGTTTGGCAATGCCAGCCACTTGCAGACAATACTTTATCAGGTCAATACAACAATCAACAGCCACACAGTAGCCACAGCTGTTTGACAATGCCAGCCACTTGCAGACAATACTTTATAAGGTCAATACAACAATCAACAGCCACACAGTAGCCACAGCTGTTTGACAATGCCAGCCACTTGCATACAATACTTTATCAGGTCAATACAACAATCAACAGCCACACAGTAGCCACAGCTGTTTGGCAATGCCAGCCACTTGCAGACAATACTTTATCAGGTCAATACAACAATTAACAGCCACACAGTAGCCACAGCTGTTTGACTATGCCTGCCACTTGCAGACAATACTTTATAAGGTCAATACAACAATCAACAGCCACACAGTAGCAACAATCAACAGCCACACAGTAGCCACAGCTGTTTGACAATGCCTGCCACTTGCAGACAATACTTTATCAGGTCAATACAACAATCAACAGCCACACAGTAGCCACAGCTGTTTGGCAATGCCTGCCACTTGCATACAATACTTTATCAGGTCAATACAACAATCAACAGCCACACAGTAGCCACAGCTGTTTGGCAATGCCAGCCACTTGCAGACAATACTTTATCAGGTCAATACAACAATCAACAGCCACACAGTAGCCACAGCTGTTTGACAATGCCAGCCACTTGCATACAATACTTTATAAGGTCAATACAACAATCAACAGCCACACAGTAGCCACAGCTGTTTGACAATGCCAGCCACTTGCAGACAATACTTTATCAGGTCAATACAACAATCAACAGCCACACAGTAGCCACAGCTGTTTGGCAATGCCAGCCACATGCAGACAATACTTTATCAGGTCAATACAACAATCAACAGCCACACAGTAGCCACAGCTGTTTGCCAATGCCTGCCACTTGCATACAATACTGTATCAGGTCAATACAACAATCAACAGCCACACAGTAGCCACAGCTGTTTGACAATGCCTGCCACTTGCATACAATACTTTATCAGGTCAATACAACAATCAACAGCCACACAGTAGCCACAGCTGTTTGACAATGCCTGCCACTTGCAGACAATACTTTATAAGGTCAATACAACAATCAACAGCCACACAGTAGCCACAGCTGTTTGACAATGCCAGCCACTTACCAATTGCTGACAATACCAATAGGCCCCCACCCAAAAAGTTCTGCTTCCAATTACATGGCATTTGAAAACAGGGTAATAGGTAGGGGGGTTTTTTTTGGAGGGGGGGGGGGGGGGTTGACAAGGATCATGTTTCAGTCAATACCAAACACCAACTGTGGACAGCACTTTGTCAAGTCAGTCCTTCTGATTTGAGGCGTGCGATACTTTATAAGGTCAATACAACAATCAACAGCCACACAGTAGCCACAGCTGTTTGACAATACCAGCCACTTGCATACAATACTTTATAAGGTCAATACAACAATCAACAGCCACACAGTAGCCACAGCTGTTTGACAATGCCAGCCACTTGCAGACAATACTTTATCAGGTCAATACAACAATCAACAGCCACACAGTAGCCACAGCTGTTTGACAATGCCTGCCACTTGCATACAATACTTTATAAGGTCAATACAACAATCAACAGCCACACAGTAGCCACAGCTGTTTGACAATGCCTGCCACTTGCAGACAATACTTTATCAGGTCAATACAACAATCAACAGCCACACAGTAGCCACAGCTGTTTTACAATGCCTGCCACTTGCAGACAATACTTTATCAGGTCAATACAACAATTAACAGCCACACAGTAGCCACAGCTGTTTGACAATGCCTGCCACTTGCATACAATACTTTATATGGTCAATAAAACAATCAACAGCCACACAGTAGCCACAGCTGTTTGACAATGCCTGCCACTTGCATACAATACTTTATATGGTCAATACAACAATCAACAACCACACAGTAGCCACAGTTGTTTGACAATACCAGCCACTTGCATACAATACTTTATGGTCAATACAACAATCAACAGCCACACAGTAGCCACAGCTGTTTGATAATACCAGCCACTTACCAATTGCTGACAATACCAATAGGCCCCCACCCAAAAAAGTTCTGCTTCCAATTACATGGCATTTGAAAACAGGGTAAAAGGTAGGGGGTTTTTTTGGGAGGGGGGGGGGGATTTTTTGACAGGGATCATGTTTCAGTCAATACCAAACACCAACTGTGGACAGCACTTTGTCAAGTCAGTCCTTCTGATTTGAGGCGTGCGATCACACCCCCACACCATCGCACACCTAAAAGCTTCCCGTGAAGTGTGAACAATTGCATGCCTGAATTTCCCTGGAATACAGATCACACACCTAGAAAATCACACACCTAGAAAAAATACACACCTAGAAAAGTCCATTGCGTGCCTTTTTCCACACGCCTGTGATTTTCAAATCAGAAGGACTGTCAAGTCAAAAACAGTCAACAGCAATTTAGCACCCACAGCTGTTTTGACAGGGATCATGTTTCAAACAGTCAATACCAGCAACTTACTGACTATGACAGTACTTTAACGAGTCAATAACAGTCAGCAAATATTCATTATCAACAACTGTTCTACGGGTCACAGTTGGTCAAGTCATTCTCATGGCCAGTTACTTAAGCAGTCAAAACAGGTCAATAATGTAGTTCTATGCATACAAGCCATCGGGTCAAAAAACGGTCACTTGACTGATTTTGACCCGAGTAACAGCATGGCTGAGTACGCATGTTTGCATCGGAGGGTTCTAATGGGCCAATTACATAAGTTTATGGATGTTGCATATAAAGGTAAAAGATGCTTAGGACAAATTCAGTTTCTAATAGGCACTTCCAGTTACAATATTAAGGCATTTTACATTGTTGTCAAACGAGAATATCAGTTTTCAAAATGGCTTCAAATTTATGATGTGATTAGGGTAATGTATAAACAGGGAGAGACATTTTGTGACAAATGTCCAGTCTGTATGTACGTTTAAATCCTCATTATAAAATATCAAATAATTCTTCACAATGACTCTGAGTTTTCTAGGTTTTGACTGATAGCATTCCTCCAGGGTACATCTTCACAATGACTCTGAGTTTTCTAGGTTTTGACTGATAGCATTCCTCCAGGGTACATCTTCACAATGACTCTGAGTTTTCTAGGTTTTGACTGATAGCATTCCTCCAGGGTACATCTTCACAATGACTCTGAGTTTTCTAGGTTTTGACTGGGTTATCATTATTAAGAAATATCTGAAAGGTAGAGCAAGGGGTGGGGGGGGGGGGAAGAAATGTTCGAATTAACCCCACAAAGCAGTGCCCCACTACCAGCACTCATTATTTGTGGGAGAACATAGAAGAGCGCCAGATCACCCATTTTGATTACTTGTTTCTGCTTATTCTTTAAGTACATGTAACTAAAAACTAACCTCAAGAATCAGTAATGGGAAGCCCAGCAAGCAGGTCATCCGTTCATCTGTCGGTCCTCCTCCCTGCTTCCGGTTCCTCGGGTTTCTGTTTGATGAGGCTGTCGGAGCCCTGACGATGTCTTGAGGCAGGCTCAACCTCATCTCAGTAGAGCAATTCCCTCATCAGTCAGTGGTCCTCACTTTGCTGAAAGGATTCAAATAACGAAAGGAAACATTTGAATTATTGAGCTGTATTTGTGCCAGGGCTCAAAAGGGGAAAGAAAGCATTGAATTAACTCCACAAAGCAAAGCCCTGCTACCAGAACTCATTTGTGCACGAACATAATAACAGAGTCAGATTGCCCATTTAAATTTGTTCTGTGACTTGATTGTTCCTGTTAAGAGGAGGCCTAAACACAGCCTAAAAGCAGAACAGGAAGGGGACAGACCTCATTTATCCCAGGACAAACCAATAACACCAGTAAATAAAGATATGCTTCAAACTATGTTAAAAGGCTATGATGGCATCAAGTACAAATTCTAAATTCACGGTTTTACAATTGGTTTTTAGGTTTTACAGGCAATCAAAAATTTAGGACATCAACAAATTTAAAATCTGCTCTTCAAAATCCAAAAGTGGTTTCTGAAAAACTAGGGTTAGAACTTAGACAAGGTAGGCTCGCAGGGCCGTTCCAAGACTTGCCACTTGAAAATTTTTGCGTTAGCTCGATTGGTTTAGTTCCTAAAAGACAGCCTGGTTCATTTTGAATAATTCATCATTTGTCTCATCCTAAACATGGTTCCGTAAACGATGGAATACCAGATTGCAACACAACAGTCAAGTATGCATCAACCGATGACGCAATACAAATTTTGAAGAAAGTGGGCCCAGGATGTGTGCCATCTAAACTAGATATAAAGTGTTAACCATTTATTCTGGAACAGTCCATATTCTGGATGATTTTCTAATCATTTCAACATCTCATCAACAGGGTGTGCATGATTTGGTCGGATTTCAAACACTGAGTAATAAGCTGGGTATTCCCCTTGCACCAGAGAAAACTGAAGGGCCTACAACCTGGCTAACATTTGCAAGGATCGAACAAGATACAATACGGTAGCAATGGCCGCGCGGTTACCGCCACACAAATTACAAAAAGCCATCGTTAAAATTATCAGAATCTATTATGTACACCATTTCATACTGACATTTCAAAGACATACACAATAAGTTTTTACTGAAATTTTCGAAATGAAAAGTTCAGCATTTGAGAACGAGTTTAATGCAAACTTTGAATACATATTTTGATAGGAAATCAAGCACTGTATATTTTGCACAGGAAGGGGGTGTTAAAATAAAGATAATTAAACTCACCACAAGAATTCCAAAGAGCATTCACGGTAGTGGTCACAAGGCCGCGGGTTGACGGCTGTGGTCAAGTCCGTAGCTCGGCACCTCGGGTCAAGGCATGGTCGATGACTCGGGCCAGTCCGTAGGACGACACCCCGGTGCAAGGCCGTGGGCCGACGACTCCAGCAAGTCCGTGGGATGACACCCGGCGCGAGGCCGTGAGCCGATGGACGACTCGGGCCCGTTCCGAGGGCCGGCACCTCGGGGGTTTGCCGTGGGCCGCCGACTCAGGCCAATTCCGTGGGCCGCCACTTACTCGGAGCATGGCCGTTGGCTAAAGACTCAGGCCAATTCCGTGGGTCCACACCATTGGGTCAAGGCCTTGGGGTCGTCAACTCGGGTCAAGTGGTCAAGTGTTCAAGCGCTCAATCCAATGGAGATCCAGGCCTTAGAGTCTGCTGAAAACACTGCTAATATCAACCTCTCAAGAAGCGTAGTCACGGTGGAGTCCATTCATGAGGTGGGATGACGTTCCACACGGTAAATGAAGTTGTTCACTGTTGAAGAGTGAGAAAGATCCATTAATGGGGGGCGATGTGGATTCAGAATATGTTTGAGTTAAAAGAAGAACTGAACGAAAAAATGTATCTGGAACACAATTTAAGTCAGTTAACGGTTGCAATACATATGAACAGGATGCATCAAGAAAATGGTAATTCGAAAAACGATGGGCTAAAATGTAAAGGTTAGGATCTTCAAAAATGTCAAAGTGGCCCATCTTTAGGGGTAGTTCATTTGCTTTTTAGTGATATCTTATTGACATCTCTTCGGTCACGGATGGAAGAGCATCATTGATTTCAAAATGATGGACAACATTTGCTGCATTAGTGGAGGACTCTCAGCTGTCCAAAGAAAGTGTCGTTGATGTGCAATTTGCATTGAAAAGAGCTACATTGGAGATGTTGTTGCTTTAACGTTGGTTGTTGCTTTAACGTGGGTTCATACTGCATAATAAACATTCTACACAATGTATTTCTGAATGCAGAGAAGTCTAAATCTACATCAACTCTGCTTGTCAGAGATTTCTCGAAGGCATTCGATCGCATAGACCACTCCATTGCTGTTTAAAAGTTATTGAAATTAGGAGTGCGAGAAAGTCTGATCCCATGGATAACAAACTTCCTTGTATCGCGGCAACAACGTGTAAGGTATAGATCGCATATGTCCAACTGGTCTGTGCTACATGCTGGAGTACCGCAGGGAACATGTTTGGACCCTATTATTTTTCTCGCAATGATAAACGATGCATGTGCACTAGACGGTATCAATGCCTATAAATACGTTGATGCCATGACGCTAATTGAAACCCGGAGCTCAGACCAGCCCTCTCGAATGGAAGATGCGGTTACACATATTGTAAAGTGGTCGAGTGACAATAACATGAAAGTGAATCTTGCTATTCAATGTTGTGTAATGCAAATTAATTTCTCACAGAATCTTGCAGTAATGAATGAAATTAGCATTAATGGCCATACGTTGCAGTGTGTTAATGTACTTAAATTACTCGGCATTCTAATTCAAAATGACCTGAAATGGGAATCACACGTAGTTGATCTTGTTAAGAGAGCAAATAGAAAATTACATATGCTACGTGTCCTCAAACGTCATCGTCTGCCCGACAATGACTTGTTGACAGTGTACTGTTCTTATATTCACCCCATCTTGGAATATGGGGCTCCAGTCTGGAGTAGTGGTCTCACCAACAAGCAGTGCTTAGCTCTTGAGTCAATCCAAAAACGAGCTTTTCGAATCATTCTTGGCAGGCGTTTTATAAGTTATGAGAACTCAAAAAATGTGCTAGGTATGAAAAACTTAGAAGAAAGGCGAGTATCATTGTGTACTTCGTTCATGCAAAAGACAATAACCCATTCAAAAGTTTCAGAATTTTCTTCCATCTGCGGAAAACGCAAGACAGTTAAGACATACTAAAAAATTCCAGAGCCTCGCTGTAGAACAACAAGAATGAGAAACAGCCCAATACCATCTTTGATAAGACTTTATAATGCGAAGTAATATCTATCTCTATAGAGTAGCAACAGCTTAGTAATTGACCAGTCTCAGTCTCTTGTATCTCACTGTATAACTTTTATATTTTTAATGCATATGTCATGTTCCAATACAACTCTTTTACTTTTTCACTTTAAATTTACGGGTTATTACAAAACTGATTCTTTAAACTGAGTTTTATCAAAAAATTGACAATTTTAGCTCAAGGGCTGATTATGTATTTTTTTTCCCTTCAATGTAATATTTAATAAGTGCTTTTTACTGTTATGTGTCATAGTTCCGTGTTTCTTATTTGTATGTAAGCATTGTCTTTTAACAATATTTGTGAATCATGTAAAACATTGTGCAATTCGGCCGCGAGGCTGCGATATGATGTTTTTTAAATAAACCATTAAATAATAATAATAATAATAATAATAATGTAAGGGCTTTTGAAAATTACCTATTGTTAATATTTGTACAACCTTGCACCACTGAACCTGGGCAAAGAAGGAATTTCTGTCAATTGCGATGAAATTGCTATCGTTAAAGGGTGTTGAAATATTGCCCTACAGTGGAATGCCACTATAACAAACGTCACAAGGTCCACAGAAAATGTTCATAAAAGCAATCGTTCGGTATAGGGATTTTGAACCATCAGTAATGAAAATGGCATATTTCTATTTAAATAGTGCCCTCTTGTGTCTTACTTAAAGTGTGCCCTCTACATCTCGTTTCGAATCGGTGTTTGACAATGCCTGCCACTTGCAGACAATACTTTATCAGGTCAATACACATATGGAGAACTTTGCCACCCATATGTGCAGAAAATCCAAGCCCTGCATGCTCTGCGGTCACACACAACGGTGCATTGACCCGGCGACCTGCACAGCCCCATTGCGTTGACCAGACTATACATAAACAGCAGGTCGATCCTCGCAACAAAAGTGATGTCTGATTTGACAAGAAAAGTGCCCCATGTTCTTCTCAACCAATCCAAACGGTTGGTACATGAATGGAAAGCTTATTGTGTTATCTTTCAGAAACCGTGCGAGGTAATTGTATGCGACAGAGTTCACACGTGTGCTGTTCGAAGAAGTAAACCCGCACCCTCAAAAATCGGGGAAAATGTGCCGTGACCTCCATAGGAAACGCGAAATTTTCACTGAGTTACCAGTTTTTCAATGAAAAAGTGCACATAATTATTCACCTTTAACCATGAAGAAATTATATTCATTTGAAAGAGGAAAACCTATATTTTATGATGCGATGCGAGGAAGTAAGTTTAACCAACATACTTTCCGCGTATTAACGCAAGTTTGCTGAGAGTGCCTAGATATGAGCCAGTCTTCCCACGTCAACAGAGCTGCACTAGTGGCGAGTGGGCAAATGCTCCCTAGTTCTCCGTATGCAATCAACAGCCACACAGTAGCCACAGGTGTTTGACAATGCCTGCCACTTGCAGACAATACTTTATCAGGTCAATACAACAATCAACAGCCACACAGTAGCCACTTGCAGACAATACTTTATCTGGTCAATACAACAATCAACAGCCACACAGTAGCCACTTGCAGACAATACTTTATCAAGGCAATACAACAATCGACAACCACACAGTAGCCACAGCTGTTTGACAATGCCTGCCACTTGCAGACAATACTTTATCAGGTCAATACAACAATCAACAGTCACACAAAAGCCACTTGCAGACAATACTTTACCAAGTCAATACAACAATCAACAGCCACACAGTAGCCACTTGCAGACAATACTTTATCAAGTCAATACAACAATCGACAACCACACAGTAGCCACAGCTGTTTGACAATGCCTGCCACTTGCAGACAATTCTTTATCAGGTCAATACAACAATCAACAGCCACACAGTAGCCACTTGCAGACAATACTTTATCAGGTCAATACAACAATCAACAGCCACACAGTAGCCACAGCTGTTTGACAATACCTGCCACTTGCAGACAATACTTGATCAGGTCAATACAACAATCAACAGCCACACAGTAGCCACAGCTGGTTGACAATGCCTGCCACTTGCAGACAATACTTTATCAGGTCAATACAACAATCAACAGCCACACAGTAGCCACAGCTGTTTGACAATACCAGCCACTTGCAAACAATACTTTATCAGGTCCAAACAACAATCAACAGCCACACAGTAGCCACAGCTGTTTGACAATACCAGCCACTTGCAAACAATACTTTATCAGGTCCAAACAACAATCAACAGCCACACAGTAGCCACAGCTGTTTGACAATACCAGCCACTTGCAGACAATACTTTATCAGGTCAACACAACACTCAACAGCCCACAGTAGCCACAGCTGTTTGACAATACCAGCCACTTGCAAACAATACTTTATCAGGTCCAAACAACAATCAATAGCCACACAGTAGCCACAGCTGTTTGACAATACCAGCCACTTGCAGACAATACTTTATCAGGTCAATACAACAATCAACAGCCACACAGTAGCCACAGCTGTTTGACAATGCCTGCCACTTGCAGACAAAACTTGATCAGGTCAACACAACAATCAACAGCCACACAGTAGCCACAGCTGTTTGACAATGCCTACCACTTGCAGAGAATACTTTATCAGGTCAACACAACAATCAACAGCCACACAGTAGCCACAGCTGTTTGACAATACCTGCCACTTGCAGACAATACTTTATCAGGTCAACACAACAATCAACAGCCCACAGTAGCCACAGCTGTTTGACAATACCAGCCACTTGCAGACAATACTTTATTAGGTCAATACAACAATCAACAGCCACACAGTAGCCACAGCTGTTTGACAATACCTGCCACTTGCAGACAATACTTGATCAGGTCAACACAACAATCAACAGCCACACAGTAGCCACAGCTGTTTGACAATACCTGCCACTTGCAGACAATACTTTATCAGGTCAATACAACAATCAACAGCCCACAGTAGCCACAGCTGTTTGACAATACCAGCCACTTGCAGACAATACTTTATTAGGTCAATACAACAATCAACAGCCACACAGTAGCCACAGCTGTTTGACAATACCTGCCACTTGCAGACAATACTTTATCAGGTCAACACAACAATCAACAGCCACACAGTAGCCACAGCTGTTTGACAATACCAGCCACTTGCATACAATACTTTATCAGGTCAATACAACAATCAACAGCCCACAGTAGCCACAGCTGTTTGACAATACCAGCCACTTGCAGACAATACTTTATCAGGTCAATACAACACTCAACAGCCCACAGTAGCCACAGCTGTTTGACAATACCAGCCACTTGCATACAATACTTTATCAGGTCAATACAACAATCAACAGCCACACAGTAGCCACAGCTGTTTGATAACACCAGCCACTTACCAATTGCTGACAATACCAATAGGCCCCCACCCAAAAAGTTCTGCTTCCAATTACATGGCATTTGAAAACAGGGTAGGTAGGGTTTTTTTTTGACAGGGATCATGTTTCAGTCACTACCAAACACCAACTGTGGACAGTACATAGGCTGTAGTGTTAGTTACAATACACATTTTTAAATTTTTCACGATATTCCTCTCGGAATTTTTGACTCGATCGCTCCTTTTTCTTCTTCAGTGTATCATCCTCCTGGTCCATGTTGCAGTTGAAATGCTCATACAAAAACGTTGACAAAAAAGTGCGACTCAGCACGGTCAAAATATCAACGAAAAACCACCGAAGACTATGAAGAAACAACGTGTGTGGAAAACAAACATGGCATCAATACGTCCACTGCGCCGTGCCTGGCGCGGCCCGCGCTTAATTCAGTAAGCACTTAAGAGAGGCAGTACACCAGACGGATGACGTAGCGGGTCTCAGTATTGGCTGCGGCTAGGTTGTGGCTGATCGCACAAGCCTGTGCGCGCGAACGGCTGCAGCCGCAGCCTATTCGGACATGGCCTGTTCGATGACGTTTGAGTCTGGTTTACGTCCCTTTCGTCGTACATAAGAGCGAGGCGGATATTATACCATTATGGTAGTGGCAATAGCGCCCTCAATACAATAAAACATTTTTTAATGTTTTAATTTTTTTATTTTTTTTTTATTATTTCTTCTCTCGCAACTCGGAAAATTGGGACGTTCCAATTTTCGGGCACTTTTTTTATCTCCAAAATCGGAACAGTTCCGCCTAAATCTGAACAGTTGGCAGGTATGGCATTCCTCCAGGGTACATCTTCACAATGACTCTGAGTTTTCTAGGTTTTGACTGGGTTATCATTATTAAGAAATATCTGAAAGGTAGAGCAAGAGGTGGGGGGGGGGAGAAATGTTCGAAATTAACCCCACAAAGCAGTGCCCCACTACCAGCACTCTTTATTTGTGGCAGAACATAGAAGAGCGCCAGATCACCCAGTTTGATTACTTGTTTCTGCTTATTCTTTGGGCCAAAAAAAAAAGTCTCCAGTTTTTGGTATGCGCGCGCGTCGCCGTAGCCATGCGCGTCGGCAAAATGAAAAAGTTTTTTTTTCAATGAAAGATGATGTCTCAAAACCGCCAAACTCACTGGTTTGAATGGAATTCTGCTGCTGCACAATTTTAACGTGTTTTTAGGTGGGGTTATGGTTGCGAATAAGCTTTATGTGGCCTCTCTGGACTCCCAATCCCATATAGGCCTATTTGTACTAACTTTAGTCGGGCACCATTTGCAGTCATCAGCCGACATTTGAAGCAAAAAAATCAGGTAAACAAAAAAAAGAAGCCGCGTCGTCGCACCACTTTTGGGGCAAGCTCCATACCAGAAACTCCCCCCCCACAGAAGTGTGGTTGGGGTCTACGAACGAATACTTACCTGTAGAGCAATACTACTTATGCATATTCCCCCTACCGGCAGGTATTTTCGCTAAGAGTTAAATACAATAGCGCCCTCTGGCGCCCTACCCATAATACCCCGCGGCAAGCGTGCCTCGTGAGCGTCCTCTTTTCTCGAGCGCTAAGTCGGAATACAACAAAGTACCCAAGGCATCGAGAAGAGTGGGGTAGGGGGGAGGGATGCTCTACAGGTAAGTATTTGTTCGTGGACCCCAACCACACTTCTGTGGGGGGAGTCTACTTCACTCTACTTACCTGTAGAGCAATACTACTTATGCATAGACTAGCACCGTCAAGGAGGTGGGTCACTATGCGAGATGCTATTGCTTACTCACAGGGGCATGAAACATGGAATGTAACCCCAGATGGCTCCCACTGTTCCGTCCAAAGGCGGACAGGGGAAAAACCAATAAATCTACATGTAAAGGATATTAATTACCCTCACATGTTAACCGAGACGTCAGCCCTTATAAGGGGGGACGACTCATAATGTAAAGTATTATGATATAATACAGTTGAATCCTGCAAAGAAGAGTACTGTTAGTACACGACACTTCTTAAAGCAAGTTCTAAAACACTTCAAACCAAGCCCATGCACAAGGTAAACTGATACAAAAAAGGTAACTTGTCCAAGACCAATGACCTTGCTACAAGAGTGTTTAGCTATACATTTATATTCAATACAGTGTAATGTATTAATGTAAATAGACAGGATGAGGAGACTCACCTATTCTGGGGAAGTCTCGGGTAGGAGAGGATCCTGTGGACCTGATGATGCTCGGCTCGCCGCCTTCAGCACCACTCTCCCAACTCTGCCTTCCGTCTGGAGGACATCCTTCAAATAGCACTCTGTGAAGGTGTTGGGGGTTTTCCAACACGCTGCCTGTGTAATATCCTTAACAGAAACACCCTTAAAAAAGGCCCAGGAAGTAGAAGTTGCCCTGACCTCATGTGCATGGACTGACCCAACGGAATCTGTTGTTGGTGAGTCTATTGCTGATTTGATGGCCGTAACCAACCAGCGGGAAATTGTATCACGCGAGGCCGGTCGGTATGGTGGAGTCGTTGTTATAACCAGCTGTGAGTGGCCGCTTCGGAGCGTTTTAGTTCTATCAACGTACCACTTCAGGGCCCTGACCGGACACCAAAGCCTGTCACCAGAGACAGACGAAAAGGATTTGATGTCCGGCACAAAAATGTCAGGAGGTGAAAATGATTCCGACTGATTTTTGGTCAGAAAACCTGTTTTAGGAACCAGGCGTACACCCCCTGGTTCCCACCGGATATGACCTGTATCCACCGTAAGCGAATGCAGCTCGCTACGTCGTCTAGACGTAGCCACTGCTAATAGAAATGACACTTTAACCGACAGCTGCAACAAGGTTGAGCTGCCCATCGGTTCAAACGGGGGTCTCGATAAGGTTGATAAAACAGCAAAGAGATCCCACGATGGTAATAGCCTACGTGTCGGGGGGCGTGACACAAACATCCCCTTGATAAGTTGGCTAAGATTCTGATTATCTGACACCGAGGAACCGTCAGAGAAGCCTCCATGAATAGCCGCTATAGCCGAACGATAATTTTTAACTGTGGCTGTAGCAAGATCACTGTCAAAGAGGCCTACTAGGAATTCTGCAATCTCTCCTATAGAAGTATCGGAGGGACGCAGAGACCTGGCTCTACACCATTTGTAAAAATGGTGTAATCTACTGCTATAAATTTTCCTGGTAGATTCCCGCCGGCTGCCGGCTGCAATGGCCGCAGCTCGCTCAGAAAGGCCCGCCGTGCGGAAGGATTGCTTGATAATACCCAGCACGTCAGGTGGAGATCCTCTGGGGCCGGGTGAAGAAAACCCGAGCTGGGCTGGAACAGTATGTCTGCCCTCTGCGGAAGAATCACCGGGCGGTGAACCAAGAGCTTGATGAGTCTCGGGAACCAAGGCTGGCATGGCCAAAAAGGAGCTATGAGGAGGATCTTGCACTCCTCCTGTTCCACTTTGGTCAGTACTCGAGGTATGAGGGAGAACGGGGGAAAGGCGTATGCAAGTAGTCTGTCCCACCGTATCGCCAGTGCATCTGTCTGCCATGCGCAAGGGTCGTTGTGTCTTGCGCAATATACCGGTAACTGGTGGTTGTTTCGGGAGGCAAACAGGTCGACATGAGGCCGATCGATCAGCAGAAAAAGTGACTGGACAATCTGCGGACGCAGTGTCCATTCTGTCGGAACGACCCACCCCCTGGAGAGAGCGTCGGCTGTGACGTTCTCCTCGCCTGGGAGATGAGTTGCCACGAGTGTTACTCCGTGGCTCATACACCAATGGAAGAGATTCCACGTGAGCGCGCATAGTTGGGCGGATCGCGTGCCTCCTTGTCGATTGATGTAGGCCACTACTGTGGCATTGTCGCATCGAATGTTGACTACCTGGTTCGTCACTGATGCTTGAAAACGTTGGAGAGCATTGATGACCGCCAACATCTCCAGCACGTTTATGTGTTTTGAGCAATCTTTGGGCCCCCACCGACCCGCTACTTGGCGCGGGTGGAGGGTGGCCCCCCAGCCAAAAAGTGACGCGTCTGTCGTGATGGTCACTGACGGCCTGGGACTGTGAAACGCGCGCCCCTCCATGAGATTGGCATTGTCGAGCCACCAACGGAGGTGCGGTATCAGCCAAGGTGTGGTCGGCACCAGATGACGTATGTGGTGACGACTGGGCCGATAGAAGGACAGCAGATGTAATTGGATGGGACGCATCCTTAGTCTGCAAAAGTTCACCACATCTACCATACTGGCCATGAGACTGAGCAACCTTAGCCAGGCTTGTGCTGGGGCCATGGTCGTCGGGAGAAACAGAGACACACACTGTTGGAGATTTACAACTCGTTCCTCTGTAGGCCGAACCAATCCCTTCTGGAGATCGAGAGACGCTCCCAGAAAGATTGGGAATTGGGATGGATGTGGATGGGATTTCTCGGCGTTGATAATAAACCCGAGATCCGCCGCTAGACGCCAAGTCAGATTGAGTGCCGCCGACGCGGCCGTCTGAGATTCAGCAATAATGATCCAGTCGTCCAGATACATGAAGATCATCACACCTTGTTTTCTTAATGCGGCCCCGATTGTCTTCACCACACGCGTGAAGACTCGGGGTGAGGTGGCTAGACCAAATGGAAGAACCATGAACTCGTACTGGATGTTCTCGTACTGAAAACGAAGAAACTTCCAGTGGTCTGGTCTGACAGGAATGTGTAGATACGCATCTTTCAGATCTAGACTGGCTCCCCACGCAGGTGTACGAATCGATTGGAGTATGATGTTGAGCGTATCCATGCGAAAACGTCTTGGCCGAATAAATTTGTTGAGGGGTTTTAGATTTAAAATCGGGCGCCACATGCCGGCCTCCTTCTTGGGCACCAGGAAGAAGGTCGACATGAAGCCCGACCGTGTCTCCCCCGGAGGGAGCGGGCGAATTGCCCGTTTCCCGAGGAGGGAACTGATCTCCCCTTCAAGGGAGAGACGTTTGGTAGGATCGGACGGAACTACCATCGGTCGAACGATCATGTCCGACGGGGGGGGGTGCTTGAGAACTCGAGTGCGTAGCCGCACCCGATCGTGTCGAGCACCCACCGGTCGGACGTAATTAAACCCCAGGACCCCGCAAAGTCTCGGAGACGGCCTCCCACGGGTCCGACGGCGGGAGGCCGCCACGAGTCTACTAAGTCACTTGCGCCAGCCCCCGGGATAGCGGGGGGCCGGTGCCCGGAAACCACGACCGGATTGGGGCCGTTGTTGTCCAGAGAACGTGCGGGCCTGCGTGGCGCGCGCACCGGAAGTATTGTCCGTGCGGCCACGAAAACCACCGCGACCAGATTTCAGAGGTTTGCGGCGGGGAATGACAAATGTTTTGCCCTTACCACGCTGCTGTTTGGACGCCGGTGCTGGAGGCTTCTTGAAGTTGATTTTCTCCGTAGCCTTCAGACGTTTGGCCTCATCTCGCATCTGATCCTCGAATTTACCGTCAAATAGATCCGTGCCCGTCAGGGGGAGATCTTCAAGTCTTTTTCGAGCACCCTGCGACGGAAGGGGGAAAGTGCATCGAGCACGTTACCCTGGCGGGTGGACGTTGATAGGGCAAACACACGTGCGAATTGATCAAGCACTGAGCGTAGACCATGGTCAAGGCAATGAAGGGCCGCAGTCAGCATATCCGCTGGGATCGGCGAGTCCTCTTCATAGCCCACGGCTAAATACTCCATAAGAAGAAGTAAGAAAGACGTTGACCGCGAACCGAAACGTGAAGCTGTGTCTATCTTCTTCAAAACGTCCTCAAGTTTACAACGCGATTTGTCCACAAAAGGGCGCTTGGAAGACGAACCACTCTCATCGGCCGCAAGTTTATCTTTTGCTGCGTCGGGGAGAGTAGGCGGAGTGAAAAACTTCGCAAAATCTTCCGATGGGAAACGAAAATAATCTCGTTCCCGTCTGAGAAACGGACGCCATTTATCCGTTGACATGATGTTGTCGATATGTTCCACGCATACTTGATCTAAAGGAAGTATGGGGAATATTTTATCGCTGCTAGATGTGGAGCCCGTCCTTCGCTTGAAAGATTTATGATCGGGCGGAGGGGGCTCATCAGCGGAGGGTAGATTAAGTACTCTTATCATATCCCTCTGTACTAAACGGAGCTCCGTTTCAGAGATAGACAGCCGTTGTAATCGGTCTGGTTCCTCGTCGTCATCGGATGACTCAGCCGATTGTGAGGGCCGAGTTGACTCCGGTGAACGAACGTCGTCTGGAGGGGCGAGTTGTACCGAGCCACGCGCTAGCGGCTGGACAACTTCCTCAGAGTCAAACGGCATGGATGGGTGAATACTCAATACAGGCGGGGATCCCAGCGTACGCGGTAGGTCCCGTGGCCTCTGATCCACCCAACCGTGGCCCACGGCCGATGCATGCGAGACACTCGCTGCAGGCCGGGCCTCCGGTGTACGGTCAACCACGTGTGGTATATCCCATTGTGCCTGGGCCACCCAACCGTGGCCAACGAACGACGACTGTGAAGCTCTCACCGCAGGCGGGGACGCCGGAGCACGACTAATTGTGTGCGGTATGTCCCTCTGTTCCCGGGCCACCCAAGCGTGACCGGTGACTGAAGACTGCGATGTGGGCCCAACGACCGATGGTTGTGGGCCGTAGTCCACCGCTGCAGGGGGCCCCCCAATAGGGCCCGCCCGGCGGCCTGCCGACATAGCCGATAGCGTATCCGAAATCGACTGGAAAGCCTGCAGGAAATCTGCTCTGGAAACCGCGTCCTCCCCCCGGGAGCGTTTGCCCCGGCAGGACCGGTCAGAGGAGTCGTCAGAACCCGAAGAAGAACGGCGTGATCGACGTGCAGCCTTCTTCTTACTCTTCTTCTTCTTAGAAGAATGGCCCCGAGGTGTGTCCGAGGAAAAATCGGAAGACACCTGGGACACCGGGACCCCCGAACAACGGAAAAATTCCGATGATGAGAGTAGTCCCTCTGAGCGAGATGGCACGGGGGCCGTCGGCCCGGGATCCCCCCGGGCGAACGGCTCCGTATCGCTCATAATGCACCCGGCCGACAGCGCCTCAGGCCCCGTGGGCTGAGCGAGCGCTGAACGGACCGGTAGCCCATGCAATAGCCCATCCTGACAACCAGTGGTGTTCGGCACTGTGTCGGGAGGACACGGGTGACTAGCACCCACCTAAGTGTGACGGCTAGTCCCCTCGGGCTGCCCCGTGATCGGGGGAGGGCCAGGTGCCACAGCGGCGCTCGTTGCCGAGCCACGCTTGCCCTGACGGCCCTTCTTAGGCTTTGCTCCGGCACAGGAGATATGTTTTGGAGGAACCTTGCCGGAGTGTGCCTTTAGTTTGGGTGTTCCGCCTGAGTTGACCGGAGAAGGTGACCGAGGTCCCCTTAACTGATCGGCGGAACTGCCAACTCCCCCAGCCGACTGTGGCTGAGGGTGCCGGACGAGAGACTGCTGCCGCAGTAAAGACGTAGCGTTAACGGCAGAGTCCCCCGAGAACTCGGTCCGTCCCGTGGGAGAGGAATTCCCCCCCGGTTTGTGACAGATCGGCCCTCCCCAAACGCTTTATATTTATGAAATAAATGAAAACCAGAAAATGATGAAACTCTACAAACTAATGATTACTAACTATTTTATTAAATACTTCTCTTAAACGCAAAAAAGGGTAGTAAATGACGAGGCAAACAGCGAGCTATTTCACGCACGTCCTACCCGACCTGCCGCTAAGAGAAAAGAGGACGCTCACGAGGCACGCATGCCGCGGGGTATTATGGGTAGGGCGCCAGAGGGCGCTATTGTATATAACTCTTAGCGAAAATACCTGCCGGTAGGGGGAATATGCATAAGTAGTATTGCTCTACAGGTAAGTAGAGTGAAGTAGACCTAGAGTTTGAGGACAAACACACGGTGTTGGGCTAGAGGTTTGGCTTTTTCAGATTGTTGATCGTTGTTGTTGATTGTTAATGTTGATTGATGATGTTGATTGTTGGTTGTTTATGTTTATGTTGATTGTTGATTGATGATGTTGATGTTGATTGTCGATTGAATTTGACGGTGGTTGTTCATGTCGATTGTTGATTGTTGATAATTGATTGGTGTTGTTGATTAACGATTATTGATGTTGATTGTTGATGATTGTTGATGTTGGTTGTCGATGTTGATTTTGATTTGTTGTTGTTGATTGTTGATGTTGATTGTTGATGTTGATTGTTGATGTTGATTGTTGATGTTAATGTTGATTGTTGCTGTTGAATGTTGATGTTGATGTTAATGTTGATTGTTGATGTTGATTGTTGATGTTGATTGTTGATGTTGATTGTTGATGTTGATTGTTGATGTTGATTGTTGATGTTGCTGTTGATTGTTGATTGTTGATGTTGATGTTGAGGGTTGAAAAATAGCGCGTGGAGTTATTATACAGAGGATAGTTAAAAAGAGTCAGGTGAGGATCTGCACGCGCGTATGCTGCTGTACTGTAAACATATCTAGTACAATTGTTACAGCAACCCATTAAATAGCTCATATCTCTAAAAGTAAAGGTCGCACACCATTGGCGCAATTCAAGATATTGCTCGCCATACCTTCTTAACCCCAATGCGCATGTTTTTAGAAAAAGCGCCCAAATTAAAAAAGCGCCCAAATGGGCGCTTTTGCCAGCCCAATTTTTGAGTATCATATGAGGGGAAGTTCCCTTTTACGCAATCACACACTGTTTTTCGGGATTTTCCCTTTGTACGCAATTATCCCCATTTGCTGTACACACAATGTACGTGGCATTAAATGAGCGTTTCAATGCGTAGGCGTGTTCAACTTCAAACTTCAAGGGGGCTGCAGGGCATATTCTAGTAATTTATTGTAACGAAACCTTGGGAAGTTTTAGACCTATTATTAAAAGTGCCATTTGAAGTACAAAACTGGATTATATCTCTGACGGTTGATATTTTAGCAATTTTCAAAGGAAAAGAGTTCTTTTCATTGTAACTTCCGGTCTGATGACGTAATCATTTTTTTTTCGCGCACAGGTCTTGTCTGCATTAAGGTCATTATGTATATTAATTTTGAAGCGATTACCGCAAATTTCGCCACAGACATCAACTGAAAATGCGTTTTGGACATTTTTTTAACCTGCCGCTAGAGGGCGCTCGAACACTTGATGGCGTCACCGATCATTATTTTGGAAAGATCAACCCACCCACAGGCTAACATCGTTGAAAGCAAGTTCATATCTTTTTCCACTTTTGAATTATTAGGCACTTCCGGTTTCGACCGGAAGGAAGGGTCATGTGATTTTACGCACACAAGATTAATTGAAGAGCATGTATTATCATGTTGATTCCCGCAAAATTCAAGTTCCGGTTTCTCACGGTTGATTTTATATTGAATTTCAAAGATGAAATTGATTATTTTTTGAAGTGACGTCACGTGACCCATGATGACGTCATAATGACGTAATTGCAAAAAAGCACATGTTCAGTGGGTTGTGCATTCATGTATTTTCATTTTGACAAACAAATGGAAACGAATGTTTCATTTCTGGAAACAAATGTGTCTTGGAGAAATAAAAAAAAATAGTCAATTCTAACAACAACAATAGGTGTTGGGCTCAGGCCGAACACCTAATAAACATATTTTGAAGGCCCATATATCCTGAAGTACAGGTCCGATGGGGTTGAAAGTTGGCATGTGCCTAGACCGGGATGTGTTATAGATGAAAATTGAAGTGACGTCACGATGACATCATCATGGGTCACGTGACATCACATTAAAGATTAATAGATCTTTGAATATCAATATAAAATCCACTGTGAGAGACCTGAACTTAACGATTGCAGGAATCGATAGAATAATCCAGGTTCTTAATTTTTTATATGATGTGCAAATCATGTGACCCTTCCTTCCGGTTGAAACCGGAAGTGCCTTGTAAGTTGAAATTGAGGAAAGATGTGAACTTGCTTTCAACGATATATGCTATGGCTAAGTTGTTATTTACAAACAAAAATATAGTTATAGATGAAAATTGATGTGACGTCATCATGAGGTCGTCACATCACATGTAAAATCAAAATTCAAAGCCCTATGGGAATGTAATCATATATTATACCCACCAGTTATTATCAACAGACCTACACATCCTTCCTGGATGGAACTTATACTTGAAACTTTACATGTCACATGTCACAAAAAAATACCGAAACAGCCCTGTGTTTGTCCACAAACGTGTCTAGTTATTGGTTAAAGTGGTAAGAAATTGCCTCAGATCACACCACAGAGCATCGAGAATCCAATTTTTTTAGGGGCCCTTAAGCGGGCACATGATGTGCAAATCATGTGACCCTTCCTTCCGGTTGAAACCGGAAGTGCCTTGTAATTTGAAATTGAGGAAAGATGTGAACTTGCTTTCAACGATATATGCTATGGCTAAGTTGTTATTTACAAACAAAAATATAGTTAGGCCCCGAACCCCACGCCTATAGCTCAGAATACCGATAGCTGATTCAATGACTCCAACCTCGAAAACGATGTTCAAATAATTATCTTTTGCTAAGAAAATATTAGTTAAAGCATGGAGGAAAGTGGTAAGAAATTGATTCAGATCACACCACAGAACATCTAGAATCCAATTTTTCGGCGCCCTTAAGCGGGCCCCGAACCCCCACGCGCTCGCATCAGTTCTGATCAAAGTATGTCCCCCCCCCCCCCCCCCCCCCGCCCACTGTTGAGAAGCGATTGACGCCCCTACATGACGCCACCCATGAAAAGTTCCAGCCCCCCCAGTGCCCCCCCACTGAAAAATTCCTGGCTACGCCACTGGTTAGGGGGCGCCCTTTCTAATGGTGACGTCATCACATTGGGTTTTTTTGTCTGGCATTCATCACTAAACACTATCAAAATGATGAACTAACTCAGACTGGTTGATTTCAATCAGCTGTTTGAGCAAAAATAACAAAACAGGAATAACAGTTAATCATAAGGAAATGTTTCTACATTGGAAGCTACGGCAACAGTTGAAAATAAGTTACGAGTTGCAATACGACAGCTGTTTCTTGCAGTGTGTTCTTGAAAGCATGTTTGGCAATTAAACCGTGTAATTTGTGAATTTTTTTTATTTCCTTTCAACCAGCAAACTAGTGCTCATCTAAAGAAGGATGCTTAATAACTAACCTGATTAAGTTTTGGCTCTATGAATGCTCTATATTTCGAAAAAACTGAACAAACATAACCACAATATTCTAAATCTCAAATTCCAAAGTTGCCGAGTCATATTTTGAATTGCGCCCTCTCATGACACATTCCCCAAATCAGCATTTAGGAATATATGTCTATGTAGAACAAAAGTTAACAAAATTAAATCCCTTCCAGTACAATCAATGAATTTGTTAAAAAAATGTATCTTTAATAGTGTGATAAATTTCAGTAAACATTCTATGTGCGCAAAAAAAGTTATTTCTGATTTGATGACATCATCAGTCAAAAGCGGTAAGTGAATGATAAAGTTCGGAGAGGATGCATTTTCATTGTGAAGTGAAAAAAACGTATGAAAATATGGGAAATATAATTGTTTGTATTAATAACACCTAACTTCCGGTTTGATGACGTCACAGCATTAGAGTTATCCAAACGTGAACATTGTAATGGATATCATTACTTGGACTACGAAGATATGACAGGGATCAAATGATAGAATTAAATTAAACATATGATCCTTTTCAAATTCTAAAATTAAAGAAAGCAAACTCTATTTGATGTGCCACTAGGGGGCGCCCTTTCGTATTATGACGTCATCACACTTTTTTTGTGTCTGGTATTCCTCACTTTCATAATATGTGTGTAGTAAAATGCTTCCACTTTTGACTTGCATTCGGTTTTTATTTCCGGTAACAGCGGAAGTGAAGGTCAAGCGGTTTTGTGTCTGGAACAAGAAATGTTTCTCACGGCATAGTCTACAACCTCACGAAAAAACGAACACGATACTCTATGTAGTTCAAAAGATACTATTTTGTCAGAATTTGCCCTGAAATTGCTTGTAACTTGATACTTGATGACGTCATGATGACGTAACAAAATTTAGAACATCTTCGTAACATGGTACAAGTTCACACTAGGTTTCTGGATTATACTGTGATGAAAATGCCCCCAAATCCCACTTTTTACTTAAGTTTTATTACTCTAAGTCTTACATATATCCTCCTAGAGATCTGGCATTTTTGTCTAGAAAATTCCTGTTGTCTTTTCAGGTATTATTTCTAGGTAGTTTTGAGTATTTTCCTGCCGAAATTCTGTGTATACACTCACGTGTTTGTTTACACATGTCAGCTGTGCTATAAATAGCGTGATGGTAAAATCCAACATGGCTGCCATTTGAGCAGCGCTTAAAACGTTTCTGATTGGCTGAAAGTTCTAAAATCATTTCTAGCAAACTGAGACTTCTAAAACGTAATTTATATTATTAGAACGTTTTACTAAATGATTATGTAGCTTCTTTAGATGTGAAGTTGTCTAATTTGAATCAACTTTGAAAGTTGGGCAAGTTTTGATGACTTTTCTGTCAGATTTCGTCTGGTAAGTCACAGCCTCGACTCCATGGGCGCGTGCGCATTCCTTCACTAACCCCTGTGATGTACACATAAATGATGCTGACTGGCTATTCAGAGCGTACTGCGCACGCATTTCGAAGATTGATACATTTAATACAAATCTTTGCTAAATAACGCAATGTTCAAACCTTATGTTTGAAAGGATGGATTCTTCAAAATCACAATTTTTAACATTTTAAAGATGGCGTCGGCACGTCAAACGGATAAACATCTGCCTAATTACCGTATAATGTGCCATATTTTGATACATTTAAATTACACAATTCCAGGGGTTGAGATCGCGCAAGGCATGAAGGGAAGCAACATGGCGCAGCAAGATCTAGTACCCATGGGAACAAGGTTGGGTAAGTCAGTGACTGTCTCATGATTATTCATATCTGTGACATCACTGAATTTTCTTCAATGAACTAAAGGGAATATACATCATTTGCTTTTGCTGTAATTTTCAGAAATGAATGGAATTGGGGGGTTTGGAAATATATAGCAAATGTAGTTACACTGACCTTTTGAGGTTTTGGGTTCAAAAATGTTATAAAAAACAAGAAAAACAATCATTTTCCTGTAGTCTGGTTCCCTGACTCCATATAAGAAGAAACAGAGCAGTTTACATACATTGGGGAATTGCAAGGTCAGAGAACCAGTCTAGCTGGCTCGTACCCGTTCATAGGTGTGTAATCTATTGCAAACAAGTGCGATGGTCAATTGGGGCCAGTATTTGGAAAAAAGCAAGTTTTTTTCCAACGCTGGTCAGCCGACCAGTGTTTGAAATTGATACAAGAATACCACTTTTCTTGAAAATGACAGTATACCAGGTGCCATGATTTTACAGGATGCTTTACACTGTCATTCACTAATAGTCCAGCAAGGTATTTCAAAATGATTTGGTAGTTTTATTTTTTGATGTTTGCAAATGTTGTATTTTCCCTTTAAGGTTTGTTTACATTCATTCACTACTTGTAAAAGTGAGCATTTGGGGGATTCTGTACAATTTATTCACATGTTTACAACAGATTTACTGTAAGGAATGTCTTGAAGATTAATTTAAGCCTTTTTGTGTGATATTTTGCTCTATAATTCTGGAGAAATTGAGGAGAAACTATCGCTATGTGAATTCAGTATACTGTGATTTTTACAGAATGGGCGTGGCCTATTAACTATCGCGTACTTTTTATTTTCGCGCTGGGCCAATAGGGTATAAATAGGGCAGGTTTTGTTCATTCTGGGTACGGTTATTTGATGGGTGTTGGTCTACTGCTAGCTGCGAACTCTACTGCTGATCTCTAACTGTATTTACACATAGTGCTTTGGCCAGTTTGGGGAGCTGAGATACTTAGAGAATGTGTCATCTTTACAGCTTGAGTTGGGGGAGCCAACTTGATGAAATTGGGGAGCTGAGCTGAGCTGGGCAGCAAAGTTTTGGGGAGCAAAGTTTTGGGGAGAAAAACTTTGGGGAGCCAGAGTCGGAGAGCGGATATCTAGACAGTTAGTAACTGTGATTTACATCAGTTGTAGCTGATATCTTTAATTATTAAGACTCTGACAGGAGTCATGGGATCTTGAGATCAGGCTGGAGTCAGGCTGCTGAGTTGGATTTCAACGAGGAATATCAAGAGAGGCCTGGGGCCTAAGTGTATTTTGTTGAGAAGATTTTATTGCCTGACCACTCAATTAGAACACATTTGGGGGGGGGGGGGGAATCACAGAAATTTAAAAAAATGTATCACTTGACACATGTTCATTCCCAAATTGCAAACCGAGTGTAATTAGAGTGCATGGAAAGGGGGGGGGGGGGATTTACAGAAATTTCCAAAAATGTGTCACATTTGGAAATGATCTTTTCTTTTCTTCAAATTGACAGCATGCCAGAAAGTTGTCAACCATTCATGGATAACAAACTAAATACAAAAATTTGAACATATGGGGGGATTTACAGAAATTTCCATTGACATTGGGAAGGGGGCCCAGATTCACAGAATTTTCCTTAATAACTCCTATGAACATCTATGGAAAATAACAGCATGCAAGGTTTGGACCCATTCGTCATTTCCCAAATTGCAAACCAAGTACAAATTAGAAGCATGGGGGAGGAGCCAAATCACAGAAATTTTCAAAAATGTGTCACTTGACAAATCTTTGGAAATGATCTTCTTTTGTTTTCTTCAAATTGAGAGCATGGCAGAAAGTTGTCAACCATTCGAGGATTCCCCAATTACAAACTTAGTACAAATTAAAACGCATTCGGGAGGTGGCAGATTCACAGAAATTTCCAAAAATGTGTCACTTGACACATCTTTGGAAAGGATCTTATTTTGTTTTCTGCAAATTGACAGCATGCCAGAAGGTTGTCAACCATTCGTCAATTAAGTACAAATTAGAACACATAGGGGAGTAGGAGGATTCACAGGAATTTCCAAAAATGTGTCACTTGACACACGTTTGGAAACTGATAGCATGCGAGAAGGTTGTCATTCATTTGTAAATCCCCCAAATGCAAACCGAGTACAAATTAGAGCACATGGGGGGATTTAAAGAAATTTCCAAAAATGTGTCGCTTGACACATCTTTTTTTTTGGGGGGGGGGGGAATTAGAACACATGGGGGGGGGGCAGATAAACAAAAATTTCCACAAATGTGCCTCTTGACACATGTTTGGAAATTGACATCATGCAAGGTTGTCACTCATTCGTGGATCTCCCAATTGCAAACCAATTACAAATTAGAATGCATGGGGGAAGGGCGGATTTACAGAAATTTCCAAAGATGTGTCACTTGACAAACGTTTGGAAATTGGCACCATGCGAGAAGGTTGTCACCCATTTGTGCATTCCCCAATAGGTCTTGTAAAATGACGTCATTTCCTACAGACCAGCTGCGTGCATTTCGAAAAACATTTCAAGCAATAAGCGCACATGTTTGGAACATTTTCAACACTGCGCAATGCATGATATATTGCATAAAATACGCAGTTGCAGCTCTCCTACAGATTTGGACGTCATTGAGCAAGCCCTATTGCAAACCAAGTACAAATAGCAATGCATGGGGGGGACACCAATTCACAGACATTTCCAAAAATGTGTCTCTTGACACATGTTTGGAAATAGTAATAATAATAATAATAATGAACATTTATAAGGCGCCAATATCCGCCAAGCAAGACGCTCATGGCGCACAATACATACAAAACAATTACAGTATAAATTAAGTAAAATTTGAATAACAGAAATTAGTCGCAGGAGTAATAAACATCAACTCATTAAACACAAAAACGTGAGGTAAACATATGAGTTTTCACAGAAGATTTAAATACAGACAATGATGATGACTGGCGAATTTCAAGGGGTAGATTGTTCCAGAGTTCGGGAGGGGCGCTTGAGGAAGACCGGTCTCCCCAAGAGTGATTGGTGCGGGAAACAGTAAGCTGTAGCGCTCCGGCCGAACGAAGACTACGTGACGGCTGATATTTCAAGATAAATGTCCGTTATATAGTCCGGTGAAATTTCTTGTAGTGACTTGAAAGCGAGAAGGAGGATCTTGAAGGCAATGCGATCAGCGATGGGGAGCCAGTGAAGGGACTTTAAGATGGGGGTGATATGAGTGGTGCGTCTGGATAAGGTGATGAGGCCAGCAGTGGCATTTTGGAGGCGTTGAAGTTTGTTGATTTGGTGTTGTGGCAGGTTATACATGAGGGAATTACAAACATCTAAGCGCGAAGTTATAAATGCATGGACAAGTTGCTCAGTGGCCGTATGATTTAGATACTTCCGAATGAAGCCAAGATTACGGAGATGAAATTTGACTGATTTTGACACTGCTGATATCTGATCAATGTGGGACATGTGGGGGTCGAAAGTGACACCTAGGTTGCGACACTTGTTGGAAGGATGGATTCGGGAATCTCCAATCCTAATGCTGGTGATATTGAACTTGGCGAGTTGTTATTTTGAGCCACACAGGATAAATTCAGACTTGTTGTCATTGAGTGGTCGGGCACAAACCGACCACTCTTTGGATCTGTTACGATTAATCTTTCTTTCTTTCTTTCTTTCTTTGAGTGGTCGGGCACAACCTGACCACTGTCTAGAATTATTCCGATTAATCTTTCTTTCTTTCTTTTTTTTCCGGACAATAATTCTCCGCGGCTTTACTCCTAAACCGTTCAAGATATGAACTTGTAACTTCGAACACATATCAACCCTGATCCCGAGTAGTGCATATTGTCCTGACGTCATGATGACGTCATCAGGTATCAAATTACAAGCAATTTAGTGTTTCTATTTTTTAATCATTACAAATCGATACAAAATCAACCGTGAGAGACCGGAACTTGTTTTTAACGGCAGTCAATAGAATAATACTGGGTCTTCAATTTACTTCCTGAGTGTCAAATCATACAACCCTTACTCCTGGTCGAAACCGGTCGAACCCGGAAGTGCCTTGTAATTTTAAAATGGTAAAAGATATGAACGTGCTTTCAACGATGTTAGTCTTCGGCATGAAAGTACTTTTCGAAACCGTAACCGATGACGTCATGGAATATTAAAGCGCCCTCTAGCGGCAGGTTGAAAAATGTCCAAAATGCATTTTGAATAGATGTCTGTGGCGAAGTTTGCTGTAATCTTTTGAAAATTAGTATATATGATGACCTTCATACAAACAACACATGTGTGAAGTTTGAAGCCGATGCTGTCATCAGACCGGAAGTTACTACGAAAAGACTTTTTATTCTTCAAAAATTGCTAAAAAATCAATCGTGAGAGATATAATCTTAAATTGTCCATTAAATGATTAAACATTGGCGTCAATTGTGCCAGGCGCATGGCTTGTCAAATTGTTCACACACGTGACCCGCCGCCAACATGTTACAACGAAAAGACCTACTATTCTTCAAAAATAAATCAATCCTGAGAGATATAATCGTGAATTGTCCATTGAATGATAGCTTAAACATTGGCGTCAATTGTGCCAGGTTCGTGGCTTGTCTAATTGTTCACACACGTGACCCGCCACCGACATAAATACCCTAATAGTAGTCCGTCGCTCAAAAATTCAATGAAAGCATAGCGCGTCGCCGTTCGGCGCGCACGCCCGCTGAACGTAGCCTGGCTTTTCATTTGCTTTTCGCGGGCGTACATGTACATGTACAGTTATTAGTATGTAGACTCTGAGAAAGTCTGAGGAGAAGTACTGTCGTCACGCGTGTACGACTAAAATAGATCGCTGCGCGAGTCTTCGTCTTGAAAAAAGGCAAGACAGAAAAGCGCGCATGCGCAGTTAATGTGTCATAACCGGGGTTAAGCTTGTACACTGCATGCACACTGTGATTTGGCAAGTAG
This sequence comes from Patiria miniata, assembly GCF_015706575.1. Lineage (NCBI taxonomy): Eukaryota > Metazoa > Echinodermata > Asteroidea > Valvatida > Asterinidae > Patiria > Patiria miniata. Next base: position 700,508 of record NW_024037064.1, on the reverse strand, counting down.
AATCAGTGCACTTATTACGCTGTTCATTTTGTTAGTCTTTACATAAAAAATATTCATAACTTAGCTGGACAGTGTTTCATAAAATAGTTGTCTACCCGACCACTCTGCGTTTGTAACAACAAACGCCAAGCTCTAGTTCTTTCTTTATTTCTTTTTTTTTCGGACAATACTTCTCCGTGGGTTTTCTCTTAAACGGTATATGGTATGAACTTGTAACTTTCAATATATATTAACCCCCTGTTGATTTTTGATGCGCCTGGTGGCTGCTCATACCGTTAGCTCTCCCGATCACGTTATTGTATCCTGGATCTACGGCTCTAATTGAGGAGAAAATCAACTGGAGTATCAAGTAACGACTTGTCATCATTCCTAGATTCATTTCATGATCAGATTATTTGTCAATTTGTCAATTTGACAAGATTGTGAAATTTTTCATCGAAGTCAAACTGAAGCTAATACTGTCTACTGCACCACACTGTTTGGACAGGAGCTTTCTACATACACCAATGGCCAAGCCTGCATTGTTGGTTCCAGTATTGTGTGCATTGTCTGCACTAATTGCGCCACCAGTTATCTCTCTTGTCACCCATTCAACAGTGACAGTAATGGAATACCAGCCAGCCCACTCCTATTCAAGAGACGAACTGTTTCGCCTGAACAATAGACAGCTAAAGCTACCTCTGGATGTGTACAAATGTATACAAAGCCTCAATCTTGGAGTAGTTAAACCAACTAGAAGGGGTTGCAGAGGAGGAATAAAACGACACATGCAGCAACATTTGGCAGTCCCACCTAACCCAGGTTCGAATTTGCCTCATGACAATTCCCCTCATCATACTCAGAAAAAGAAAAACACAAAATTCTGTTCAGTTAACCTTCAGTCAATCAGAAATAAAACCACAGCATTCGTGGACTTCATCTTAGACAACAAATTCGACGTCGTCGCAATCTCAGAAACCTGGTTGAAGCCTGGAGATGAAGCAATCATAAATGACATCACCCCGGCTGGCTTCTCAATCCAGCACATCCACCGCCCTTCTTCTAAACGAGGAGGAGGTCTTGCCCTTCTCTACAAGTCCGGATTAACTGTCCGATGCCATGATATCCAGCCATTACCCAAATCATTCGAGTGTTTATATGCTGAACTCATAAGCACTTCAAACTCAATCTCCATAGTGCTTATCTACCGCCCACAGACAAAATCCACTGGTTGCTCTTTCAATGTTTTCATTGATGAATTCTCGTCCATCATTGACCAGCTCTTACTAAACCCAATGCCCATTTTCATCACTGGTGACTTCAATGTTCATGTGGATGACCTAACTGACACAAATGCATGTAGTTTTGCATCGTTGCTCTCAAGCAGTGGCCTACACCAACACATCTCGGATGCTACCCATACTGCCGGTCATACACTTGACTTGCTGATCACACGAACATCGGACATTGCAGTATTCTCCAATCCCCAAATCATTGGTGGACTATCAGATCATAGTGCTATAACCTGTGATCTTTTGCTCGAAAAGCCACGTACTCTCACCAAGGTTATTTTCAAACGCCACATCAACGCCATAGATACTGTTCAATTCTGCAATGACATAGCCATTTCGGATCTATTCCACTCAACCCCCACGGCTGCTCTAGGAACTAGGGTGGAAAGGTACAACAATACCCTGAAACAACTCCTGGATAAACATGCCCCAAGCAAGAAACGCACAATACAAATTCGACCCAACTGCTTGTGGTATACCGATGATCTTCATACTGAAAAGCAGAAACGGCGACATCTAGAACGTGCCTGGAGACGATCACGTCTCGAAATTGATCGCCTGCTCTACCAAGAACAAAAGCAAAAGGTCAATCACATGATGGCGACCGCTAAGTCAAACTACTACAACAAGCTGTTCTTGGCCAATGCCAAAGACCAAAAACAGCTTTTCAAACTAACTGACCGATTACTTCACAGGTGTCGTGTGTCCCCTCTCCCTGAAAGCACCGACGAGAATCTGGCAAATGAGTTCTGCTGTTCCTTCACTGAGAAGATCCAGAAGATTCGCCAAGGTTTCAAGCGTGTTACTACTGATTTGCCGCATGAGGAAGAGCTCTGTGCCTCACATCACCTCACATCATTTCAGCCAGTTACAGAAAATGATGTGTCTAACATTCTCAGTAAATCATCATCTAAATCCTGCGAATTAGATCCAATTCCATCATCCCTGTTTAAGAAATGCTCAGCTTCCCTAGTGCCGGTTTTCACTGGCATCATTAATGACAGTTTACTGTTTGGTGATGTACCGGATGATATGAAAGTTGCTCAGATACGACCTCTTTTAAAGAAGCCGCATCTAAACAAAGAGGAAATGAAGAATTACAGACCAGTGTCGAATCTTTCCCTTTTGAGTAAAACCCTTGAGAGGGTTGTCTTAATGCAACTCTCATCTTTCTTAATTGAGAACAATCTACATGACCCGCATCAATCTGCCTTCCGTGCTAATCACAGCGTCGAGTCTGCCACCCTCAAAATCCAAAATGACCTGTTGCAGGCTATGGACAAGCGCAAGATATCATTGCTCGTGTTGCTCGACCTATCAGCAGCTTTTGATACAGTTGACCATCCCACATTATTCAGCCGCCTCAACACTCGTATTGGGATAGATGGAGTTGCATTAGACTGGTTCAAATCATACCTTAATGACCGATCTCAATTTGTCCGGGTCAATGATTCAAGTTCATCTACTGTCTCTCTTGATTTTGGGCTACCTCAAGGATCAGTCCTAGGGCCCGTCTTGTTCTCTCAGTATACAATGCCACTTGGTGAAATCATTCGAAAGCATGGTCTATCCTATCATTGTTATGCAGATGATACCCAATTATACATGTCAGTAGACCCTCAACAACACAAGGTTGATTCAGCAATCCAGCAGATGGAAACATGCATTGATGACGTACGTTCTTGGATGACTCAAAACTGGCTTAAATTCAACGATGAAAAGACCGAATTTATCATCATAGGTTCAAAGCAGCAATCGTGCAAAGTTCATGTTCCATCCATAAGGGTTGGTGATTCAACCATCATGCCATCAAATCAAGTCAGAAATCTTGGTATTATCTTTGATTCATCTCTATCCATGGAACCTCACCTTACATCAATCTCTACATCAGTTTGCATGTCGATCCGTAACATCGGACACATACGAAAATATCTTGACAAACACACAACTGAAATACTTGTTCACGCTTTCATCACATCCAAAATTGACATGGGCAATTCACTATTGTATGGCATTAACCTAAATCAACTAAACCGTTTGCAGCGACTACAAAACATCAGTGCCAGACTAATCTCTCTCACTAGTAAACATTCTCACATCACTCCTGTACTAGCAGATCTCCACTGGCTTCCAGTATCATACAGAATTAAATACAAACTTGGCCTATTCGTGTTCAAAATCCTCCACAACAATAGGCCGGTGTATCTCATCGACCTCATCCACCCGTACTCAACAGCACGCACCGGACTCCGCTCCAGTGAGCTCATGATGCTTCACGAGCCCAGGACCTCCACTCTGTGGGGTGACAGATCCTTTGCGGCAGCGTCAACCCGAGTATGGAACCAACTCCCTCTGGCTATCAAATCATCTCCATCCATCACAACATTTAAGACAAACATAAAATCTCACCTGTACAAACAAGCTTACTCTCACAACACACAATCTTAACTTGACTTTCTCCTCGAGCGCCATGAGCGCCTATTTTTGGCGGATACCGGCGCTTTACAAATGTTCTTTTATTATTATTATTATTATTATTATCCGAAGTGGTGCATATTACTCTGACGTCATGATTACGTCATCAGGTGTCAAATTACAAGTGATTTTATCTGAAAAAGTGACCAATTACTTTTACCTATAACTCTTGAACTAAATAATCAATGATGTTTGTATTCTATAATGAGATAGACTATCAATTGCTCAACATTTTTTGTCATGTACGTAAACTCGCCTGACCTTTACTTCCGGGTCTACCGGAAGGTCAAAGTTAGGTGAATTCAAAATGAAGATATTAGCCTGAAATCAAAACAAAGCAAAATTTCTTCCGAACGGTTTACGGTATGATCACAAAACCTTGTGTGAACTTGTACCATGTTACGAAGATGTTATGAATTTTGTTACGTCATCATGACGTCATCGGGTATAAAATTACAAGCGATTTAAGGGCAAATTTTGACAAAATAGTTTGCCCTTAAATCTTTTGAACTAAATAGAGTGCCGTGTTCGTTTTTTCGTGAGGTTGTAGACTATGCCGTGAGAAACATTTCGTGTTCCCGGACGCAAAACCGCTTGACCTTTACTTCCGGTGTTACCAGAAGTGCAATAAAAACTGAATATAACTCAAAAGCGGAAGCATTTTACTACAGACATATATATTATGAAAGTGTTTAGTGAGGAATGCAAGACGCAAAAAAACAGTGGGATGACGTCAATTCAAAAGGGCGCCCCCTATCGACACATAAGATCGAGTTTCCCTTCTTTAATTGTAAAACCATCACTCCAAATTTTACCAAATCGCCTCTTGACATTCTCTGATTAACCACAGATAACTTGGCAAGGTTTCAAATTCATGACGTCATCAGACCGGAAGTTACTTTAAGGAGAATTTGAAAAAGATCATGGTTTTAATTTAATTCTATCATTTGATTCCTGTCATATCTTCGAAGTCCAAATAATGATATCCATTACAATGTTCACCTTTGGATCTCTAATGCTGGGACGTCATCAAACCGGAAGTTAGGTGTTATCAATACAAACAATTATATTTCCCATATTTTCATACGTTATTTTAACTTTACAATGAAAAATTATCCTCTCCGAACTTTATCAGTATTCACTAACCGTTTTTGACTGATGACGTCATCAAACCAGAAATAACTTTTTGTGCACATCATGAGAATGTTTACTGAAATTTATCACACCGTTAAAGATACCTTTTTTGAAACATTGATTGTATTTGAAGGGATTTTGATCCCGTTTTTCTACATAAACATATATTCCTAACTTAACTGGGCAGTGTAAAATGAAAAGGCTGTCCGCCCAACCACTCTGCGTTTGTAACTCAACAAACGCGAAACTCTAGTTCAATTTGAGACTCTTTGTCATCATCCATACCTTGATCTCATCAATGCAAGCCTCAAGATTCTCCAGGGCAGACACAGCATTGGGTTGAGATGGATTGAAGGATTGATACAGCTGTATGTCATCAGCATAGCAGTGATATTGAAGGTTGTGTTTCTGGATGATCTGGCCGAGTGGTAAAATGTAGATGGTGAATAACATGGAACTCGTACTCGGTTACTTACAGTACTGTAAGTACTCAGGGATGTGATTGGGATGTGACAAAAACCCCTGAAAATGTTATGCACGGGTACAAAATCTGGCAAGCGCGAAGCCATTACGGCGTGGGGTCCGGGGCCCGCTTAAGGGCCCCGAAAAATTTTGGATTTTAGATGCTCTGTGGTGCAATCTAAGCCTTTCTAAGCCATCATTTGAGCCAAAATATTTTGCCAATTTTGTTATTTCTTTTCTCACTTTTGTTTCAGTTTATCACCATCATCATTGATTTGTCACTTATTTGTAATTATAAGTACTCCATGGTGATTAATAATAACCGTTGTAAAAGCATGAAGAAATAAATAAAACAAGATTATTCTACACAAATATTTGTTTTGCTTCATCCACAACTGAATGGAACATACCATCTTTGGAAGCACCAGACTAATCAGTCTCAATGATGATGTGCTTCGGGTGTTTCACATGGGATACGAGCAATTTCTTTCCACTGGACGCGTAGTTGATAGTGTCGTTGCAAAGATTGCAAAAAACCTTGCCAGCCGTTGCTATTTTATCAAAACACTCTTGAAATTCATGCTGATGCCCGTCAATAATAACGGAGTCCTGAAACCATTCCCACCGGAACTTATTTTTTACTTCTTTATCAAGCACTCGCACTGATTTATCTCCGTGCGACAATATCGACTTGTTGGGCGCAGCCATGTTGGATGCATCCGTACACGCCACGTACACAAACACTCGACGCACATGAAACAATGTGCATAATCCACATGATTGCACTGTACTGTATGCTGTTGTGCACGCTGAGCAATATTAGTCTGTACACCTGACCAGCGCAACACGTGCATCTTGGGTACCGACACAGGAACTAGACCTAAATAATCACAACCTCGGACCCGAGCGAAAAATCACATGATCGCGCTAACGGCAACGCATGGTCTTCAACCTCGTTCTCACATTGGTTATTCAATATGTGCATGCGTATCGATCAACGAAGTAATGTCCGTAAGTAAATTCGGATATTTCGGCAAGCAAAACTCATTATGAATAATTAATTAGCACATTCTACCCCCCTACTTTCTCAACGGATTCACATGATTCACGTTGGTGGACTTTTGAACCCCCCCAAAAAACAGATTTCCGGGAAAAAACGGAGAAATCACATCCCTGAGTACTCGGCAGTACTCGGTACTCAGAAAAAAGTACTCGACTACAACACTGGCAACACGGCATCGGGCTGACAGACGGTTGCCTTCAATCTCAGCGCACAAGAGATTCAAATCAATGCTGTGGAGATTGCGATGGATAACCATGTCTCACAGATACCACTGGTGCTGGAGGAACATCCAATTGTTACCAGCAGAAGGTGTGATCTACTAGTCACAAAAGATACCTGACGTCTTGGTGCGCAGAAAAACTGCTAGAGCCCCAAATGCACAGGAAAGGAAGGAAAAACTCCCTTAAAATGATCCCAAACCAGATGATGTTACATATATTCTGGCTCACCATGTTGATCAGTATGCGCTAAAGTTCAACTTGACATGAAGACATGACTGGAAACACCGCTAAGAAAGAGGAAATCAGTACATTGGTGGAGAGCATGATGAGGAGCCGCCAGTTAGTAGCGCTGCACTCTATAACATTACTCAGGTCAATACAACAATCAACAGCCACACAGTAGCCACAGCTGTTTGATAATACCAGCCACTTGCAGACAATACTTTATCTGGTCAATACAACTATCAATATCCACACAGTAGCCACAGCTGTTTGACAATGCCAGCCACTTGCATACAATACTTTATCGGGTCAATACAACAATCAACAGCCACACAGTAGCCACAGCTGTTTGACAATGCCAGCCACTTGCATACAATACTTTATGAGGTCAAAACAACAATCAACAGCCACACAGTAGCCACAGCTGTTTGATAATACCAGCCACTTACCAATTGCTGACAATACCAATAGGCCCCCACCCAAAAAGTTCTGCTTCCAATTACATGGCATTTGAAAACAGGGTAATAGGTAGGGGTTCGTTTTGGAGGGGGGGGGGGGTTGACAGGGATCATGTTTCAGTCAATACCAAACACCAACTGTGGACAGCACTTTGTCAAGTCAGTCCTTCTGATTTGAGGTGTGCGATCACACCCCCACACCATCGCACACCTAAAAGCTTCCCGTGTAGTGTGAACAATTGCATGCCTGAATTTCCCTGGACCACAGATCACACACCTAGAAAATCACACACCTAGAAAAAATACACACCTAGAAAAGTCTAGGTGTGCCTTTTTCCACACGCCTGTGATTTTCAAATCAGAAGGACTGTCAAGTCAAAAACAGTCAACAGCAATTTAGCACCCACAGCTGTTTTGACAGGGATCATGTTTCAAACAGTCAATACCAGCAAGTTACTGACTATGACAGTACTTTAACGAGTCAATAACAGTCAGCAAATATTCATTATCAACAACTGTTCTACGGGTCACAGTTGGTCAAGTCATTCTCATGGCCAGTTACTTAAGCAGTCAAAACGGGTCAATAATTTAGTACTATGCATAGAATTCCATCGGGTCAAAAAACGGTCACTTGACTGATTTTGACCCGAGTAACAGCATGGCTGAGAATGCATGTTTGCATCGGAGGGTTCTTATGGGCCAATTACATAAGTTTATGGATGTTGCATATAAAGGTAAAAGATGAGCAAGTATTTTTTCTCTTTTTTTCACTGCTAGGAAAAGGGTGCTTAGGACAAATTCAGTTTCTAATAGGCACTTCCAGTTACATTATTAAGCCATTTTACATTGTTGTCAAACGAGAATATCAGTTTTCAAAATGGCTTCAAAGTTATGATGTGATTAGGGTAATGTATAAAAAGGGAGAGACATTTTGTGACAAATGTCCAGCCTGTATGTACGTTTAAATCCTCATTATAAAATATCAAATAATTCTTCACAATGACTGAGTTTTCTAGGTTTTGACTGATAGCATTCCTCCAGGGTACATCTTCACAATGACTCTGAGTTTTCTAGGTTTTGACTGGGTTATCATTATTAAGAAATATCTGAAAGATAGAGCAAGAGGTGGGGGTGGAGGAAATGTTCGAATTAACCCCACAAAGCAGTGCCCCACTACCAGCACTCTTTATTTGTGGGAGAACATAGAAGAGGGCCAGATCACCCATTTTGATTACTTGTTTCTGCTTATTCTTTAGGTACATGTAACTAAAAACTAACCTCAAGAATCAGTAATGGGTAGCCCAGCAAGCAGGTCATCCGTTCATCTGTCGGTCCTCCTCCCTGCTTCTGGTTCCTCGGGTTTCTGTTTGATGAGGCCGTCGGAGCCCTGACAATGTCTTGAGGCAGGCTCAACCTCATCTCAGTAGAGCAATTCCCTCATCAGTCAGTGGTCCTCACTTTGCTGAAAGGATTCAAATAAAGAAAGGAAAAATTTGAATTATTGAGCTGTATTTGTGCCAGGGCTCGAAAGGGGAAAGAAAACATTGAATTAACCCCACAAAGCAAAGCCCTGCTACCAGAACTCATTTGTGGACGAACATAATAACAGAGTCAGATCGCCCATTTAAATTTGTTCTGTGACTTGATTGTTCCTGTTAAGAGGAGGCCTATACACAGCCTAAAAGCAGAACAGGAAGGGGACAGACCTCATTTATCCCAGGACAAACCAATAACACCAGTAAACAAAGATGTGCTTCAAACTATGTTACAAGGCTATGATGGCATTAAGTACAAATTCTTAATTCATGGATTGACATTTTGTTTTTAGGTTTTACAGGCAATCAAAAATTTAGGACATCAACAAATTTAAAATCTGCTCTTCAAAATCCAAAAGTGGTTTCTGAAAAACTAGGGTTAGAACTTAGACAAGGTAGGCTCGCAGGGCCGTTCCAAGACTTGCCACTTAATAATTTTTGCATTAGCCCGATTGGTTTAGTTTCTAAAAAAACTCATCATGGTTCAGTAAATGATGGAATACCAGATTGCAACCCAATGGTCAAGTATGCGTCAACCGATGACGCAATAAAAATTGTGAAGAAAGTGGGCCCAGGATGTGTGCTATCTAAGCTGGACATATTAAAGTCTGCATTCAAGATTATACCGATTCATCCAAGTGACCATAATCTGCTAGGGTTTTTATGGGATAACCAACTTTTTTATGATAAAACTCTACCAATTGGTTGCCGATATGCTATATTCAAGGAATTTAGCACAGCGATAGAATGGATAGTAAATAAGGAATTGAAGCCAGCTGGCTTAGTCCATATTCTGGATGATTTTCTAATAGTTTTAACATCTCATCAACAGGGTGTGCATGATTTGGTCGGATTTCAAACACTGAGTAATAAGTTGGGTATTCCCCTTGCACCAGAGAAAACTGAAGGGCCTACAACCTGGCTAACATTTGCCAGGATCGAACTAGATACAATACGGTAGCAATGGCCGCGCAGTTACCGGCAGACAAATTGCAAAAGCCATCTTAAAACCAGTCAAGCATTAGACAAAACCAAAGTAACTTTAAAGGAAATGCAGTCAATTGGTTTTTTTTTTAAATTTTGCTTGCAAAGTTGTTGTCTCGAGTCGTGCATTTTTCAGGAGGTTAATAAATTTTGACCATAGGTGTCAGATGCCCCTGGCACTTTATAAGGTTAACAACTCAATTGAAGTTGGATTTACAGGCCTGGCTATTGTTTTTACGGCAATTTAATGGCAAGGCATTCTTTCTGTCAGATCAGTGGCTAACAAACCAAACCTTACATTTGTACACAGATGCCTCTGATTCATTAGGATATGGTGCAATTTTCGGTAGAGGTTGGTTTTATGGGCAATGGCCAGCATCATATAGTCTTAAGAAAATATCACACTTAAAGAATGTTATCAATTGTAGCTGCGGTTTGTGTCTGGGGAAATCACTGGTCTAATAAAAGAATCCTAATCCATACAGACAATGAGGCGTTAGTGCACATTATTAACTCCAATACAGCTAAAGAAGTGAAAATTATGGCTCTGGTGTGTAGACTAGTAGTACAAAGAATGTTGTTTAATATTCAGTTTCGAGCAGTACATGTCCCTGGATACATAGGCTAAATACACTAACTGATAAACTTTCTGGTCTACAGGTGGAAGTATTCCAAAAAGCAGCCCCACAAGCGATGGAACATCCATTGTTACTACCAGTGGAAATACAACCTCAGAGTTAGTTCCAGGATTACTAAACCTACTTTCAAAATCAATGGCTGTTTGCACATGGAGAACGTACCAAAGAGCACAAATATTGATTCAGTTTATCAATAAGTACGGCTTAAGCGCCTCATTGCCACTGCCACCAATCCTGGTAGCGCTATTTGTAACCCACTTATTCGAGGCTAACTATGCAGCTAGTACTAATAGTGTCAACAATTAATTTAATTCACAAACTTTATAATGACAGAGCCAGGTCATGCGTTTATGGTACAAAAAGAGATCCAAGTTGTACAACTGGCCAAACCCAAGTTAGATGTAAGATTGCCTATTAAAAGGGAATAAACAACATGCAAACATCGAAAAATGAAACTACCAAGTTTTTATGAAATACCTTACTAGGATGCTGGTAAATGACAGTCAAAAGCATCCTGTAAAATTATGGCACCTGGTGTGAAGTCATTTTCAAGAAATTTGTATTTTGTATAAATTTCCAACAGTGGTCGGGATGACCACCGTTGGAAAAACCTAACTATTTTTCAACTACTGCTCTAAATTCACCATTTTTTTCAGTCCAAATTTTGTTTGCTATTGGTTACATGTTCATGAATGGGTGCAGGCCAGCTAGACTGGTTCCCTTACCTCAAATCTATAATTTGATCCATTTTATCTTTAGTGAAGTCAGGGAACCAGACTACTCCACCATTTGTGTTTTTCTTGGTTTTTCCACCATTTTCGAACACAAAAACTTCAAACATGTTAGTGTAATAATATTTTATCTATCATAGTAACCCCTCAAATAGTTCATTTCTAAAAATTACAGCAAAAAACCAATGATGTACATTCCCTTTAACATATTGTATAAGATGGTAGATGCATTAGAACATTGTTCACAATCATTCTATCAAAAAGCGTTGTATAAGAGCTTATATTTGTTGGTGTTTGCAGCGTTTCTACGCATTGGTGAAATTACAGTATCCAATAGGAACACAGAGAATATGCTAAAAGTAGATTGCGTTCAGGTTGGAACGGATGACCAAGGTTTAAAGATTATGTTCTGTTGTTTTAAACACTTGAATGGTGACAAATTTGTGTCACTTGACACATCTTTGGAAAATTACATCATTGTTGTCACCGGTTCCTGAATCCCCCAATTGCAAACCAAGTACAAATAAGAATGCATAGAGGGAGGGCCGGATTCACAGACATTTTCAAAAATGTGTCACTTGACACGTATTTGGAAATTGATAGCATGTGTGAAGGTTGTCAACATAGATATAGACTAATGATGTGCATCGGGTCGGGTTGACCAGGCCAAACTGACCCGAAGCATTAAAGATATAAACCGAATCCGAACCGAAACCGATCTTAACTCCCTCAAACTGACCCAAGCCGACCCGACAAAAAATAAAGTAAAACCAACCCGAACCGACCCAACCCGATAAAAACCAAAAAAACACAACAAATACCTTGCTTTGACAAAATGATCACTTTTTTGTGCCTGCCCTTACCCACGTGGCATGAATTCTTTTGCTAAACCATCGTCTCTCTCTGTCATACTCAGTGGGTTGATCGAGAGTAACTTCGCTTACTGAACAAAGTCCCATGGTATCATCACAAGGTATCATGGAAACTGTTACAATCTTATCTATTTCACTGTCAGTCCCATTCGACTGGAGAAATTAATACAGTGGCAACTTGATAGTGCGCTCGGTGGCCACACCACACAATGGGCTGCGGTCACAGTGACTGTGAATAATATTGCATCACCTAAATTTCTCAACTGTTTCGGTGTATTTCGGTTTATTTTGGTTTATTTCGGTTTTTTTTAAAAGATGGCTAAACCAAACCGACCCGACCCGACCCGACCCAAAAATTAAAATGCAAAACTGAAACGGAACGGACTGGACCCGACTGAAAAGATGGTCAAACCGACCTGACCCAATCCAAAGTCGGTTTCAGGTCGGGTCGGTTTTGGTTTCTGGTCGGGTTTGCACATCATTAATATAGACTAAAAACACTAGATTGGCAGTGAGTGCAGACGCACGGTCTGCCATGGGCGGCGCCATATTTTAGCGCATGGGGCAAAAGTTGCGAGACGCGCACCTTTTCCCCGTAGGTTTGTATGTAAAAATGTATTTTTATGTCCGTAAAAGTAATATTTTTTACCTGTTGTGGATTATCTATCTGCATGTTTATTTTGAAGTTTGGTCCATTTTATTTCTCATATCTATTTCCCGTTTTCAAATGCTGGTGCGCGTTGCTTAAACAAAAACCCTGTATCCAGTTGTTTTAGTGTTAATTTCTTCATCAACAAACATAATAATGATCATTTTGAACATAGTTTCCGTAGTTGTTGCGCTGACCTTTAATTTAAATTCACAGCAGCTTTTAAGGAACAACACCCAGATTGTTTTGTTCCATTGTCCCTCCTCAGGGTATGACATATGCCATATTTAGATGCAGTTTTGTACTGCTGGATAATGGGGGGGGGGGGGGGGTGCACACCCTAGCTCTACAGCCCTTCACTAAAATTGAACAAACTTGAACAAATAAATTTGTGTTATTTTGCTCTGGACCTCTAGTGGCGTGTTCAGCATTTATTTGATATTTAAAAAAATATGTATCACCAAAAATAATAATGACTGGAAAGCCAATTTTAAAAGCTACTGTTAGATGAAAAAATTACTGAAATTGCTCAATCTGTCCAAAGAATAATCACCATTTAAATACAATGACCCTAAGACCTATTTTGTCCAAAAATGCAATTTCAAGAATCGTTGTCACAATTGTCTTCAAACTTCACTAGCGATAAAACCTCAGTTTAAAAGTTAAAAATAATTGACATAGTCATTTTAAAGGCCTGTCTTAAAAAAAAGGGGGATTTTATAAATCGTATTGTTTACCTAACCAGGGTTGTTAATAAAGATATTGTGTACTACAGTTGTTGAAATATCGTTTCGGTTTGCGGTAACACCATGTGGTAATAACTACTGCTTAGAAGATATTAGTTCTGAAAAGAACTTGTCCTGCTCTTTATCAACTTTGCTAAGTAGTTTTTTGTTCTGTTAAGAACAGTCCTGCTGTAAGTTCTAAACAAACTTGTCTTTGGTCTCAACGTTTCGACTAGCCTGCTCTAGTCATCGTCAGGAGACAGTCTCCTGACGATGACTAGAGCAGGCTAGTCGAAACCTGCTCTAGTCATCGTCAGGAGACAGTCTCCTGACGATGACTAGAGCAGGCTAGTCGAAACGTTGAGACCAAAGACAAGTTCGGTTAGAACCTACAGCAGGACTGTTCTTAACAGAACAAAAAACTACTTAGCAAACTTGATAAAGAGCAGGACAAGTTCTTCTCAGAACTAATATCTTCTAAGCAGTAGTTATTACCACATGGTGTTACCGCAAACCGAAACGATACCAATACCCCACCATGCAAAGCCTCAAATCTTATAGTTGGTGAAATAAGTATTCTTTGTCATTTTCTTTGTTGTTCCAAACAGTCAGAATACACAATAATTTGCTTTAGGAAGATGAAATCTGACTGATTTTGACACTGTTGATATCTGATCAATGTGGGACATGTGGGGGTCAAAAGTGACACCTAGGTTGCGACACTTGTTGGAAGGATGGATGTGGCAATCTCCAGTCCTAATGCTGGTGATATTGAACTTGGCGAGTTGTTGTTTTGAGCCACACAGGATAAATTCAGACTTGTTGTCATTCAATTTGAGACTGTTTATCATCATCCATGTCTTGATCTCATCAATGCAAGCCTCACGATTCTCCAGGGCAGACACAGCATTGGGTTGAGTTGGATTGAAGGATTGATACAGCTGTATGTCATCAGCATAGCAGTGATATAGGTTGTGTTTCTGGATGATCTGGTCGAGTGGTAAAATGTAGATGGTGAATAACATGGGACCGCCAACAGATCCTTGAGGAACACCACAGTCAAGGGAGGCAGGGGCAGATAATACTCCATTGAAGTTAACAGACTGTTGCCGGTCTGCAAGGTATGAGTCAAACCACTGCAAGGCTGCATCGTGCACTCCCAAAGAGTGCAAGCGACTGATCAGGATGGCGTGATCTATGGTGTCAAATGCTGATGACAGATCGAGAAGCACAAGCGCCATTACTTTGCCAACATCCATCTGTCGTAGGATGTGGTCGCAGACAGATGAACAAGTAATGTTTCTACATTATGGTTCTGACGATTTGCAGATTGGCGACTATCCAATAGATCATTATTCCGTAAATGCATCGACAGCCTGGAGATAGCAACACGCTCAAGTAACTTTGAGATGTACGGCAAGTTGGAAACTGGGCGGTGGTATTGGAGTTCTTTAACAATGCTGGACACACGTGGGCAACTTTGAAAACAGAAGGAACAACACTGCATTGCAGGCTGCGGTTGATAATCGTGGTGATGGCAGGAACGATGGATTCAGAACATTGCTTAAGGAGCCAGGTTGGTATAGGGTTCAAGTCACATGATTTGGCTGGGGATTTGAAGATGACAGTGCAAACCTCATCTTGAGAGGCAGAACAGAGACTGGTCATGCAGTGTCTCATCTTGAGAGGCAGAACGGAGACTGGTCAGTGTAGTTTGTGTTGGCGGGGTGGGGGTAGAAGTATCTGTATCTGGCACAAGGAGAGGTAGTGCATCACGAATCGAAGAAATCTTGGACGTGAAAAAAATGGCTGAAATGGTCAGCCAGTGACTTGTCAGAATCGTACTTGTGGTAAAGAAGATTCCTTATTCCTATGGAGAAGCTTGTTGGCGACACGAAACAGTTGTTTTTGATCACCGGAACACTTGGAGACTATTTCTGAGTAATGGGTTCTTTTGGCCTTACGGATCAGTGAGATCACATGCTGGCATTGTTGGTGATGTAGTTGGCGGTCAATCTCGAGTGAGGATGCATGCCACCTGTGCTCAAGCTGTCTTCGTCTGTGCTTAGCTTGGAACACCTCATCAGTGTACCAACCGGTGTCGGGCCGAAAAGAAATGACGGAACTCGTACTCAGGCAGCAAAGTACTCATACTCGAATAGCAGTACTTGGGGGAAATGGTATAGCTTGACTTTATACACCATGGCCTTATTTTATCAATACTTTCAGTTTGAAATGGTTGATTGGCTTGTGGAGAAAAATCCCTGAAAATGTTATGCACGGGTACAAACTCTTGCAAGCGCGAAGCCATGACGGCGTGGGGTCCGGGGCCTGCTTAAAAATTTTGGATTTTAGATGCTCTGTGGTGCAACCTAAGCTTTTCTGGGCCATCATTTGAGCCAAAATATTTTGCCAATGTTGTTATTTCTTTTTTCACTTTGGTTGCATTTTGTTTCAGTTCATCACCATCATCATTGATTTGTCACTTATTTGTAATTATAAGTACTCCATGGTGATTAATAATAACCATTGTAAAAGCATGAAGAAATATATAAAACAAGATTATTCTACACAAATATTTGTTTTGCTTCATCCACAACTGAATGGAACATACCATCTTTGGAAGCACCAGACTAATCAGTCTCCATGATGATGTGCTTCGGGTGTTTCACATGGGATACGAGCAATATCTTTCCACTCGACGCGTAGTTACATTATAATAGACATCGGGTCTTTCGGCGCCACGATTGCATTTTCAACATGGTACAATTTTGAAGGTGGATTCGTTATTTAGTTATGTAAAAAAATTACAGTAAATAATTGTTGATGATAACGTTGAGAAATAGACATCGGGAATAGGTGTATACCTCCCGGCCTGGCACGGATGCCGGCCCGCGTCGCCACCGGCGAACTACGATCAAATGTATCTCGCTTGCAATTCAAAAAGCAACACACTTGCGTTCCGTCTAGCTTGCAAGAGCATGTCTCGAGTGCTAAAACTTGCCTTTGGGCAATAACTGATGATTGTTTTTGTCCTAAGAACAAACAGATCTCTTTTATGTACCAAACTTATCAGATTTGTATTTTCTGCAACGCGTAGTAACGTCAAAACCCAACTTTCTTCATTAAAACAACGTTTTAAGGACGGATCAATGACCTTCAGGGGTGTTTTTTTCAGGGTTTTACATCTCGAATAAAGTCTTTACGAAATTATATGATGACGTGACGTTGAAGAAGTCAATTTAAAACAAGGACATGTTTTGGACTCCGTGAAAAAGTATAATTTGTAATTCAAAAGCGCGTGGAACTGCTGGCAAATTGTTCTTACTGAAACACACCCTTGACCAATGGGGGTGGTCCAAAGAGCAGTGCACAACGTGTGTTTGTCGCGCACAGCACATAAACTGCATGTTCGTAGAGAATAAATCGTGTATATTCGTATGAATTGCATTCAATAACGGTATATGCAGGGTACGTACAGGGTACGTATGATGGGATCGCGGTCGAGTCGAGTACTCAATGTTTGCAGGCTCATGTTTAATATCGGTGCCAGTATTTTTGTAAGGAGGTTCCCTCCTCCTTCCCTCCTTTTCTCTCACCTCCCCCTCTTTTTTCCCCCTTCTATTTTTTTTGGACTCAAATTTGACGGGGGGCACGTGCTCCCGCGGCCCTCCCCTGGATCCGCGCCTGCTACATCAGGAGTCCCCCAGGGCACTGTACTAGGCCCTTTGATGTTTCTACTCTACATCAATGACATTGGTGACAACATTAGCAAAGACACCAAAATCAAGTTATTTGCTGATGACTGCCTACTATTCCGACGCATTGCTAACTTCAATGACCAACAACAACTCCAAAAAGATCTGGATAGCCATGTGAGCTGGTCTCATCAATGGCAGATGTCATTTAAGCCACAGAAATGTCACACCCTACATATGACAAGAAGCAAAAATCATCATGATAATATCTACAGATGAATGCCAACCTTTCTGTTGTACCCAACCATCCATACCTTGGAGTTGAAATTCAAAAACATTTGTCATGGTCTCTTCACATCAATCAAATAGCAAGCAGAGCTAATACAACACTTGGTTTTGTGAGCCCATGCCTCCAACACCACAGAACAGTCAGCAGGGTCACTATGCTTTACCGCTCCATCCATGAAGAAATTGCCCTTGACATCCCTTATTACATCACCCCAGAAGAACGACCACAAAGAAATAGACATAATCAGCCCTACGCTTCCTTGCAATGCCGCACACAAGCGTACCACAAAAGTTTGTTCCCAAAGACGATTGAAGACTGAAACGAGCTCCCAAATGATCTTATTCATCAAACATCATCGTCCCAATGTAACATATCCCTAGGAAAACATCTTGCATCACAACCTTAATTTCACGCTTGCACGGCACCGGCGTGAAGTCAAACTGCATGATGATGCCTAGCGGCGATATCCAGTCAACTTTCTGAAATTCTGTCATCACATTCTTAAATTTGTTAAAAAGTGTAATGTCACGATTCAACCATCCTTTTTTACCAGACTACCTCTCAAACTGAATTGACATTGCATGACTGGACATGGCGTCGCGTTATCGTCACCTGGGGGTACAAAGACTCAGGGTCAATAGAACAGAGGATCAAGCAGAGGATATGAACCAAAAACTTTTCAATTCATTCAAGGATAACTAAGGCTACACCATGGAACAAAAGAGGAATCAAACCAAGGTCAAGCCCATGCAGAACATAAACTTGCTACTTACTTTATCATCAATGGTGTCAATCTTAGTCAGCACTACTCCGTCAATCAGTGGAGGTTGATCCATGTCTCAATGGTGTGCTCGATTGATTGCCTGGTCCACTGCTTCGTTACCACCCAAATAACTCCCTAACCAAGAGAACTAACTCAGACTGGTTGATTTCAATCAGCTGTTTAAGCAAAAATAACAAAACAGGAATAACAGTCAATCATAAGGAAATGAAACATTTTCTATCTTTGTGCAGTTCTCTCTTGAAGCCAATAAATTGTATTCTGTTTTTTACATCGTGTTTCTACAGTGGAAGCTACGGCAACAGTTGAAAATAAGTTACAACGAGTTGCAATACGACAGCTGTTTCTTGCAGCGTGTTCTTGAAAACGTGTTTGGCAATTAAACCGTGTAATTGTTATTTTTTTAAATTTCATTTCAACCAGCAAACTAGTGCTCAAAATCTAAACAAGGATGCTTAATAACTAACCTAATGAGGTTTTGGCTCTATGAATTCTCTATATTTCAAGGAAACTGAACAAACATAACCACAATATTCTGAATCTCAAATGCCAAAGTTGCCGGGTCATATTTTGAATTGCGCCCTCTCATGACACATTCCCCAAATCAGCATTTGGGACATGATTCTCATTCAGCAGGTTTCACCCATTTGTGGATTCTCCAATTGAAAACCAAGAACAAACTGAACTGTTATACACTGCCCAGTTAAGTTAGGAATATATGTCTATGTAGAACAAAGGTTCACGAAATTAATTCCCTTCCAGTACAATCAATGATTATGTTAAAAAAAAAAATCTTTAATAGTGTGATAAATTTCAGTAAACATTCTATGTGCGCAAAAAAGTTATTTCTGATTTGATGACATCATCATTCAAAAGCGGTTAGTGAATACTGATAAAGTTCGGAGAGGATACATTTTCATTGTGAAGTGAAAATAACGTATGAAAATATGGGAAATATAATTGTTTGTATTAATAACACCTAACTTCCGGTTTGATGATGTCACAGCATTAGAGTTATCCAAACGTGAACATTGTAATGGATATCATTATTCAGACTACGAAGATATGACAGGGGTCAAATGATAGAATTATATTAAACATATGATCCTTTTCAAATTCTAAAATTAAAGAAAGCAAACTCTATTTGATGTGCCGCTAGGGGGCGCCCTTTCGGATGATGACGTCATCACATTTTTTTGTGTCTGGTATTCCTCACTTTCATAATATGTGTGTAGTAAAATGCTTCGGCTTTTGAGTTATATTTGGTTTTTATTGCACTTCCGGTAACAACTGAAATGAAGGTCATGCGGTTTTGTGTCCGGGAACAGGAACCGTTTTTCACGGCATAGACTACAACCTCACTAAAAAACAAACATGATACCCTATTTAGTTCAAAAGATACAGCGCAATCTATTTTGTCAAAATTGTCCCTGAAATTGCTTGTAATTTGATACTTGATGACGTCATGATGACGTAACAAAATTTAGGACATCTTCGTAACATGGTACAAGTTCAAACTAGGTTTCTGGATCATACTGTGACCAAAATGCACCCAAATCCCACTTTTTACTTAAGTTTTATTACTCTAAATCTTACCTATATCCTCCTAGAGATCTGGCATTTTTGTCTAGAAAATTCCTGTTGTCTTTTCAGGTATTATTTCTAGGTAGTTTTGAGTATTTTCCTGCCGAAATTCTGTGTGTACACTCACGTGTTTGTTTACACATGTCAGCTGTGCTATAAATAGCGTGATGGTAAAATCCAACATGGCTGCCATTTGAGCGGCGCTTAAAATGTTTCTGATTGGCTGAAAGTTCTAAAATTATTTCTAGCAAACTGAGACTTCTAAAAAGTAATTTATATTATTAGAACGTTTTACTAAATAATTACGAAGCTTCTTTAGATGTAAAGTTGTCTAATTTGAAGCAACTTTGCAAGTTGGGAAAGTTTTGATGACTTTTCTGTCAGATTTCGTCTGGTAAGTCACAAGCTCAACTCCATTGGCGCGTGCGCGTTCCTTCACTAACCCCTGGCTGTGATGTACACGTAAACGATGCTGACTGGCTATTCAGAGCGTACTGCGCGCGCCTTTCGAAGATTGATACATTTAATACAAATCTTTGCTAAATAACGCAATGTCCAAACCTTATGTTTAAAAGGATGGATTCTTCAAAATCCCCCCCTCAGAAGTGTGGTTGGGGTCTACGAACCAATACTTACCTGTAGAGCAATACTACTTATGCATATTCCCCCTACCGGCAGGTATTTTCCGCTAAGAGTTATATACAATAGCGCCCTCTGGCGCCCTACCCATAATACCCCGCGGCATGCGTGCCTCGTGAGCGTCCTCTTTTCTCGAGCGCCAAGTCGGAATACAACAAAATACCCAAGGCATCGAGAAGAGTGGGGTAGGGGGGAGGGATGCTCTACAGGTAAGTATTCGTTCGTAGACCCCAACCACACTTCTGTGGGGGGGGGGGGGAGTCTACTTCACTCTACTTACCTGTAGAGCAATACTACTTATGCATAGACTAGCACCGTCAAGGAGGTGGGTCATGCGAGATGCTATTGTGCTTTCACAGAGGCACGTAACAATACGCGTAAACCCTGGATGGGCCCGTCGCTCCACATGTGGGTGGACAAGGCAGCCCAAAAAGGTCGGCATGATAAAGACATTAGTCATAATGGTAGCCTCAACATGCCAACAGAGATGTGATCCGCGTGGGAATCACACGTAATGAATTACAGCCCACCGATACCTACACATAAGAGTTCGGTGGGGCACACAAAATAAGAATTATCATGAAAGGCAAAACATCATGACATGGTACATATAGACACTATAATATGCACATGTACATGTACAGAGTTCAATAAAGAATCAGAGTTAGGAGACACCAATGCTGGGGAGGTCTCCGGTCTGAAAATGTCTTGAGTACATGGTGGGGCTCAGTCAGTCGCCCTCAACACTGTTCTCCCATGCTCTGCCTTTTATTTTGTGCATGCGGACCAATCACACGGATTCTGCCGTTGATATGTCCGTGGTTTCATGGATGACCATAGCCAACCTTCAGGCAATCTTGTCATGAAAGCCTGCTGGTATGGTGGGGTCACCATGCTAAATACATGTCATGAAAGGCCTGCCTGTATGGCAGGGTCGTCATGACAAAAAACATGTCACGAGAAGCTTGCTTGTATGGCAGGGTTGTCATGACAAATATGTGTCGCGAGAAGCCTGTTGGTATGGCAGGGTTGTCGTGACAATTACATTTGTAACTGCAAGTGACCGATTCAAAGCGTCCCAGTGCAGCTAATGTACGACGTTTAAGTCATGATTGGCACCAAAAATTCTCCGTCTGGACAAGAATGATTTGATGCCCGGAACAAAGACGTCCGGAGGCCCAGAGGGCTCTGACAGTCCTTAGTATAAATCCCTCCTTAGGGAGCAGACATCAAGTCATGATCAGCACCAAAATTCGCTGTCTGAAACGGACAAGAATCATTTGATGCCCAGAACAAAGACATCCGGAGGCAAAGAGGACTCCGACCATCTTAGCTCAAAAAACCTTCCTTAGGGATCAGACGCCAAAGTCATGAGCGGCACCAACATTTTCCATCTGGAATGGACAATGATTTGATGCCTAGAACAAAGATGTCCGGAGGTAAAGAGGACTCCGACATTCTTAGTTAAAAAACAAAAATCCTCCCGTAAGGAATCGGATGGGCACACTTGGTTCCCATCAGATGTGGTCCGTCTCCATTATACAGAAAACAGATGTTTACTACATGTATACCAAGAAGTAACAACTGCTTACAAAACAGAAAAGAAAAAAGGCAACCATAGGAACCAATGAAACAGATGTGAGATTGTTCACTGGTTCACAGAACTCTAAAGATCTCTATAACACTTTTGGATAAGAAGGTGTTGAAGAGGTCCTGCAATTCAGGGGTGTTAAAACATCCCCTTAAGTTAACTGACACGGACGTTCAACTGACTAACATTAAGTAATCTACTGTCATGTTAGAAGTCCCTCAAGTGCAGGCTGTAAAAGCCATAGCTTGTTTGAGAAAGGTCTGATGTGAACAGGAGAGCATTACAGTATCCAGTACATCAGGAGAAATTCCTGCGGAGCTGGGTGAAGGAAACCCAAGCTGTGCTGGAACAGAATATTGTTCTCCTCGGAAGAACATTTGTACCTCCAACTGGTGAACCAATGGAATGGTTATAACCCTGGAAAACCAATCAATGAGGTCAACATGGAGTTAAGAAGAGGACCTTGTCATCCTTCTGCTCTAGTTGATTAAGTACCCGAGGAATAAGAGGAAGACGACAGGAAGGTGTATATAAGTAGCCTGTCCGTCTTCATCACCATCGTATTCGCGTGCCATGTACATGTATAGGGGTCTGGAACCCTCAGGCATTAGCCTGGAAATCTGTGACTAGTTCATGAAACAAGTCAGATTGACATGTGGTTAGTTGTCCTTGCTTTGGAGGAGGACCGTCGAAAGCAAGAAGCTATGAGGAAAAAACCCCAATGGGGTATTTCTCAAGTAAGTGTACACAGGTGTGCAGGCTGCCTGCCCACCTGGTCGTCGATGTAAACTACAACTGCGTCAAAGTCACATCGAATCAGGATCATCTGGCACAACATCGAACATAGAAGTAACATCGCAGTTTCTCCGAGACCGCCAGCATCTCAAGTATGTTAATGGAACTTGAATGATGCTCACACAGGGCCCCACCAATCCGCCACTAGATGCGTGTGGTGGGCAGTTAACTAGCAGGGTAACATGTTCGCCATGACAGTTAATGAATTAGGCTGCAATCTGTGAGAGGCCCACCCTTGTGAGGTTGGCAACGCCGAACCACAGGAGGTACTGCACAAGTCAGGTCATGGCCTGCACTGAATGCAGTGAGGACTGGGCCGATACAAGCAAATAGGTGTATGCCACCAATCTTTGTTTCCACGGCGCAGTCATATCGCCTTTACTATCTGAGCAGAGGCCAGGAGTGAGGCGGAAAAAAGGCTGGATGGAGCCACCATGAAGTTGCAGCGAGAATCTTGGTTTGAACACCGTGAAATTCTCAGTGCTCTGGCCTGAATGAGTTGCAGTTGTGTACCCTTCAGGCCAAGGTTCATTCCCCATGCTGATGTGTTAGACAATCGACTAAATCTCATCAACATCTTTCCAAGGGAAATACAAGACGGGCGCAACACTGTGCTGGCCCGATGTTATTGATGTCAGCCTCAAAGTCTCTTTGACGAGCTCCTACGAGACAGATGGGTGGAGGTCGTCATGAGTCAGGTAGGTCACTTATGGAAATCATCAAAACAACTGAAGCCGAATCGAAATCGTTGTTACATTATCCTATGTGGCATGGCGTACAGCAAATGTTGCTAGCACGGCCACACAAAATCATCTGGGCCAACTTCAAGAGGTATGCAGTTGAGAAAACAAACAACTGTTTGTTCTTCACCTGCGCTGGCCCACATGTAGTCGACATCGACCAATATGGATGTACATTGTTGTGTAAACATCGATATCCACCGCAAAAGAAAAGATCTTTGTCTGTTAAAAATTTAAAAGGTGGGACTCGAATCTTTGGCGGGCGCCCTTTGACGGGAGAAACAGTTCATCAATCATGTTACCCCGGCGGGCCAAGATTGCTAGGGTCTGCACTCGTGTAAAATTATAGAATACTGAGTGCAGACTGTGAAATTGATAATGAAAATAGCAGTCAACACGTCCGCTAAGACTGTCGAGTCAAGATTAAAACATTAAACCTAATGTACTTCATGAGGGTAAAGAGGGAGGCTGAACGCGTATCGCCGAACCCACTTTATTATTCTACTGCAAAGTGTATGCAAGCTTCTGCGAGTATTATTTACGAAGAGCTGCTTGAATAATGGGGTCCCTCTACTGCTGGCAGCTAGTTTTTTACTTAGCTGCATTGAAGAGGGAAGATGTGACAACAACAACAAAAATACCGAATTTCGCTAACGGAAAACGGTAATGATCACATAATTGCTTGAAGAGCAGCAGGCAGTTTGAATAAAGGCACAATCTTTCGAATGTGGTCCACAACATGCCTGCAAGAGTCGAATAGACCCCGTAAACGAGAACCGTAAAACACATCTGAAGGGACGAGTTGCACACAGCCACAGTCAGCTGTTGAACAACTCCCTCGGAGACAATGGACAGTGTACATACACAAGTAATGCACACATGTACATGTACAATGTACATGAGAAATTAGCGATCTCAGTACAGCAAGAAACACCGCCGCACGGCTAAGCACTGTGCGGCGTGTCCCATTGTCCTTGAGTCACCCAACCGTGATTAATGTAGAGGGTTACAGAGATCACGGCTCGCAACTGAACGAAGACGGACGTTTCATTAACGTGCCCGCCTGGCAATACATTGTACCTGTACGTGTATAAAACGTATACAGTGTACATTGTACATGTATGACCGATAATAAAGCCGAGAACAATTGCAAGGCTTGTAATGAGTGGGCCGAAAAAACCGAGTCCTCACCCCGGTAGCGTATGCCGCGGTGGGATCGGTGCAATAAACTCGCCCGGATTAGAAAAATAATAAAGACGTTCCCGCCTGAGAAATGGACACCACTTTGTCCGCTGTCGATGTGTTCCACATTTGATCCAACGGAGGTATGGGGAACACCTTGTCCTTGTTAGATTTGGAGCCCGTCCTGCGCTTGATTTGAAAATTTTTGTGATTGGGTGGAGGGGGCTCATCGGCGGAGGGTAATTTAAGTGCCCGTGTAATGTCCCTCTGCAGCAAACGGAATTTCGTTTCCGCGATGGACAGCCATTGTAACCGGTCTGATTCTTCGTCATTATCGGATGAATCAGCCGAATGCGAAGGCCAAAATGACCCCGATGACTGAGAGCCGTCTGGAGGGGCTAATTGTACAGAACCACGCGGTGGTGGCTGGGCAACACCCTCGGAGATAATATACATAATATTACGCAGATGGTGAAGACTAAACACAAGCGGGGATCCTGGCGCACGGCTAACTGTGTGCGGTAGGTCCCGTTGTCTCCGGACCACGCAACCGTGGTCCACGGCCGGCGAATGTGAAGTCCTGTTCGCCGTAGGCCGGGCTTCCGGTATAGCGCGCAACCATGTGTGGTATACATGTACATGTATGAACATGTGTTTTTTCATTTTTGTACATGTACCTCGTTGCGCTTGGGCCACGCAATCGTGACCAATGAATGACGACTATGAAGCATTCACTGCAGATAAAGACTCCAGGAGCACGGCTAACTGTGCGGTAAGTCCCTTTGTTCACGGGTCAGCCAAGCGTGACCGGTGACTGAAGACTGCGATGCGGGCCCAACGACCGATGGTTGTGGGCCGTAGTCCACCGCTGCA
Organism: Patiria miniata; assembly: GCF_015706575.1. Classification (NCBI taxonomy): domain Eukaryota; kingdom Metazoa; phylum Echinodermata; class Asteroidea; order Valvatida; family Asterinidae; genus Patiria; species Patiria miniata. The sequence continues at coordinate 674,896 of NW_024037064.1, read as the reverse complement.
GGGGGCCCCCCAATAGGGCCCGCCCGGCGGCCTGCCGACATAGCCGATAGCGTATCGGAATCGACTGAAAAGCCTGCAGGAAATCTGCTCTAGAAACCGCGTCCTCCCCCGGGAGCGTTTGCCCCGGCGGGACCGGTCAGAGGAGTCGTCAGAACCTGAAGAAGAACGGTGCGATCGACGTGCAGCCTTCTTCTTCTTATTCTTCTTTTTAGAAGAACGGCCCCGAGGTGTGTCCGAGGAGAAATCGGAAGACACCTGGGGCACCGGGACCCCCGAACAACGGAAAAAATCCGATGACGAGAGTAGTCCCTCTGAGCGAGCTAGCACGGGGGCCGTCGGCCCGGGATCCCCCGGGGCGACCGGCTCCGTATCGCTCATAATGCACCCGGCCGACAGCGCCTCAGGCCCCGTGGGCTGAGCGAGCGCTGGACGGACCGGTAGCCCGTGCAATAGCCCATCCCGACAACCAGTGGTGTTCGGCACTGTGTCGGGAGGGCACGGGTGACTAGAGCCCACCGAAGTGTGACGGCTAGTCCCCTCGGGCTGCCCCGTGATCGGGGGAGGGCTAGGTGCCAAAGCGGCGCTCGTTGCCGAGCCACGCTTGCCCTGACGGCCCTTCTTAGGCTTTGCTCCGGCACAGGAGATATGTTTTAGGGGAACCTTGCCGGAGTGTGCCTTTAGTTTGGGTGTTCCGCCCGAGTTGACCGGAGAAGGTGACCGAGGTCCCCTTAACTGATCGGCGGAACTGCCAACTCCCCCAGCCGACTGTGGCTGAGGGTGCCGGACGAGAGACTGCTGCCGCGGTAACGACGGAGCGTTAACGGCAGAGTCCCCCGAGAACTCGGTCCGGCTTGTGGGAGAACTATTCCCTCCGGTTAGTGACAGATCGGCCCTCCCCAAACGCTTCATATTTATGAAATAAATGAAACCAAGAAGATGATGAAACTCTACAAACTAATGATTACTAACTCTTTTATTAAATACTTCTCTTAAACGCAAAAAAGGGTAGTAAATGACGAGGCAAACAGCGAGCTATTTCACGCACGTCCTACCCGAACTGCCGCTAAGAGAAAAAAGGACGCTCACGAGGCACGCATGCCGCGGGGTGTTATGGGTAGGGCGCCAGAGGGCGCTATTGTATATAACTCTTAGCGAAAATACCTGCCGGTAGGGGGAATATGCATAAGTAGTGTTGCTCTACAGGTAAGTAGAGTGAAGTAGACTCCACAAGTGTCAATCAAAGTATGGTCAGAGTAGTTTCTGACAGAGGTATAAAGCGAGATTTGCAGGTTGGCAGTAAGATTCATAAAGATCAGATCTACTAGATGAGATGCTAGAATTGTTCTAGCGATCTAATGCGTTCAGAACGCAAACAAGTCTGAATAGACTTGCACCATAGTATGCGTGATTTATCCTCAGCGGAAGGTATTTGGTATTGTACAAAACAAACAAAAAAGATAGTTCTGAAAAGCTTGCCTTAATATAATATCAAATGTGGTACGAATATTCAGAAATATCCATAACAATTGTAAAGAGGAGGGTAGTCTCAAGGTTAATTCTATTATTGATTACGCAAATATGCTCAATGAAAGGCTCTTACGCCTAAATGATAGACCCTAGTTCTGTAAATATTGTCTCCATCAAGACGTCTTTAAGGTTCATATTATTGAATGACCGTAATTAAAACATTGTCGTACCTGGTAGTCATCACAGCGATGAGACTAAACATAATATCAAATGGGGTACGAATAATTAGAATTAATCATAACAATTGCAAAAATAACAGCGTTGCTGTTGAAACCCCTCAGCCAGAGTCAAGTTATCATCCGGAAACCATTAACCTTTAACTCAACGTGGTGACCTTGACCTTTGGCCTTTGACCCCAGAACCAGTCCCAACATGCCTGTACCAATGGGAAACCCCCTACCGAAGTTAGACACCAACATTTCATTTCTAACTCAAGTTATCATTCGGAACCATTTACATTGAACTCACCACGGTGACCTTGACCTTTGACCTTATGACCCCAAAACCAATCCCAACTTGCCTGTACCCAAGGGCAAACCCCTACCTCAGTCAGACACCAAAATCTCATTTCTAACTCAAGTTATCATCCGGAAACCATTTACCTTTAACTCACCATGCTGACCTTGACCTTTGACCTTTTGACCCAAAAACCAATCCCAACTTGCCTTCTCCCAAGGGGAACCCTCTTCCAAAGTTAGACACCAAAATCGCATTTCTAACTCAAGTTATCATCCGGAAACCATTTACCTTTAACTCACAATGGTGACCTTGACCTTTGACCTTTTGACCCAAAAACCAATCCCAACTTGCCTACTCCCAAGGGCAACCCTCTACCAAAGTTAGACACCAAAATCTCATTTCTAACTCAAGTTATCATCCGGAAACCATTTACATTTAACTCACCACGGTGACCTTGACCTTTGACCTTTTGACCCCAAAACCAATCCCAACTTGCCTACTCCCAAGGGCAACCCCCTACCAAAGTTAGACACCAAAATCTCATTTCTAACTCAAGTTATCATCCGGAAACCATTTACATTTAACTCACCACGGTGACCTTGACCTTTGACCTTTTGACCTCAAAACCAATCCCAACTTGCCTACTCCCAAGGGCAACCCCCTACCGAAGTTACAACCCCAAACAACATTTCTAACTCAAGTTATCATCCGGAAACTAAGCTGCCCGGACGGACGGACGGACGGACGGACGGACATACATCCGGACGGACGGACGCCCTAGGCGATGACAATACCCCTCGAGCCTCTCGGCTGAGGGGTAAAAACGAGTGTTGTCTCAGGTATAATTCTGTATAATTAATTGATTACTTAAATGTGTCTATAATGAAAGGCTCTTACGCCTAGATAACAGATGATATTTCTGTAAATACTATCAAGTCTTTAAAAGTTCGAATTATTGAAAGATGTAATTAAAACATTGGGTCGTCGTACCCGGTTGCCAGGCGCGGTTCTAGAACCAATATTTTTGGGGGGGCTAGCACGGTGGATCCAGAATTTTTTCAGGGAGGCGTGCTGAAATGTTGACCGGTTATTTTTTCCAGACACTTAGGCCTCCGAAAATCAATAGGTGGGGAGGGGGGGTTTCATGCAAGGGCGGATCCAGAACACAATTTTGAGGGGGGCCTAAAAAAAAATTTTGGGTCCCCCCAAAAAGTGGTTCAAAAAAAAAAAATTTGGATCCTAGATGCTCTGTGGTGCGATCTGAGGCAATTTCTGACTACTTTAACCAATGTTTTTTGGAGGAAAAGACTGTGGTGTACTCATTGCCTGCCTTTATTGCGATGTCACATAAAAAAAAAATTGTTTCGTTTTGGGGTGGGGGGTGGGGGGGGGGGGGCATGGCCCCCTTTGGCCCCCCCCCTCCCCTGGATCCGCCCTTGGGTTCATGCCATATTTTCAATGGGGAGCGCCAATAAAATCCAAAATTCATTCACACTATATTAACTAATGCACCCTTGTCACGGCTATTTCTTCTTTAGGGGGAGACCGTTCGCATGTACATCACAATCCTTCTTTATGCTAATGCAATTTTATTTTTTTACGTAATTTATTTTGGGGGAGCTAGACAAAATTTTTGGGGGGCTACAGCCCCCCCTAGCCCCCCCGTAGAACCGGGCCTGCCGGTTGCTGCTGCAAGCACAAAGACCAAAATCAGGATGATTTGATGTTTATTGTGTAGAATGGTGTTGAAATGATAACTGTTCCTGTTCCCGGACACAAAACTGCATGACCTTCACTTCCGGAGTTACCGGAAGAGCAATAAAAACCAAATATGACTCAAAAGCGGAAGCATTTTACTACACACATACAAATTAAGAAAGTGTTGGTAAGGAATGTCTGACACATAAAACAGTGTGATGACGTCATCTTTTGAAAGGGCGCCCCCTAGTGGCACATAAAAGAGTGTTTGCTTTCTTTAGTTTGGAAACCATCCATTCCAATTTTACAAAATTGCCCTTTCATAGTCTTTGATTAACCACATATAACTTGGCAAGGTTGCAAATTCATGACGTCATCAGACCAGAAGTTACTTCTATGAAAATTTGAAAACGATCAAATTTTAAATTTAATATCTTTTGATCCATGTCGATCTTAGCCCAAATAAGATTTCCATCACAATATTAACCTTTGCTTCCAAATACTGTGTCATCATCGAAGCGGAAGGTAGGTGTAATGAATACATACGTTATTTTGCTTCACAATGAACAGCACTTCCCGTTTTTGAATGACGTCATCAACCAAGACATAACTTGCATGTGTACATAGAATGTTTACTGAAATTGATCACACCATTAAAAATCATGCAAATTTCTTTAACAAAAAAATAAGTGATTGTCTTGGAAAGGCCACTGACAAAACACACATTACAGATCGCATCTTAGTTTGAAATTTGCTGGGCAATTCCACAATCTCCATGGTAGATACAACAAATACAACAATCAACAGCCACACAGTAGCCACAGCTGTTTGACAATGCCTGCCACTTGCATACAATACTTTATCAGGTCAATACAACAATCAACAGCCACACAGTAGCCACAGCTGTTTGATAATACCAGCCACTTGCAGACAATACTTTATAAGGTCAATACAACAATCAGCAGCCACACAGTAGCCACAGCTGTTTGATAATACCAGCCACTTGCAGACAATACTTTATCAGGTCAATACAACAATCAACAGCCACACAGTAGCCACAGCTGTTTGATAATACCAGCCACTTGCATACAATTCTTTATCAGGTCAATACAACATTCAACAGCCACACAGTAGCCACAGCTGTTTGATAATACCAGCCACTTACCAATTGCTGACAATACCAATAGGCCCCCACCCAAAAAGTTCTGCTTCCAATTACATGGCATTTGAAAACAGGGTAGGTAGGGGGTTTTTTTTGGGGGGGGGGTGGATTTTTTGACAGGGATCATGTTTCATTCAATACCAAACACCAACTGTGGACAGCACTTTGTCCAGTCAGTCCTTCTGATTTAAGGCGTGTGATCACACCCCCACACCATCACACACCTAAAAGCTTCCCGCAGATCACACACCTAAAAAGTCACACACCTAGAAAAGTCCAGGTGTGCCTTTTTCCACACGCCTGTGATTTTCAAATCAGGACTGTCAAGTCAAAAACAGTCAACAGCAATTTAGCACTCACAGCTGTTTTGACAGGGATCATGTTTTAATAGTCAATACCAGCAACTTACTGACTATGACAGTACTTTAACGAGACAATAACAGTCAGCAAATATTCATTATCAACAACTGTTCTACGGGTCACAGTTGGTCAAGTCATTCTCATGGCCAGTTACTTAAGCAGTCAAAACAGGTCAATAATTTAGTTCTATGCATACAATTCCATCGGGTCAAAAACGGTCACCTGACTGATTTTGACCCGAGTAACAGCATGACTGAGTATGCATGTTTGCATCGGAGGGTTCTAATGGGCCAATTACATAAGTTTATGGATGTTGCATATAAAGGTAAAACATGAGCTAGTATTTTTTCTCTTTTTTTTCACTGCTAGGAAAAAGGTGCTTAGGACAAATTCAGTTTCTAATAGGCACTTCCAGTTACATTATTAAGCCATTTTACATTGTTGTCAAACGAGAATATCAGTTTTCAAAATGGCTTCAAATTTATGATGTGATTAGGGTCATGTATAAACAGGGAGAGACATTTTGTGACAAATGTCCAGTCTGTATGTACGTTTATATCCTCATTATAAAATATCAAATAATTCTTCACAATGACTCTGAGTTTTCTAGGTTTTGACTGGGTTATCATTATTAAGAAATATCTGAAAGGTAGAGCAAGAGGTGGGGGGGGGGGGAATGTTCGAATTAACCCCACAAAGCAGTGCCCCACTACCAGCACTCTTTATTTGTGGGAGAACATAGAAGAGTGCCAGATCACCCATTTTGATTACTTGTTTCTGCTTATTCTTTAGGTACATGTAACTAAAAACTAACCTCAAGAATCAGTAATGGGTAGCCCAGCAAGCAGGTCATCCGTTCATCTGTCGGTCCTCCTCCCTGCTTCCGGTTCCTCGGGTTTCTGTTTGATGAGGCTGTCGGAGCCCTGACAATGTCTTGAGGCAGGCTCATCCTCATCTCAGTAGAGCAATTCCCTCATCAGTCAGTGGTCCTCACTTTGCTGAAAGGATTCAAATAACGAAAGGAAACATTTGAATTATTGAGCTGTATTCGTGCCAGGGCTCGAAAGGGAAAGAAAACATTGAATTAACCCCAGAAAGCAAAGCCCTGCTACCAGAACTCATTTGTGGATAAACATAATAGCAGAGTCAGATCGCCCATTTAAATTTGTTCTGTGACTTGATTGTTCCTGTTAAGAGGAGGCCTATACACAGCCTAAAAGCAGAACAGGAAGGGGACAGACCTCATTTATCCCAGGACAAACCAATAACACCAGTAAATAAAGATATGCTTCAAACTATGTTACAAGGCTATGATGGCATTAAGTACAAATTCTTAATTCATGGTTTTACAATTGGTTTTTAGGTTTTACAGGCAATCAAAAATTTAGGACATCAACAAATTTAAAATCTGCTCTACAAAATCCAAAAGTGGTTTCTGAAAAACTAGGGTTAGAACTTAGACAAGGTAGGCTCGCAGGGCCGTTCCAAGACTTGCCACTCGATAATTTTTGCGTTAGCTCGATTCACTTAGTTCCTAAAAGACAGCCTGGTTCATTTTGAATAATTCATCATTTGTCTCATCCTAAACATGGTTCCGTAAACGATGGAATACCAGATTGCAACACAACAGTCAAGTATGCGTCAACGGAGGACGCAATAACAATGTTGAAGTAAGTGGGCCCAGGATGTGTGCCATCTAAACTAGATATAAAGTGTTAACCATTTATTCTGGAATAGTCCATATTCTGGATGATTTTGTTATCATTTCAACATCGCATCAACAGGGTGTGCAGGATTTGATCGGATTTCAAACACTGAGTAATAAGCTGGGTATTCCCCTTGCACCAGAGAAAACTGAAGGGCCTACAACCTGGCTAAAATTTGCCAGGATCGAACAAGATACAATACATGAAAAAAAGTAAAACTGCTGCAAACTGCTTACTGACTGGATGGACCTGAAATATATAAATCTTAAAATTAATGTGGCCTGACGTTGCGAACTTAGCAAGTTCTTCTTCAGAGGCTAAAACAGAAATGACAGAGGTACATACATTAACATGGGGGTGCACACAAACATGCAGGGCTGAAAGAAGAAACACAAAAGGAGGATTAGGTGTGAAAGGTGTGGAAAGATGCAGGGGAGGGTGGATGAGAGAACAAAGAAACAAAGGGAGATGGCAAACCACAAGGGGTCTTGTGTAAACTGGGGAGGGACCAGAAAGGGGAAGGATCAAAGGTCACGGGGAGTGGGAACGGACAAAAGGGTGTGAGAGTGAAGGGATGATGGGGGGGGGAACGGTATTGAGGTGGAAAGGGATGAAAGATGGGGAAAAATGGGGGAAGATGGGTAAACACAAACAAGGAAGACCAGATGGATTATCTGTAACAGAAGACAATGGAGGAAGAAAAGGATTAATCATTTCCAAGTTGGATGTTGAGACCATGTGGTTGAATAGTTCGAAGACGATTCATCCACACTTTCTCTCTGCTGAGGCGAACTGAGTCCTTGCGATGGCCAAGAGATTCAATGCCCTGCAAAATCATATCAGAAATGGAGTGGTTAGGCAGGTTGAAGTGATGACCAACAGGGGTGTCTAGTTTCTTGGTGTTGACCGTTGACCGGTGGGCATAGAAACGCTTCTTGAGCGTATTCTTAGTCTCACCTACATACTGCACTCCACAGACCCTGCAAGAAATGAGATATATGACATTAGAGGTGTTACAAGTGATGTTACCAATGGTTCTGTGGGTAGTGACAGAAGAGTGGCCAGAAAAGGAGTCAGACTCCTGGATATGAATCTGGCAGACAACACATCTGGAACTGCACTTGAAAGTACCATGCTGGGTGGGAGGGGATGCATCTAAGGAAGGGACTTCAGCTCGAACAATCAAGTCCCGTAGATTTCGAGGACGCCTGTAAGCCAATGTGGGGCCGTTGGGGATGGCGCGGGCAAGGCGATCTGAAGTATGGAGGATATGATGATTGTCATTAGTGATTTTGCGAAGGGGAGGGAGATTGGGGTGAAACGTGGTAACCAAGGGAATCATGGGTTTGGCCATGGCATCAGGGGCCTTTCCCGTGAGAGCTTGATTTCTGGGGATAGCTTTAGCTCTGGCAATGGCACGATGAACTTGGCGAGAGCTGTGACCCCTGGCCACCAAGTTGTTCCTCAGTATCTGTGTATGGCGGGAGAAATCGGAATCATTAGAACAAATTCTTCTGAGTCTGAGTGCCTGGCTAAACGCTATGCCAGTTTTGCAGTGCCTGGGGTGACAGCTGGAGGAGTGGAGGTACTGGTGGGTGTCTGTGGGTTTGGAATACAGGTCAGTGGTTAGTGAGTTGCCTTGCTTGCGGACGGTGACATCCAGAAAGTGGGTTTGGTGAGCCGAGAACTCCGATGTGAATTTGATGGTTCTGTGGAAGGAATTGATGTGGTTAGTGAAGGTCAAAAGACTGTCCTCATCACTGGTCAAGATGAAAAAAACATCATCAATATATCTCCACCAGATCCAAGGGCGACATGGGGCCGATACAATACATACGGTAGCAATGGCCGCGCGGTTACCGCCACATAAATTACAAAAAGCCATCGTTAAAATTATCAAAATCTATTATGTACACCATTTCAAACTGACATTTCAAAGACATACACAATCAGTTTTTACTGAAATTGTCGAAATAAAAAGTATAGCATTTGAGAACGAGTTTAATGCAAACTTTGAATACATATTTTGATAGGAAATCAAGCACTGTATATTTTGCATGGGGGGGGTGTTAAAATACCACCCGAGGAATCATATTTCTTCATCTACAGGTCACTTTTTGTTTCTAAAATAAAACTCACCACAAGAATTCCAAAGAGCATTCACGGTAGTGGTCACAAGGCCGCGGGTTGACGGCTCTGGTCAAGTCCGTAGCTCGGCACCTCGGGTCAAGGCATGGTCGATGACTCGGGCCAGTCCGTAGGACGACACCCCGGCGCAAGGCCGTGGGCCGACAACTCCAGCAAGTCCGTGGGACGACACCCCAGCGCAAGGCTGTGAGCTGATGAACGACTCGGGCCCGTTCCGAGGGCCGGCACCTCGGGGGTTTGCTGTGGGCCGCCGACTCGGGCCAATTCCGTGGGCCGCCACTTACTCGGAGCATGGCCGTGGGCTAAAGACTCAGGCCAATTCCGTCGGTCCGCACCATTGGGTCAAGGCCTTGGTGTCGTCAACTCGGGTCAAGTGTTCAAGTGTTCAATTCAATCGAGATCCAGGCCTTAGAGTCTGCTGAAAACACTGCTAATATCAACCTCTCAAGAAGCGTAGTCACGGTGGAGTCCATTCATGAGGTGGGATGACGTTCCACACGGTAAATAAAGTTGTTCGCTGTTGAAGAGTGAGAAAAAGATCCATTAATGGGGGGCGGTGTGGATTCAGAATATGTTTGAGTTAATCATCTGGAACACAATTTAAGTCAGTTAAAGGTTGCAATGCATATGAACAGGATGCATCAAGAAAATGGTAATTCGAAAAACGATGGGCTAATATGTAAAGGTTAGGATCTTCAAAAATGTCAAAGTGGCCCATCTTTAATAATTGCAAACCAACTACAAATGAGAGCCCATGGGGGAGAAATTTCAAAAAATGTGTCACATGACACATCTCTGGAAATAATCTTTTGTTTTCTTCAAATTGACAGCATGCCATAAAGTTGTCACCCATTTGTGGATCCCCCAATTGCAATCCAATTACAAATTAGAATGCATTGGGGAGGGGCGGATTCACAGAAATTCCCCAAAAGAAGTTCCGCCACTGAGGCCATGGGCAATGCCAGTGGGACTAACAAAATGTGGGATGATTTTGCACATCGTGATGGTCCGATATACAGCTTGTTCTTCGTTGGCATCCATACTGTGAATAAGCAGCTCTGAAAATCATGGTACCACTTTACAGGTAGAGTAGATTATTGATCATTTGTAATTTGTGCATTTTTTAATGTCATTTCAACCAGCAAACTAGTGCTCATCTGAACAAGGATGCTTAATAACTGACCTGATGAAGTTTTGGCTCTATGAATGCTCTATATTTCAAGAAAACTGAACAAACATAACCACAATATTCTGAATCTCAAATTCCAAAGTTGCCGAGTCATATTTTGAATTGCGCCCTCTCATGACACATGACATGATTCTCATTCAGCTGGTTTCACCCATTTGTGGATTCTCCAATTGAAAACCAAGAACAAATAAGAACACTTTTTTTTTTTTTTAAATGTATCACTTGACACGTCTATGGAAATCAACAGCATGCGAGGTTTTGACCCATTCTTGGATTCCCAAATTGCAAACCAAGTATAAATTAGAAGCATGGGGGAGGAGCCAATTCATTTTCAAAAATGTGTCACTTGACACATGTTTGGAAATTGATTGCATGCGAGAAGGTTGCCACCCATTCGTGAATCCCCCAATTGCAAACCAAGTTCAAATAAGAACACATGGGGGGATTTACATAAAAATCCAAAAATGTGTCACATGACACATCTTTGGAAATGATCTTTTGCTTCCTTCAACTTGACAGCATGCCAGAAGGTTGTCAACCATTCGTGAATTAAGTACAAATTAGAACACATAGGGGAGTAGGAGGATTCACAGAAATTTCCAAAAATGTGTCACTTGACACACGTTTGGAAACTGATAGCATGCGACAAGGTTGTCACTCATTTGTAAATCGCCCGAATGCAAACCGAGTACAAATTAGAGCACATGGAGGGATTTACAGGAATTTCCAAAAATGTGTCGATTGACACATTTGGGGGGGGGCGTCAACCATTCATGGATCCCCAAATTGCAAACCAAGTACAAATTAGAATGCATGGGAGAGGGGCGGATTCACAGAAATTTCCAAAAATATGTCACATGACAAACTTTTGGAAATTGGCAGCATGCGAGAAGGTTGTCACCAATTTGTGGATTCCCAAATAGGTCTTGTTCAAATGACGTCATTTCCTACAGACCAGCGACGTGCATCGGCATATTGAGCATCCAGTTGCATAACGCGCATTGGCCGCCTCGAAATTCGAACACATTTCAAGCAACAAGCGCACATGTTTGGAACATTTTCAACACTGCGCAATGCGTGATATATTGCGTAAAATACGCACTTGCAGCTCTCCTACAGATTTGGACGTCATTGAGCAAGCCCTATTGCAAACCAAGTACAAACAAGAATGCATGGGGCGGTACTGATTCACAGAAATTTCCAAATATGTGTCACATGACACATCTTTGGAAAGGATCTTCTTTTGTTTTCTGCAAATTTACAGCATGCCAGAAGGCTGTCAACCATTTGTGAATTAAGTACAAACTAGAACGCATTGGGGAGGGGTGCAGATTCACAGAAATTTCAAAAAAATGTGTCACTTGACACATGTTTGGAAATTGACATCATGCTTTTTGTCACTGGTTTCTGAATCCCCAAATTGCAAACCTGCAAGTACAAATTAGAATGCATATGGGAGGGACGGATTCACAGAAATTTCCAAATATGTGTCACTTGACACATGTTTGGAAATTGATAGCACGCAAGGTTGTCACCCATTTGTGAATCCCCCAATTGCAAACCAAGTACAAATTAGAGCACATGGGGGCAAAAATGTCAAAAAACATGTCACATGACACATCTTTTTGGAAATGACCTTTTGTTTTCTTCAAATTGACAGCATGCCAGAAGGTTGTCAACCATTAGTGGATTCCCCAATTGCAAACTAAGTACAAATTAGAACGCATTGGGGAGGGGGCGGATTCACAGAAATTTCCAAAAATGTGTCACTTGACACGTTTGGACATTGACATTATGCGAGGTTGTCACCCATTCGTGGATCCTCCAATTGCAAACCAAGTACACAAATTAGAATGCATGGGGGAGGGATTCACAGAAATTCCCAAAAATGAAGTTCTGCATGGCAAGTGGGACTTACAAAATGTGGGATGATTTTGCACATCATGATGGTGTGATATACACATCTTGTTCTTCGTTGGCATCCATACTGCTAATTTGACACTGCGAATAATAGCAGCTCTGAAAATCATGGCACCACTCTTCCATGCATTTGACCGCAGCACCTATGAGACTTATTCCAATTAAGGCATCTGTTAGACATGCTAGATTCATCACTCCTGACAAATCTTCAAAAGGGAGGATTTGTAGCAAACATCCATGGCAATGAGAAACACCACATTGCCTTGGATGAAAACCACGAGACAAGCATCAACAAAGAAGTGAAGACGGCAACACCCAAACCAATTCCTGTAATTTATGGATCAAATCGCATTGTTTTTAGCAGAAAGAGCCATGGCAGTTCAAAATCTTGTTAGGGAAGTGCTGCCTGCAGAAAATGAAGACAAATTGAAGCTGCAACCTTCAGAACTGAAGAACATGGAGAAGACATGTTGTCACTTTATGACCAGACTCCAGGAGACAGACGTTGCTAGCTTTGACCCCGACACTTTGGAATTAAAGCTACAACACAGGATGGTTCACCAACTGATCCTGTGCAGCGGCAAGATATGAAGCGTTTCTATGATATTGGTAGCTGTACCTACAAGGCCCATGCATCAACTAGGCTAGCTCCTCCAACAGCCCAGTGTTGATACTCCTATCAGGACAAAAATGTTGAAGACATTCCTTCCGAAGAACAAAATAGTATGCAGAGTGAACCTAGCTGAAAAGAACAAGAAGTTTGTCATCAGATGTCTTAGGAAGCTGATTGTGCAACCTAAGAAATTGGGACAACCAATCAAAACTCTTGGACAGTCCATCAAGCTTCTACTGGCCATTGCCACACCCAAGGATAAAATGGTCCATGCAGATAAGACCAATGCCACTATTGTCTACAGGCGCCGATACAGTGAAGCATTTGCAGCCACACTACCTGCTTGTTGGAAACCAGAGTGTGTTAGCATGGAAGAAATGTTCTGATAAATTCTGGCCTGTCTAATTCAATGCAGACATTCAGAGATTACACGCCTCATCTTGTTCACAAATTGCATTATTCCTTGATTACGTGAATGTGCAAGTGAAGTCCATGTGGTTTTCAACCATCCTGGCAGGAACCAGAATAGTCCCAAGGAACTGAAACGACAACGACGAGATAATTCAGCACCTGAAAGAACTGATGTTGATGACGTCCTGGATATCATCCTTCCAGAGACACCACTACCACAAGGCAGTTCCAAGTCCTGGCACAAGGTAATCTTGGCAAATCGTTCTTTGAAACGAAAGATTGTGAACTTCCTTTCTCGAGATCTACTTACTGCAGGACAGGAGTACTGGAACACAGGCCAAGTGTTTGTAACTGCTCGTGGGTATGACAGGGGAACTGCAAGACCAGGCAAGAGGAGCCACATCCACTGAGAGTAAACTGTTTCCAATGTTTGCTTCAAATCATGAGGACAGTGACAGTAGGGCGTGGTATCACTGTTTGACGACAAAATCCAACAAAGTTCTTATCTTCTCCCCTGATACCCATACATACCATGTTGGCCTTGCATCCTGACTGGTGATGGTGGTGCATTGAAAAAGGATGCAATAGTACAGCTGTCCAACAAACCTGACAAGCATGAGTGCATTTGTATGCAGCAATTAATGGCTTGCTTGTACAAGGACCCTGACTTAGCTTAGTTATACACAGAGATTCGTCCATGTATTATTCAGACACTCTTCATCACTAGTGAATGTGACTTCACATCTTTTTTCTATGGGCGTGGAAAAGCAGCCTTCATACGTACAGCTCCACCTTCTTCCAGTATGCTTCTTTTATAACAGGAGCAACTTATCCTGGGTCCCTATCAGAAGCATCACAGGGCGATGGACTACTCTCTTTTTATCGGCTGATCGGCTCAGTGTACAAACAATTCCAGTCAGTGACGCCATCAGAACACAAGTCGCTCGAGCAGTTTTTCCAAAGTTTTGGTGAGGAAGGCAGTTGACTTGTACAACATCAGAAGTGGCTTGATTGCATCCGGGACAGCTCATGGGAACAAGTGGAAAGCAAAGAGCAAGGATTAAAAGCACAAAAGCTTTACTGTATGGGCGTACCCCAAATGCGTTAGCAACCTGACCTAATCATGAGTAAGAAATCTGTGAGTCACACAAAAAACATGGCGGCCTTCGATGTTCTGCCACAGAAATGAAAATTGGTAATTCATCCTCAGAACATGTTTAATCTACGTCGTCTCAAATTGACAATAAAATCACTTGACATCTGAGTTGTATGACAGAAATCTAAGCTCGTTCAGCACCTCACGTCACACTGGCGGAGTAATTCAAGTAATATGTGCTTGGTGCTAGCGGAGGTATTTCTAGCTAGGAGCTGACGACAGTTGACTATAGGCAGGCGCGGATCCAGGGGTGGGCCGCGGGGGCACGTGCCCCCCGTCAAATTAAGTCCAAAAAACAAAAAAAAATGAATAAAACAGGGGGGAAAAGATAGGGGAGGTGAGAGAAATGGAGGGAAGGAGGGGGCAACCTTCTAACAACAATACCGTTGCCGATATTAAACATCAGCGGCCTGCAAACATTGTGTACTGGCCGTATGACACATAACAGGGAACTCCAGAAGCTTCGGAATAAACCGCGATCCCAGCCACTGTACGTACTCCATACGTAACCCTGCATAGTATATCGGTTATGAAATGCGATTCATTAGGAGCGCACGTACCGGTACGAAAAACATGCACGTGTGACAGCCGATGTGCTGTGTATGGCGCGATGAGCGCGACATACACGTTGTACGCTGCTTGTACCAAACTATTACGAACACTTTGCCAGCATTTCTTCGGCGCTTTTAAGGAGTCCAAAACATGTCCGTTTCCGTAGAAAATTTCCATAGAAAATCTTATCTTATTGATAAACTGAAAATTTAAACTTGATACAAAACATTAGAAAGCATCCTTGCAAAAGTTTACAAACTAAGTCTATACAATTCCCTTTCAAAAATAAAATGCACGAAAACAAGTATGCAGACGAAAATGGTTATCAAGTGAAAAACAGAAGAAACTTAAAAGGCTTGTTAAAGGGAATATACAACATTTGCAAACATCGAAAAATAAAACTACCAAAATTTTACGAAATACCTTACTAGGATGTTGGTAAATGACAGTCTCAAGCATATCTTGTAAAATTATGGCACCTGGTGTGAAGTCGTTTCAAGAGAATGGTATTTTTGTACACATTTCCAACGGTGGTCGGCCGACCAGCGTTGGGAAAACCTAACCATTTTTCAACTACTGCTCCAAATTTACCATTTTTTCAGTCCAAATTTTGTTTGCTATTGGTTACATGTTCATGAACGGGTGCAGGCCAGCTAGACTGGTTCCCTTGCCTTACAATTTTCCATCATCTATAAATTGATCCATTTTATCTTTTGTGGAGTCAGGGAACCAGACTACTTGAACATTTTTGTTTTTCTTGGTTATTCCAACCTTTTCGAACACAAAACTTCAAAAATGTCAGTGTAAACAATATTTCATCTATTATACTAACCCCTCAAATAGTTCATTTCTGAAAATTACAGCAAAAGCCAATGATGTACATTCCCTTTAAACCAAGAGTATATATTAAACCAATGAAAACAATCCTTATTTAACTTAAAACATTTTGCTCAAATAACTCAGGGAAAGAGGGGCCAGGAATCGCCTCAAATTGCACCAAAGAGCATCTAATTATCAAAACAATTCCCTAGGCTTGTATTAAGAAATACATGAGTACAATTTTAAACTAATGAACAAAAAACATATTTTTAAAAAACACACGGTGTTACGGCAAACCGAAGCGATAATGAAAAGAAAATCTAATAATCTTCACAACATTTTGCTGAAATTGGGCCAGGAATAGCCTCAGATTGCACCACAAAGCATCTATAGAATCAAAAATTTCCCGGGGCCCTTCAGCGGGCCCCGAACCCCACGCCGTAAGACACTGCTTCGCGTTCGCATTAGTCCTTGTAGCAAATGCCCCAGCGCATCGCCCATTGCAACAGTTTTCTAAGTCAATACAATTCCTTTTTTAAATACAATGCTTGAAATTATGCAGACAAAAATACATTGTTTGCAACTTTGAAGTACACAGTAGCTTAAAATTTGTAAAAACAAGAGTATATTTAAAAAAAAAAAAAAAACCTTATAAGCTTAACAACTTTTGCTCAAATAATTCAGGGGGAAAGGGGCCAGGAATCGCCTCAGCATTCCTGGACCCCACGCCGTAAAGGCTCGCGCTTCGCGCTCGCATTAGTCCTCGGAGCAAATGCTCTAAAGGTGTGCCCCCCATCTATAGAAATCCTGGATCCGCGCCTGATAGGGATCAGCAAAATATATTAGGTTTACAAGCTGACGCATCAAATGTAAAAAAGATAGCTGAATTATACAGATGTCATATTGGTTCAGACAATTTTTGGAATTTTTTAAGAATAAATTATTGTTTCACTGAAGAAGTGTCATTGCTCCTTTATTTATAGTCCCATCCCTGTCCGTAGGAAATAAGGCTGCCTAGTTGGATATTTCAACCAAACCAATCCGGGAAAAATAAATTTATTGTGACTCGGCATCATTACATCTTGCAAGGTGACAGAAGAAAGTCGTGAATAGCGCCCTCTACTCCACCTGGCCCGGCCGTAGAGTTACATGACAAAAACAATGAAAGATGCCAATTGGTTTTACTTAAAACATGCCTTTTATTCCGTAATTGAGTGGTAGGGCACAACCCGACCACTCCTTGAAATCGTTCGTATTAATCTTCGTTTAGGTCTTTCTTTTTTTCCCCGGACAATACTTCTCCGCGGGTTTTCTCCTAAACGGTTCATGATATGAACTTCTAACTTTCAATATCTATCGACCCTCATCTGAAGTGGTGTATATTACTGACGTCATGATAACGTCATCAAGTGTCAAATCACAAGTGATTTTGTCCAAAAAATGACCATCTTCATTCACCTATAACTCTTCAACAGAATAATCAGTCATGTTCACACCTTGTTATCAGAAAGACCATTAACTGATAAACATTTTTTTCATGTATGTGAACTCGTCTGACCTTTACTTCCGGGTCAACCTGAAGGTCAAAGTTAGGTAAATTTAAAATACGGACAGAAGCCTCAAAATCAAAACTAACCGAATTTCTTCCAAACGATTTACATAATTATGATAAAACCCGACATCATCATGACGTCATCAGGTATCAAATTACAAGCAATTTAAGGGCCAAATTTGTGAAAATAGTTTCAGCTATATCTTTAGAACTAAACAAAGTATCGTGTTCGTTTTTGCGTGAGGTTGTAAATGATGCCTCGGGCAAATGTTCTTACTCCTGGGCACAAAACCACTTGACCTTCACTTCCGATATTTCCAGAAGTGCAACAAAATTTGAATATAACTTGAAAGCGGAAGCTCTTTACTATAAGCAAATAAATTGTAGAAGTGTTTAGAATTGAATAAAAGACACTCAAACAGCATAATGACGTCATCATTTGAAAGGGCGCCCTCTAGTGGTACAACAAATATGATTTCCTTTTTAATTCAAAAACTATCCGTCCAAATTTAACCAAATCACCCATTGTTATTTTCTTTCAACTATACATACAACTTTGCAATGTTTCAAAATTATGACATCATCAGACCGGAAGTTACTATAGGGAGAATTTGAAAACGATCCTTTTAAAAAATTCTATCATTTGATCCCTGTCTTATGACTTTATTCGTAGCTCAAATATTGATATCCGTTACAATGCTGACCTTTGGATCTTTAATGCTGTGACATCATCAGACTGGAAAAAAACTTGTACGTGTACATAAAATGTATACAGAAATTTGACACATTTTTGTTTTAAACAAAATCATTGGATGTACTGGAAAGGTTAAATTTGTGTGATCTTTGTTCCGACATAAACTTATTTATTTCAAAACTTAACTGGGCTGTGTCTAATCAAATAGTTGTCGGCCCGACCATTCTGCGTTTGTAACTCAACAAAACGCCTTGCCCTCTATTTCTTATACTATTTCCTTAAAATATAAGTAGTATGTGACATATCAAAGGTTATTCTCCATTAGGCAAAAAAAAACAGTCGTACGTCGATTTTGATCATGCACATCAATCTATTTTTTCTTTGAAATTTTCCAAGGTAGCTACAACACCACCCTTTCTTGCCGCACCACCTCAAATTTTCGTACCAAGGAGCACCAGGGCACTAAGGCAAATGATGTAACACCATATGAGAACACAAACAAGCAAAACAGTACCCACTTTGTCTGTACAATCCAAGCTTTGGGAAAAAAATAGCAAATATTTTTTTTAAAAAACGCAGAACTTTGGTCTGACCAGAGACCGACAATTTTTGTTGGCCTACAGCTTGTGCCCAATTCTGTTTCTCTTTTTGCATAAATGCCCCATATATTATTTCGGTGTGCAACTATTAGACCAAAGTGTGAGTTTTCACAGCCACAACAGAAATGTACATGTAGAGCATTATAATTAAAACCCAAATATTGGAGGGTGAGGGTGGTGTTCTCTCAAAATGAAGGTCTGAAAAAAGCAAAGTGGAAGACAATTGAAATGTTTTGGGATCGTCTGTGTTTGATAACTCACCAAGGCAAGGAGGTTGACTGTTTCTCAGCCCTCACAGTGTGCTCCTTCAACTTGTTTGACAGTGTGATCTGGAGTGACTTGAGATGAGCGTAAGAGATGCCGACTGACGCAATGATCTGATTGGCCTTCGCATTGGTAAGGTCTGCACGCAGTAGGCAACGATGGAGTCCTCTGGTGCTGGCGCCCTGAAGAAGTAAGGTAGGAACCAGTGAAGCTGAAGTCCTACAGGAATGAACAAGGAAGGAAAGCTCGTAGTCAAATTTTGCACAACATGTAATGAAGACAATTTGACCCTCAAACATTTCATTGTGAGTTTATCACACAATCGTTCGGTATAGGGATTTTGAGCCGTCGGTAATGAACATGGCATATTTCTATTTAAATAGTTCCCTCTTGTGTCCTACTTGAAGTGTGCCCTCTACATCTCCTTTCGAATCGGTGTTTGACAATACCAGCCACTTGCAGACAATACTTTATCAGGTCAATACAACAATCAACAGCCACACAGTAGCCACAGCTGTTTGACAATGCCTGCCACTTGCAGACAATACTTTATCAGGTCAATACAACAATCAACAACCACACATTAGCCACAGCTGTTTGACAATGCCTGCCACTTGCAGACAATACTTTATCAGGTCAATACAACAATCAACAACCACACAGTAGCAACAGCTGTTTGACAATGCCTGCCACTTGCAGAAAATACTTTATCAGGTCAATACAACAATCAACAACCACACAGTAGCCACAGCTGTTTGACAATGCCTGCCACTTGCAGACAATACTTTATCAGGTCAATACAACAATCAACAGCTACACAGTAGCCACAGCTGTTTGACAATGCCAGCCACTTGCAGACAATACTTTATCAGGTCAATACAACAATCAACAGCCACACAGTAGCCACAGCTGTTCGACAATGCCTGCCACTTGCAGACAATACTTTATCAGGTCAATACAACAAACAATCTTGATGACCCTCCCACTGAAGAGGATTTAGATACTGCCCTGAAAAACACCAAACTTGGAAAAAGTCCAGGTCCAGATGGCATTATTCCAGAAATCCTGGTTCATGGTGGACAGCGTCTGAGAGCATTTCTTCTAACCCTGTTTACAATGTTCTGGACTACTCCAGATAATATTCCTGCAGACCTGATAGATTGTAACATCACTATCCTCTTTAAGAAGGGCGACTGCAGTCAATGTGGCAACTATAGAGGCATAGCACTACTTAGTGTAATGGGCAAAGCATTTGCTGATATTATTCTACAGAGACTGCAGTGCCTAGCAGAGAATGTGTATCCAGAGTCTCAGTCAGGATATCGCAGTGGAAGAAGCACCATCGATGGCATCTTTACCCTTAGACAACTAATGGAGAAGAGCAGAGAGCATCGTACAAATCTGTATATTGCTTTTGTTGATTTTACAAAAGCTTTTGATTCAGTCAACAGAGAACTTCTCTTCAAAATACTTGGCAAACTTGGCTGTCCTGCTAAGTTAATCTGAGGGCGCTGTTCATGATGCTGGTTGTGATTCTTTTTAGCTCCGCGCGATTGCGTTTTTAATCTATTTTTATTGAACTTTGGATTCACCATCTACATCTTTATTTGTGTTTTTTCGTCTTTTTAACATCTTCAAGCTTTGTAGCCTGTGCAATTTGTCACTTTTATCGCGTATATTTAGTGATTTTCTACAATGAAAGTTGTGTCTTGTGTAATCAACTCGATGTTCATCGGCCATCTTGGATCATCGCCTTTTTAACAGTCAGTGACAGTCTTGTGTCTCCGTGACTTGTAAGCTTGTATTTTTATCTTGTACATTGGATGTTCGTGTGTTTTATGCTGCATCATGGCTCTGGGTTCATGTTGGGCATTTCTACCCCTCATCTTATTCATGAGCTGCACCAGGACTTTCTCCATACACGCCATGGACATGGAGAGCTCCGCACCGCTCCCGGCATTCATGCTCGACCATTGGGCTGCTCCACTGTCAATGGATAATGACGCATTCACAAACCCGGTGAGTTCGTTCCATTGTTCTTTCCATCTAAACCGGCATAGGCATAAGCCTCAACATTCGAACCAACTTATCCTTGACAATAAACTAAGCATCCACGCATGCCTCCTCGCACTGTTAGCTGGGGACTTGGAAGTAAATCCTGGCCCACGGCGCTTGAAGTATCCTTGTCAGATTTGTCATAAGGCAGCAAAGTGGGGCCAGAAAGCTATCGAGTGTGATCAATGTTGTGAATGGTTTCACGTATCCTGCCTTCATATGACTGACGAAATATACAACGCCCTCGTGGACCACCCATCATATACTTGGACCTGTTGTAATTGCGGTATGCCAAACTTTTCTACTACATTCCTAGGAAACTTGACGGGATTTGATTTCTCCAATAGTTTTAGTTCACTTGACAATAGTCACGATGGCGATGCGTCAATTGCCTCCATCGGAGATTTTGTCCCTGGAGAACCAATCCACTCTTCTAGCCCCACAAGGACACAAAATACTCATCCGGTACGTCTCAAATGTCAAAACTAGAACACTTCCAAAACGCAAGTCTACCACTACTACACAGCAAGTTTCTGACCTCAAGATCATCAACATCAACTGTCAAAGCATTCGTGCCAAACATCCAAACTTCGAAGCTCTTCTTGCCACAGAAAAGCCTGACATCGTGGTTGGCACGGAATCTTGGCTCAATAATTCTGTTGCATCCGGAGAAGTTTTCCCCCCTCACTACAATGTATTCCGCCGTGATCGTGAAAACATCAGAGGAGGAGGAGTTTTTATCGCTGTGAAAAATACATTCATAGCTTCAGTTGAAACAAATCTACAAACTAATTGTGAACTTTTATGGATAAGCATCCATGTTAAGGGATTGTCACCAGTGTACATAGGTGCCTATTATCGACCGCAGTCTGCAGATTGTGAAGTTGTCAAGGAGCTGGACTTATCCCTCTCTCGTATTCCACCCAACGCTTCAACCTGGCTCTTAGGAGACTTTAACTTGCCAGATATCGACTGGGACACAGTTGCTTTTCGACCTTGTGGCCAGTACCCAGCTGTCAGCAAGTTAATGATTGACATACTTGATGATCACAATCTTCATCAGCTAGTGAAAAAGCCGACGAGGGATCAAAACATCCTCGACTTGTGCCTTACCAACAGCCCATCATCTGTAGACTACGTTCGGGTACAGTGCGGAATTAGTGACCACGATATGGTCATTGTGGGAGTGAAAATCAACCCCAAGATCTCCAGACCACCCAAGCGTAAAGTGTTCTTCTACAGCAAGGCAAATTTTGCTGGTGTAGATGAAGACATGTCAAAATTCAACAAAGGACTAACATATAACATATTGAACTCTCACAGCATTGATGAACTGTTCGCCTCATTCAAGGAATCCCTGAAGAGCTCTATTGATAAACATATTCCATCTAAAATGAGCTCCTCCCGGTTTACCTACCCCTGGGTAAACAGTTCCATCAAACGGGACATAAACATCAAGAAGCGACTCTACAACCGAGCAAGAAAGCATGGTACTACCTCTCACTGGTCAAAGTTCAAAAAAATCCGTAGACAAGTTGACAGAAAGATCAGGAGAGCCCACAAATCCTACATCAAAGATGTCATCGGAGCCAGTCTTAAATCAGAAAACACCAAACCATTTTGGAACTATGTCAAGTCTAAGAAGCAGGAAATATCTGGTGTCTCACCACTTCACATTGCAAACCGTATCATCTCAAGTGCAAAAGATAAAGCCGATGCACTAAACCACCAATTCTGCTCAGTATTTACACGTGAAGATCGAACCAACATCCCAAACCTAGATGAAAGCCGTTTTCCTGACATCTCCGACCTGGTCTTCACCACCGAGGGAATCCAGAAACTACTGGCTGACCTAAAACCTCACAAAGCACCAGGCCCAGACGGTATAACAGCTCGAGTGCTGAAAGCCTGTGCAACAAGCATAGGACCAATACTCAAGAAACTTTTCCATAAATCCATCTCGACAGGAACTTTGGCTTCCGACTGGTTGACTGCAAACATCACACCTATCCACAAAAAAAATGACCGGTCTGATCCTGCAAATTATCGCCCAGTTTCTTTAACATCGATTATCTGCAAGATCCTTGAACACATTATTCATGGCCATATCATGGGTCACTTTGAACAGCATGGGATTCTAGCCGACCAACAACATGGTTTTAGAAAAGGCAGGTCCTGTGAAACACAACTGTCAGCTTTGGTCAACGATCTACAAGTAACCTTAGATAAACGCAGTCAAATGGATCTCATCATCATGGATTTCAGCAAAGCCTTTGATACTGTTCCTCATCACAGACTTCTGGCCAAACTTAATCATTTAGGAATCCGGAACAACATTCATACTTGGATTGACTGCTTCCTCACCAAACGACACCAGAAGGTGGTCGTTGATGGCGAATCTTCACAACCATCACCAGTTGTGTCGGGGGTGCCACAGGGAACAGTGCTGGGGCCCTTGTTATTTTTAGTCTACATCAACGACCTGCCGAACGAATTATCATCATGCGTCAGACTTTTTGCTGATGACTGCATTTTGTATCGGGATATAAAGTCTCCTGAGGACCCTCAAATCCTGCAAAAGGACATTGACCACCTATGTACTTGGGAATCTTTCTGGCAGATGGGTTTTAATTGGTCCAAATGCTTCTCCATGCGAGTGACACATAAACGGAAACCAACCTCCAACCAGTACACGACGGGTGATGATATACTTAGCGAAGTCGATCATCACACATACTTGGGAGTTGAACTTACTTCTGATGACTTGGAATCGACACATAAACCAAATTGCAGCCAAAGCAAACAGAACCCTTGGTCTACTCAAAAGAACATTATCCAGCTGTGATAAACACACCAAAGAAATAGCATATAAGGCACTTGTTTGACCACTTCTGGAATATTGTCAAGTCATATGGGACCCCCACCAATCGAATACCATCAGCGTGCTCGAAAAAGTTCAGAGACGTGCAGCCAGGTTCGTCCTGAGGGACTACAGTTACTCATCAAGCGCCACTGCAATGCTCAAAGAGCTAGGCTGGGACCCCTTGGAAGAAAGACGCAACAGAGCTCGACTATGCACCATCTACAAAGAAATTCACGGTATAATTCCAAGTAATATCTCCCACCTGCAAATTCATCTACCCAGTGACCAGCCAACCACCAGACGTACTACCAGACAAACCAATAGCACTTTAAATCTTCAACGCATCCAGTCAAACAAAAACAACTATCTCCACTCGCTATACCCATGGACAATCCCCGAATGGAACCTCCTACCTGACGCTACTAAAAACCAACCCACACTGAACGCCTTCAAAACCCAACTAGACAAGATAAATATCGGCCAACTCTCCACCCATGCGCACTTCAAAATTTAGTCATCAACCAGCACCATGACAGCGTTACCTGCACGTGATAGCCCCACCATAGGCGATTGTGCAGTAGATACAGATAGTTTGTACGGATCATTAGGAAGTTTTACACTGATGTTCATGCTCGTCTCATCGTTGATGGTGAGCTCACCCAAGCCTTTGAATATAACAGTGGCGTTAAACAAGGATGCAAGCTTGCACCAACCTTATTTGGCATTTATGCTGCTGTTCTTCTCTACCTTGCTTTTAAGCACTTGCTTTTAACATTATTAAAAGCACTCATGTAGCATCAAAGTGCGCTTTCGTTATGATGGCAACATCTTTGACTTAAAAAGACTAAAGGCCAAGTCCAAAGTTCTCAATAGCTACATACGTGAAGCACAGTATGCCGATGACATTGCCATCTTTAGTGATACCTCAGTTGGTTTGCAGCTTCTTCTAACTGCATATGACACTGTAGCAAAGAAAATGAGTCTCAAAATTAACACAGCTAAACTGAGTGTATGTGTATTGGAAATCCAGCAGATTTTCATGTTGATGGAGTAAAGTTGATAAATGTCGACAACTTCAAGTACTTAGGCAGTCAGGTCAGCAAAGATTGCTCAATGAAAAAGGAAATCAATGCTCGAATCCAAGCCACATCCTGTTCTTTTGGCAGACTCAGAAAGAGGGTGTTTGATTGTAGAGATCTAACAGTAGAAACCAAGATAATGGTCTACAGCCAATGTCTCATGGCCTTACTCTTATATGGAAGTGAGACTTGGACCCTTTACTACCATCAAGTTCGTCAACTACGCACTACACAGCAGAGACATCTGAGGCTCATCTTAAAGATTAAGTGGGACGACTTTATCACTAATGATGAAGTCCTAGAGTTAGCTGGTGTTGAGGACATCGAGTTGAAACTGGTCAGGAACAGGCTGCGCTGGTTCGGCCACGTTGCAAGAATGGACGACCAAAGACCAGTAAAGAGCATAATGTACTGTGAACTTGCCAATGGCTCAAGATCAGTTGGACGTCCCAAACTCAGGTTTAAAGACACTTGCAAAAGTGCACTCAAATGTGGGAGGGTACTTGACGAGTGGAGTAGTACTGTGGATAATCGTCCAAAATGGAGAAAACTTGTAAATAATACATGTCAAAGTATAAATGATAAAAGACTTCAGCAAAACAAGAAGAAAAGAGCCAGAAGGCACATGAAGAAAGAATCTATGTTATAACCTGTTTCGGGCAGATATATACAACAATCAACAGCCACACAGTAGCCACACCTGTTTGACAATGTCTGCCGCTTGCAGACAATACTTTATCAGGTCAATACAACAATCAACAGCCACACAGTAGCCACAGCTGTTTGACAATGCCAGCCACTTGCAGACAATACTTTATCAGGTCAATACAACAATCAACAGCCACACAGTAGCCACAGCTGTTTGACAATGCCAGCCACTTGCAGACAATACTTTATCAGGTCAATACAACAATCAACAGCCACACACTAACCACAGCTGTTTGACAATGCCCGCCACTTGCAGACAATACTTTATCAAGTCAATACAACAATCAACAGTCACACAGTAGCCACAGCTGTTTGACAATACCAGCCACTTGCAGACAATACTTTATCAAGTCAATACAATAATCAACAGCCACACAGTAGCCACAGCTGTTTGATAATACCAGCCACTTGCAGACAATACTTTATCAGGTCAATACAACAATCAACAGCCACACAGTAGCCACAGCTGTTTGATAATACCAGCCACTTGCAGACAATACTTTATCAGGTCAATACAACAATCAACAGCCACACAGTAACCACAGCTGTTTGATAATACCAGCCACTTACCAACTTGGATCCAAACAAAACTGTCATTGTCGCAAGAGGGCGCAATTTTGTTTCTTTATATTTAATATTCATTAAAAAAAATTTGTCAGTGACGTGTCCCAGAAACCAAAACTATTTCTTAAGTTGAACCTGGTTTGTGACAGTCATCAAATCCTTGGATACAAAAAGAGAGGCCAATCATCACCAAGCAACTACAGACCAGTTTCCCTCATGTGGGTAGCCTGCAAATTACTGGAACATATCTTTAATCACTTGTGTGAAACCCAACTCATAAACACCATGGAAGAAATCCATCGACACCTAGATCAAAATAACAAAGCTCCGAAAGATGTGCAGGTGCTTGACTTCAGCAAAGCATTCGACACTGTAGCCCATGAGAGATTACTTCATAAAATAGAACACTACGGGATCAGAGGTAACACCTTGACATGGATCAGAACATGGTTAACTAACAGAACCCAACAAGTAGTTGTAGATGGAGAAACATCAGACCCTACATCAGGAGTCCCCCAGGGCACCGTACTAGGCCCTTTGATGTTTCTACTCTACATCAATGACATTGGTGACAACATTAGCAAAGACACCAAAATCAAGTTATTTGCTGATGACTGCCTACTATTCCGACGCATTGCTAACTTCAATGACCAACAACCACTCCAAAAAGATCTGGATAGCCTTGTGAGCTGGTCTCATCAATGGCAGATGTCATTTAAGCCACAGAAATGTCACACCCTACATATGACAAGAAGCAAAAATCATCATGATAATATCTACAGATTGATGAATGCCAACCTTTCTGTTGTAGCCAACCATCCATACCTTGGAGTTGAAATTCAAAAACATTTGTCATGGTCTCTTCACATCATTCAAATAGCAAGCAGAGCTAATACAACACTTGGTTTTGTGAGCCTATGCCTCCAACACTGCAGAACAGTCAGCAGGGTCACTATGCTTTACCGCTCCATCCATGAAGAAATTGCCCTTGACATCCCTTATTACATTACCCCAGTAGAACGACCACAAAGAAATAGACATAATCAGCACTACGCTTCCTTGCAATGCCGCACACAAGCGTACCACAAAAGTTTGTTCCCAAAGACGACTGAAGACTGAAACGGGCTCCCAAATGATCTTATTCATCAAACATCATCGTCCCAATTTAAGATATCCCTAGGAAAAACATCTTGCATCACAACCTTAATTTCACGCTTGCACGGCACCAATGAGAAGTCAAACTGCATGATGATGCCTAGCGGCGATATCCAGTCAACTTTCTGAAATTCTGTCATCACATTCTTAAATTTGTTAAAAAGTGTAATGTCACGATTCAACCATCCTTTTTTACCAGACTACCTCTCAAACTGAATTGACATTGCATGACTGGACATGGCGTCGCGTTATCGTCACCTGGGGGTACAAAGACTCAGGGTCAATAGAACAGAGGATCAAGCAGAGGATATGAACCAAACACTTTTCAATTCATTCAAGGATAACTAAGGCTACACCATGGAACAAAAGAGGAATCAAACCAAGGTCAAAGCCTATGCAGAACATAAACTTGCTACTTACTTTATCATCAATGGTGTCAATCTTAGTCAGCACGACTCCGTCAATCAGTGGAGGTTGATCCATGTCTCAATGGTGTGCTCGACTGATTACCTGGTCCACTGCTTCGTTACCACCCAAATAACTCCCCAACCAAGAGAACTAACTCAGACTGGTTGATTTTAATCAGCTGTTTGAGCAAAAATAACAAAACAGGAATAACAGTTAATCATAAGGAAATGAAACAATGATTTACTTGGGTTCCTTGGTATAAAAAAAATAGGGTTTGCCACCAAAATGGACTAATTCATACAACATTCACTTGCAGCCTACGTTATTATTGAAATGAATCCAAGATGGCGGTTATTTTGAGGTTTCCAAGATGGCTGCCATCCATTGGGACTACCCCGTCAAATTTGATTTACTTGGGTTCCTTGGTATTGAAAACATAGGATTTGCCATTAAAGTGGACTTCATATGACATTCAGGTCCGAAGTTATGATACAAATGAGCTCCAAGATAAATATCCAAGATGGCTGCCATCCATAGAGAGTATCTCACCAACAATGATTTACTTGGGTTCCTTGGTATAAAAAAAAATAGGGTTTGCCACCAAAATGGACTTCATACGACAATCAGGTCCGAAGTAATGATACAAATTAGGTCCGAAATGGCGGCCATTTTGAAAAATCCAAGATGGCTGCCATCCATTGGGAGTAACCCATCAACAATGATTTACTTGGGTTCCTTGGTATCAAAAACATAGGGTTTGCCACCAAAATGGACTTCATATGACAGTCAGGTCCGAAGTTATGATACAAATTAGGTACTAAATGGCGGCCATTTTGAAATATCCAAGATGGCTGCCATCCATTGGTAGTACCCCGTCAACAACACCTTACTTGGGTTCCTTGGTATCAAAAACATAGGGTTTGCCACCAAAATGGACTTGATGTGACAATCAGGTCCGAAGTTATGATACACATTAGGTCCAAAATGGCAGCCATTTCAAAATCCAAGATGGCTGTCACATGGTAGATGGAAAAAAATGTTACCAATGGATTTCTGGCTGAGGAAGGTAAACCCTATTCAAATATGACAAAAACTCCTTATTCAGCAAAAAAAAACGCAAAAGTACATAACAGCCTATACTATAAGTTTTATTACTCTAAATCTTACCTATATCCTCCTAGAGATCTGGCATTTTTGTCTAGAAAATTCCTGTTGTCTTTTCAGGTATTATTTCTAGGTAGTTTTGAGTATTTTCCTGCCGAAATTCTGTGTTTACACTCACGTGTTACACATGTCAGCTGTGCTATAAATAGTGTGATGGTAAAATCCAACATGGCTGCCATTTGAGCGGCGCTTAAAATGTTTCTGATTGGCTGAAAGTTCTAAAATTATTTCTAGCAAACTGATGTAAAGTTGTCTAATTTGAAGCAACTTTGCAAGTTGGGAAAGTTTTGATGACTTTTCTGTCAGATTTCGTCTGGTAAGTCACAAGCTCGACTCCATTGGCGCGTGCACGTTCCTTCACTAACCCATGGCCGTGATGAACACGTAAACGATGCTGACTGGCTATTCAGAGTGTACTGCGTGCGCCTTTCAAAGATTGATACATTTAATACAAATCTTTGCTAAATAACGCAATGACCAAATGTTTAAAAGGATGGATTCTTCAAAATCACAACTTTTAACATTTAAAGATGGCGTCGGCACGTAAAACGGATAAACTGCTGCCTAATTATGTGCCACATTTTGATACGTTTAAATAACACAACTCCTGGGGTTGAGATCGCGCAAGGCATGATGGGAAGCAACATGGCGCAGAAAGATCTCGTACCCATGGGAACGAGGTTGGGTAAGTCAGTGATTGTCTCATGAATATTCATATCTGTGACATCACTGAATTTTCTTCAATGAACTTAAGGTTTGTTTACATTCATTCACTACTTGTAAAAGTGAGCATTTGGGGATTCTGTATAATTTATTCACATTTTTACAACAGATTTACTGTAAGGAATGTCTTGAAGATTAATTTAAGCCTTTTTGTGTGATATTTTGCTGTATAATTTTGGAGAAATTGAGGGGAAACTATCACTGTGTGAATTCAGTATACTGTGAATTTTACAAAATGGGCATGGCCTATTTACTAGCGTGTACTTTTGATTTTCGCGCTGGGCCAATAGGGTATAAATAGGGCAGGTTTTGTTCATTCTGGGTACGGTTCTTTGATGGGTGTTGGTCTACTGCTAGCTGCGAACTCTACTGCTTATCTCTAACCGTATTTACACATAGTGCTTTGGCCAGTTTGGGGATCTGAGATCTTTACAACTTGAGTTGGGGGAGCCAACTTGATTAAATTGGGGTGCTGAGCTGAGCTGGGGAGCAAAGTTTTGGGAAGCAAAGTTTTGGGGAGCCAACTTTTGGGGAGCCAAATTTTGGGGAGCAAAGTTTTGGGGAGAAAAACTTTGGGGAGCAACTTTGCAAGTGGCTGCCAAATGGCCGGCATTTCGGACCTAATTTGTCGAGGAATATCAAGAGAGGCCTGGGGCCTAAGTGTATTTTATTGAGAAGATTTTATTGCCGGACCACTCAATTAGAACACATGGGGGGGGGGGGGGGAATCACAGAAATTTCAAAAAATGTATCACTTGACACATGTTTGGAAATTGATAGAATGCGAGAAGGTTGTCATTCATTTGTGCATTCCCAAGTTGCAAACCAAGTGCAATTAGAGTGCATGGGGTGGGGGATTATACAAATTTCCAAAAATGTGTCACATGACACATCTTAGGAAATGATCTTTTCTTTTTCTTTTTTTTCAAATTGACAGCATGTCAGAAAGTTGTCAACCATTCATGGATAACAAACTAAATACAAAAATTAGAACATATGGGGGGATTTACAGAAATTTTCATTGACACAATGGGGAAGGGGGCCAGATTCACAGAATTCTCCTTAATAACTCCTATGAACATCTATGGAGATTAACAGCATGCAAGGTTTGGACCTATTCAAGGATTTCCAAATTGCAAACCAAGTACAAATTAAAGGATGGGGGAGAAGCCAATTCACAGAAATTTTCAAAAATGTGTCACTTGTCACGCAAGAAAGTTTGCGAAAAGGTTCATTTGTGTCTTCCCAAATTGTAACAACGCATTGGGGGATTTACAAAAATTTCCAAAACTATGTCACATGACAAATCTTTGGAAATGATCTTCTTTTGTTTTCTTCAAATTGAGAGCATGGCAGAAAGTTGTCAACCATTCGAGGATTCCCAAATTGCAAATAAGTACAGATTGGAATGCATTTGGGAGGTGGCAGATTCACAGAAATTTCCAAAAATGTGTCACTTGACACATCTTTGGAAAGGATCTTATTTTGTTTTCTGCAAATTGACAGCATGCCAGAAGGTTGTCAACCATTCGTGAATTTAAGTACAAATTAGAACACATAGGGGAGTAGGAGGATTCAAAGAAATTTCCAAAAATGTGTCACTTGACACACGTTTGGAAACTGATAGCATGCGAGAAGGTTGTCACTCATTTGTAAATCCCCCAAATGCAAACCGAGTACAAATTAGAGCAAATGGGGGATTTACGGAAATTTCAAAAAATGTGTCGCTTGACACATTTTTGGGGGGGGGGAAATTAGAACACATGGGAGGGGGGCAGATAAACAGAAACTTCCACAAATGTGCCTCTTGACACATGTTTGGAAATTGACATCATGCAAGGTTGTCACTCATTCGTGGATCCCCAAATTGCAAACCAATTACAAATTAGAATGCATGGGGGAGGGGCAGATTTACAGAAATTTCCAAAAATGTGTCACTTGACAAACGTTTGGAAATTGGCAGCATGCGAGAAGGTTGTCACCCATTTGTGCATTCCCCAATAGGTCTTGTAAAATGACGTCATTTCCTACAGACCAGCCGCGTGCATCAACATACTGAGCATCCAATTGCATAAGGAGTATCGGCCGCATGGAAATTCGAAAAACATTTCAAGCAATAAGCGCACATGTTTGGAACATTTTCAACATTTTCAACTGCGCAATGCATGATATATTGCGTAAAATACGCAGTTGCAGCTCTCCTACAGATTTGGACGTCATTGAGCAAGCCCTAGTGCAAACCAAGTACAAATAGCAATGCATGGGGGGGGGTACCAATTCACAGACATTTCCAAAAATGTGTCACTTGACACATGTTTGGAAATATTAATAATAATAATAAGTTAAATTTGAATAACAGAAATTAGTGACAGAAGTAATAAACATCAACTCATTAAACACAAAAATGTGAGGTAAACATATGAGTTTTCACAGAAGATTTAAATACAGACAATGATGATGACTGGTGAATTTCAAGGAGTAGATTGTTCCAGAGTTTGGGAGCGGTGATTGAGAACGACCGGTCTCCCCAAGAGTGATTGGTGCGGGGAACAGTAAGCTTTAGCGCTCCGGCCGAACGAAGACTACGTGACGGCTGATATTTCGTGATAATGTCCGTTATTTAGTCCGGTAAAGTTCCTTGTAGTGACTTGAAAGCGAGAAGGAGGATCTTGAAGGCAATGTGATCAGCGATGGGGAGCCAGTGAAGGGACTTGAAGACGGGGCTGATATGAGTGGTGCGTCTGGATACAGTGATGAGGCGAGCAGTGGCATTTTGGAGGCGTTGAAGTTTGTTGATTTGGTGTTGTGGCAGGTTATACATGAGGGAATTACAAACATCTAAGCGCGAAATTATAAATGCATGGACTAGTTGCTCATTGCCCGTACTATTTAGATACTTCCGAATGAAGACAAGATTACAAAGATGAAATCTGACTGATTTTGACACTGCTGATATCTGATCAATGTGGGACATGTGGGGGTCGAAAGTGACACCTAGGTTGCGACACTTGCTGGAAGGGTGGATGTGGCAATCTCCAGTCCTAATGCTGGTGATATTGAACTCGGCGAGTTGTTGTTTTGAGCCACACAGGATAAATTCAGACTTGTTGTCATTCAATTTGAGACTGTTTGTCATCATCCATGTCTTGATCTCATCAATGCAAGCCTCAAGATTCTCCAGGGCAGACACAGCATTGGGTTGAGATGGATTGAAGGATTGATACAGCTGTATGTCATCAGCATAGCAGTGATATTGAAGGTTGTGTTTCTGGATGATCTGGTCGAGTGGTAAAATGTAGATGGTGAATAACATGGGACCGCCAACAGATCCCTGAGGAACACCACAGTCAAGGGAGGTAGGGGCAGATAATACTCCATTGAAGTTAACAGACTGTGCAAGCGACTGATCAGGATGGCAAGATCTATGGTGTCAAATGCTGATGACAGATCGAGAAGCACAAGCGCCATTACTTTGCCAACATCCATCTGTCGTAGGATGTGGTCGCGGACAGATGAACAAGTAATGTTTCTACACTCTGATTCTGACGATTTGCTGATTGGCGACTATCCAATAGATGATTTGCACACGCCTGATAGTCTGATAGTCTGATATACATATCTTGTTCTTCAGGTCAATACAACAATCAACAGCCACACAGTAGCCACAGCTGTTTGACAATGCCAGCCACTTGCAGACAATACTTTATCAGGTCAATACAACAATCAACAGCCACACAGTAGCCACAGCTGTTTGACAATGCCAGCCACTTGCATACAATACTTTATCAGGTCAATACAACAATCAACAGCCACACAGTAGCCACAGCTGTTTGATAATACCAGCCACTTACCAATTGCTGACAATACCAATAGGCCCCACCCAAAAAGTTCTGCTTCCAATTACATGGCATTTGAAAACAGGGTAGGTAGGGGTTTTTTTGGGGGGGGGGGGTGGGTGGATTTTTTGACAGGGATCATGTTTCATTCAATACCAAACACCAACTGTGGACAGCACTTTGTCAAGTCAGTCCTTCTGATTTGAGGTGTGCGATCACACCCCCACACCATCGCACACCTAAAAGCTTCCCGTGAAGTGTGAACAATTGCATGCCTGAATTTCCCTGGACCACAGATCACACACCTAGAAAATCACACACCTAGAAAAAATACACACCTCGAAAAGTCCAGGTGTGCCTTTTTCCACACGCCTGTGATTTTCAAATCAGAAGGACTGTCAAGTCAAAAACAGTCAACAGCAATTTAGCACCCACAGCTGTTTTGACAGGGGTCATGTTTCAAACAGTCAATACCAGCAACTTACTGACTATGACAGTACTTTAACGAGACAATAACAGTCAGCAAATATTCATTATAAACAACTGTTCTACGGGTCACAGTTGGTCAAGTCATTCTCATGGCCAGTTACTTAAGCAGTCAAAACAGGTCAATAATTTAGTTCTATGCATAGAATTCCATCGGGTCAAAAAACGGTCACCTGACTGAGTTTGACCCGAGTAACAGCATGGCTGAGAATGCATGTTTGCATCGGAGGGTTCTAATGGGCCAATTACCTAAGTTTATGGATGTTGCATATAAAGGTAAAAGATGAGCTAGTATTTTTTCTCTTTTTTTTTCACTGATAGGAAAAAGGTGCTTAGGACAAAATTCAGTTTCTAATAGGCACTTCCAGTTACATTATTAAGCCATTTTACATTGTTGTCAAACGAGAATATCAGTTTTCAAAATGGCTTCAAATTTATGATGTGATTAGGGTAATGTATAAACAGGGAGAGACATTTTGTGACAAATGTCCAGTCTGTATGTACGTTTAAATCCTCCTTATAAAATATCAAATAATTCTTCACGATGACTCTGAGTTTTCTAGGTTTTGACTGATAGCATTCCTCCAGAGTACATCTTCAAAATGACACTGAGCTTTCTAGGTTTTGACTGGGTTATCATTATTAAGAAATATCTGAAAGGTAGAGCAAGAGGGGGGGGGGGAAGAAATGTTCGAATTAACCCCACAAAGCAGTGCCCCACTACCAGCACTCTTTATTTGTGGGAGAACATAGAAGAGTGCCAGATCACCCATTTTGATTACTTGTTTCTGCTTATTCTTTAGATACATGTTACTAAAAACTAACCTCAAGAATCAGTAATGGGTAGCCCAGCAAGCAGGTCATCCGTTCATCTGTCGGTCCTCCTCCCTGCTTCCGGTTCCTCGGGTTTCTGTTTGATGAGGCTGTCGGAGCCCTGACAATGTCTTGAGGCAGGCTCATCCTTATCTCAGTAGAGCAATTCCCTCATCAGTCAGTGGTCCTCACTTTGCTGAAGGAAACATTTGAATTATTGAGCTGTATTCGTGCCAGGGCTAGAAAGGGAAAGAAAACATTGAATTAACCCCAGAAAGCAAAGCCCTGCTACCAGAACTCATTTGTGGATAAACATAATAACAGAGTCAGATCGCCCTATAGGCCTATACACAGCCTAAAAGCAGAACAGGAAGGGGACAGACCTCATTTATCCCAGGACAAACCAATAAGACCAGTAAATAAAGATTTGCTTCAAACCATGTTACAAGGCTATGATGGCATTAAGTACAAATTCTTAATTCATGGTTTTACAATTGGTTTTTCGGTTTTACAGGCAATCAAAAATTTAGGACATCAACAAATTTAAAATCTGCTCTTCAATCCAAAAGGGGTTTCTGAAAAACTAGGGTTAGAACTTAGACAAGGTAGGCTCGCAGGGCCAATCCAAGATTTGCCACTTGATAATTGTTGCGTTAGCTCGATTGGTTTAGTTCCTAAAAGACAGCCTGGTTCATTTTGAATAATTCATCATTTGTCTCATCTTAAACATGGTTCCGTAAACGATGGAATACCAGATTGCAACACAACAGTCAAGTATGCATCAACCGATGACGCAATACAAATTTTGAAGAAAGTGGGCCCAGGATGTGTGCCATCTAAACTAGATATAAAGTGTTAACCATTTATTCTGGAATAGTCCATATTCTGGATAATTTTCTAATCATTTCAACATCTCATCAACAGGGTGTGCATGATTTGGTCGGATTTCAAACACTGAGTAATAAGCTGGGTATTCCCCTTGCACCAGTGAAAACTGAAGGGCCTACAACCTGGCTAACATTTGCAAGGATCGAACGATATACAATACGGTAGCAATGGCCGCGCGGTTACCGCCGCACAAATTACAAAAAGCCATCGTTAAAATTATCAGAATCTATTATGTACACCATTTCATACTGACATTTCAAAGACATACACCATCAGTTTTTACTGAAATTTTCGAAATGAAAAGTATAGCATTTGAGAACAAGTTTAATGCAAACTTTGAATACATATTTTGATAGGAAATCAAGCACTGTATATTTTGCATGGGGGGGGGGTGTTAAAATACCACCCGAGGAATCATATTTCTTCATATACAGGTCTCTTTTTGTTTCTAAAATAAAACTCACCACAAGAATTCCAAAGAGCATTCACGGTAGTGGTCACAAGGCCGCGGGTTGACGGCTCTGGTCAAGTCCGTAGCTCGGCACCTCGGGTCAAGGCATGGTCGATGACTCGGGCCAGTCCGTAGGACGACACCCCGGCGCAAGGCCGTGGGCCGACGACTCGAGCAAGTCCGTGGGACGACACCCCGGCGAAAGGCCGTGAGCCGATGGACGACTCGGGCCCGTTCCGGGGGCCGGCACCTCGGGAGTTTGCCGTGGGCCGCCGACTCGGGCCAATTCCGTGGGCCGCCACCTCCACGGAGCATGGCCGTTGGCTAAAGACTCAGGCCAATTCCGTCGGTCCGCACCATTGGGTCAAGGCCTTGGGGTCATCAACTCGGGTCAAGTGTTCAAGTGTTCAAGTTGCACAAGGCCGCGGGTTGACGGCTCTGGTCAAGTCCGTAGCTTGGCACCTCGGGTCAAGGCATGGTCGATGACTCGGGCCAGTCCGTGTGACGACAACCGTCAACCGCCACATACTCGGAGCATGGCCGTGGGCCAAAGACTCAAGCCAATTCCGTGGGTCCGCACCATTGGGTCAAGGCCTTGGTGTCGTCAACTCGGGTCAAGTGTTCAAGTGTTCAAGCGCTCAATCCAATGGAGATCCAGGCCTTAGAGTCTGCTGAAAACTAATATCAACCTCTCAAGAAGCGTAGTCACGGTGGAGTCCATTCATGAGGTGGGATGACGTTCCACACGGTAAATAAAGTTGTTCACTGTTGAAGAGTGAGAAAAAGATCCATTAATGGGGGGCGGTGTCGATTCAGAATATGTTTGAGTTAAAAGAAGAACGGAACGAACAAAATTCATCTGGAACACAATTTAAGTCAGTTAACGGTTGCAATGCATATGAACAGGATGCATCAAGAACACGGCAGTTTCACGCATAAAAAAGTACGCCCTCTGTTGGCGAGATGGAGTTAGTGGTAATACCACGTGACAACCTAGCGCGATGTAAATAAACATTACGCGCAGCGATCCCTTTGTTTCGTTGGTGGATTTAAATACCCCGCGAAAGATATAAAGAATGATTGGTTTATTAAAATGAATATGCAACAGATTACCAAATAAGGCTCTACAAACCATCAATGAAGCTATGTACGGTCGACAGTTGCCATCTAGCGTGCACAAATTCTGATAATGTGTGTTTTTTATGCAGCATGTGACTTGTGACCTGGTACGATTAAGCGTTTTCGTGCCGTCATTTCCACTTCGAGAAAACATCATTTTTAAAGTAAAATGCAGTTTTGTGACGCATACTTGGTCAATCTATCAATAAATGGGTTATCTAGGTTCACATTGATATGGACGAAAGGTTTGGGTCGACATGCTTTCGTGAGATTTTAGCCAATACTGAGGGTGAAAAAAACAGGAATTCGTCAAGTCGCGACGTACGAAGTGTACATGCAGTGTCATGGCGTGACGAGTGGGGACCTTCGTGGCCATGTTTTGGCATGATTGCGGAGATTCAGATGGAAAAAAGGTAAGCCTACAGATGATGTATTTACTCTGCTTAGAAGATGTAGTTTTTGTAGTTTCTCCTTGTTTTTAGCCTGCGACACAAGGATTTTGTGTACGTACGCCGCGCCATGACAGGAAGTCATTACAGTAATGTCGTACATGAAACAGTCGTAGCGTAGGCGCCTTGAGCTATCCCACAGCACGCACTTTTGGATTTCCAAAACTGTGTCACATGACAAATCTTTGGAAATGATCTTCTTTTGTTTTCTTCAAATTGAGAGCATGGCAGAAAGTTGTCAACCATTCGAGGATTCCCCAATTGCAAACTAAGTACAAATTGAAACACATTCGGGAGGTGGCAGATTCACAGAAATTTCCAAAAATGTGTCACTTGACACATCTTTGGAAAGGATCTTATTTTGTTTTCTGCAAATTGACAGCATGCCAGAGGGTTGTCAACCATTTGTGAATTAAGTACAAATTAAAACACATAGGGGAGTAGGAGGATTCACAGAAATTTCCAAAAATGTGTCACTTGACACACGTTTGGAAAATGATAGCATGCGAGGTTGTCACTCATTTGTAAATCCCCCGAATGCAAACCGAGTACAAATTAGAGCACATGGGGGGATTTACAAACAATTTCCAAAAATGTGTCGCTTGACACATTTGGAGGGGGGGGAATTAGAACACATCGGGGGGGGGGGGGGGCAGATAAACAGAATTTTCCACAAATATGCCTCTTGACACATGTTTGGAAATTGACATCATGCAAGGTTGTCACTCATTCGTGGATCCCCCAATTGCAAACCAATTACAAATTAGAATGCATGGCGGAAGGGCGGATTTACAGAAATTTCCAAAAATGTGTCACTAGACAAACGTTTGGAAATTAGCAGCATGCGAGAAGGTTGTCCCCCATTTGAGCATTCCCCAATAGGTCTTGTAAAATGACGTCATTTCCTACAGACCAGCCGCGTGCATCAACATACTGAACATCCAATTGCATAACGCGTATCGGCCGCGTCGAAATTCGAAAAACATTTCAAGCAATAAGCGCACATGTTTGGAACATTTTCAACACTGCGCAATGCATGATATATTGCGTAAAATACGCAGTGGCAGCTCTCCTACAGATTTGGACGTCATTGAGCAAGCCCTATTGCAAACCAAGTACAAATAGCAAGGCATGGGGGGGGACCAATTCACAGACATTTCCAAAAATGAGTCACTCGACACATGTTTGGAAATAGTAATAGTAATAATAATAATAATGAACATTTATAAGGCGCCGATATCCGCCAAGCAAGACGCTCATGGCGCACAATACATACAAAACAATTGCAGTATAAATCAAGTTAAATTTGAATAACAGAAATTAGTGACAGAAGTAATAAACATCAACTCATTAAACACAAAAACGTGAGGTAAACATATGAGTTTTCACAGAAGATTTAAATACAGACAATGATGATGACTGGCGAATTTCAAGGGGTAGATTGTTCCAGAGTTTGGGAGCGGCGCTTGAGAAAGACCGGTCTCCCCAAGAGTGATTGGTGCGGGCAACAGTAAGCTTTAGCGCTCCGGCCGAACGAAGACTACGTGACGGCTGATATTTCGAGATAATGTCCGTTATATAGTCCGGTGAAGTTCCTTGTAGTGACTTGAAAGCGATGTGGGGGTCAAAATTGACACCTAGGTTGCGACACTTGGTGGAAGGATGGATGTGGCAATCTCCAGTCCTAATGCTGGTGATATTGAACTTGGCGAGTTGTTATTTTGAGCCACACAGGATACATACTTGTTGTCATTCAATTTGAGACTGTTTGTCTTCATCCAAGTCTTGATCTCATCAATGCAAGCATCAAGATTCTCCGGGGCAGACACAGCATTGGGTTGAGATGGATTGAAGGATTGATACAGCTGTATGTCATTAGCATAGCAGTGATATTGAAGGTTGTGTTTCTGGATGATCTGGTCGAGTGGTAAAATGTAGATGGTGAATAACATGGGACCGCCAACAGATCCCTGAGGAACACCACAGTCAAGGGAGGTAGGGGCAGATAATACTCCATTGAAGTTAACAGACTGTTGCCGGTCTGCAAGGTATGAGTCAAACCACTGCAAGGCTACATCGTGCACTCCCAAAGAGTGCAAGCGAGTGATCAGGATGGCGTGATCTATGGTGTCAAATGCTGATGACAGATCGAGAAGCACAAGCGCCATTACTTTGCCAACATCCATCTGTCGTAGGATGTGGTCGCGGACAGATGAACAAGTAATGTTTCTACATTATGGTTCTGACGATTTGCAGATTGGCGACTATCCAATAGATCATTATTCCGTAAATGCATCGACAGCCTGGAGATAGCAACATGCTCAAGTAACTTTGAGATGTACGGCAAGTTGGAAACTGGGCGGTAGTATCGGAGTTCTTTAACAATGCTGGACACACGTGGGCAACTTTGAAAACAGAAGGAACAACACTGCATTGCAGGCTGTGGTTGATAATCGTGGTGATGGCAGGAACGATGGATTCAGAACATTGCTTAAGGAGCCAGGTTGGTATAGGGTTCAAGTCACATGATTTGGCTGGGGATTTGAAGATGACAGTGCAAACCTCATCTTGAGAGACAGAGCAGAGACTGGTCATGCAGTGTCTCATCTTGAGAGGCAGAACGGAGACTGGTCAGTGTAGTTTGTGTTGGAACACTTGGAGACTATTTCTGAGTAATGGGTTCTTTTGGCCTTACGGATCAGCGAGATCACATGCTGGCATTGTTGGTGATGTAGTTGGCGGTCAATCTCGAGTGAGGATGCATGCCACCTGTGCTCAAGCTGTCATCGTCTGTGCTTAGCTTGCAACACCTCATCAGTGTACCAACCGGTGTCGGGCCGAAAAGAAATGAAGGAACTCGTACTCAGGCAGCAAAGTACTCGTACTCGAATAGCAGTACTCGGGGGAAATGGTATAGCTTGACTTTATACACCATGGCCTTATTTTATCAATACTTTCAGTTTGAAATGGTTGACTGGCTTGTGGAGAAATTGAAGTTTCCTGATTTTCCTCTGTGCACGTCCAGACAAACACAACAGCTAGCCATGATTGGGTCTGCATATCAGTCTGACTGGGTCTGGGCCAATTATTACGCACAATCAACCATTTGCCATATGGCTGTATTCGGAATACAACTACTTGTACTCGTACTCGGAAGTAAAGTACTTGTACTCGTACTCGGAAGTATAAGTACTCATATTCGGAGACCTGTTCTTGTACTCGGAGGTACAAGTCACTCGTACTCGGTTACTTACAGTACTGTAAGTACTCAGGGATGTGATTGGGATGTGACAAAAAAAACCTGAAAATGTTATGCACGAGTACAAAATCTGGCGAGCGCGAAGCCATTACGGCGTGGGGTCCGGGGCCCGCTTAAGGGCCCTGAAAAATTTTGGATTTTAGATGCTCTGTGGTGCAATCTAAGCCTTTCTGGGCCATCATTTGAGCCAAAATATTTTGCCAATTTTGTTATCTCTTTTTTCACTTTTGTTGCATTTTGTTTCAGTTCATCACCATCATAATTGATTTGTCACTTATTTGTAATTATAAGTACTCCATGGTGATTAATAATAACCATTGTAAAAGCATGAAGAAATAAATAAAACAAGATTATTCTACACAAATATTTGTTTTGCTTCATCCACAACTGAATGGAACATACCATCTTTGGAAGCACCAGACTAATCAGTCTCAATGATGATGTGCTTTGGGTGTTTCACATGGGATACGAGCAATTTCTTTCCACTCAACGTGTAGTTGATAGTGTCGTTGCAAACATTGCAAAAAACCTTGCCAGCGGTTGCTATTTTATCGAAACACTCTTGAAATTCATGCTGATGCCCGTCAATAATAACGGAGTCCCGAAACCATTCCCACCGGAACTTATTTTTCACTTCTTTATCAAGCACTTGCACTGATTTATCTCCATGCGACAATATCGACTTGTTGGGTGCAGCCATGTTGGAAGCATCCGTACACGCCGTGTACACAAACACTCGACACACATGAAACAACGTGCATAATCCACACGATTGCCCTGTACTGTATGCCGTTGTGCACGCTGAGCAATATTAGTCTGTACACCTGACCAGCGCAACACGTGCATCTTGGGTACCGACACAGGAATTAGACCTAAATAATCACAACCTCGGACCCGAGCGAAAAATCACATGATCGCGCTAACGGCAACGCATGGTCTTCAACCTCGTTCTCGCATTGGTTATTCAATATGTCCATGCGTTTAGATCAACGAAGTAATGTCCGTAAGTAAATTCAGATATTTCGGCAAGCAAAACTCATTATGAATAATTAATTAGCACATTCTACCCCCCTATTTTCTCAACGGATTCACACGATTCACGTTGGTGGACTTTTGAACCCCCCCCAAAAAAAACAGATTTCAGGAAAAAAGGTGAAATCACATCCCTGAGTTCTCTGCTGTACTCGGTTTTCAGAAAAAAGTACTCGACTACAACACTGGCAACACTGCATCGGGCTGACAGATGGTTGCCTTCAATCTCAGCGCACAAGAGATTCAAATCAATGCTGTGGAGGATGCGATGGATAACCATGTCTCACAGATACCACTGGTGCTGGAGGAACATCCAATTGTTACCAGCAGAAGGTGTGATCTACTAGTAACAAAAGATACCTGACGTCTTGGTGCGAAGAAAAACTGCTACGGCCCCAAATGCACAGGAAAGGAAGGACAAACTCCCTTAAAATGCTCCCAAACCAGATGATGTTACATATATTCTGGCTCACCATGTTGATCAGTATGC
The DNA here is from genome assembly GCF_015706575.1 of Patiria miniata. Lineage (NCBI taxonomy): Eukaryota > Metazoa > Echinodermata > Asteroidea > Valvatida > Asterinidae > Patiria > Patiria miniata. The sequence continues at coordinate 632,525 of NW_024037064.1, read as the reverse complement.
GCTAAAGTTCAACTTGACATGAAGACATGACTGGAAACACCGCTAAGAAAGAGGAAATCAGTACATTGGTGAAGAGCATGATGAGGAGCCACCAGTTAGACCCCGTTCCCACTTGATCCACCAATTGGAGGATCTGATCCACCTTTTGCCAAATTGCCGGATCAGACCTCCCAATTGGTGGATCAGATCCGGCAATTGTGTGTAGTGGGAACGCTAACCGTTATAAGGTGGATCAGGATCAGATCCACCTTTTCTGATCCACCTCTGGACCAGGATACAGATCCCCCAATTGGTGGATCAGATCCGGCAATTGGCGGATCACAATCAGATGGAACGCAAAAGGTGGATCTGATCCGGCAATTTGACCTGTCAACATCCGCACGGTGCACGAGTGGCGCGAAAATGTTGCGGTCTTAAGAACGAAGAAACACGTTTTCAGGCATGTAGCTCATGTGAAAATTTCCAACGTACACAACATGCACAATAAACAACCGCTGAACTACGGGCTAGCACCGCGCATGCACGTGGTATATCCTGAAACTACACTAGGCCTTTTACAATTTTCGTTGCGTATTCTTCTATTTCTAAACCTTTTTTATTCGTGAAATTTTACTTATTTTTCCATCCATAAATGACTCCGAGTCCGCACTCACCAAAACACTTCAATTTGGCACAGAATCATGGAAAAGCTTACGAATACGCAATGAGAATAGTGCCGATAACACGGTGCGTCTGCAGGTGACAAATCTGTAGTATTGATTATAGAAAATTGGAAAATGATGTCGTAGTACACATCATGTGACCATTTTTAACCAATAAGAAGCTTCAGAAACAGGGAATCCCTTATCGATGCATTGGTTTCTGCCGTGATGTCACACAATGAGCGGCGCTGTTCGATTTCACCAGTTAATTTATGCACGTACGGATCCTCTACGTTACAGATCCGTGATTTATGTCGGTGAATTCGCGTAATTTTTGTCGGTGAATTTATAGCGCTGTTAAAAACTGACCCATCCTGGCCTAGCATGCAACACTACTGGCACTCCACAGAGCGCGCGTAATTCCGAACTCAGTGACCTTTCGGACTCAACATTTCCGTTCGAAAAGGTGGATCAAGCATAAGTGGGAACGCGACTTGCGATTTCGTTGCGGTAGGATAACGATCACACCAAAATGCCGGATCTTGATCCACCTTTTCCAAATTCAAGTGGGAACGCGGTGTAAGTAGCGCTGCACTCTATAACATTACTCAGGTCAATACAACAATCAACAGCCACACAGTAGCCACAGCTGTTTGACAATGCCAGCCACTTGCAGACAGTACTTTATCAAGTCAATACAACAATCAACAGCCACACAGTAGCCACAGTTGTTTGACAATGCCTGCCACTTGCAGACAATACTTTATCAAGTCAATACAACAATCAACAGCCACACAGTAGCCACAGCTGTTTGACAATGCCTGCCACTTGCAGACAATACTTTATCAAGTCAATACAACAATCAACAGCCACACAGTAGCCACAGCTGTTTGACAATGCCTGCCACTTGCAGACAATACTTTATCAAGTCAATACAACAATCAACAGCCACACAGTAGCCACAGTTGTTTGACAATGCCTGCCACTTGCAGACAATACTTTATCAAGTCAATACAACAATCAACAGCCACACAGTAGCCACAGCTGTTTGACAATGCCTGCCACTTGCAGACAATACTTTATCCGGTCAATACAACAATCAACAGCCACACAGTAGCCACAGCTGTTGGACAATGCCAGCCACTTGCAGACAATACTTTATCAGGTCAAGACAACAATCAACAGCCACACAGTAGCCACAGCTGTTTGACAATGCCAGCCACTTGCAGACAATACTTTATCAGGTCAATACAACAATCAACAGCCACACAGTAGCCACAGCTGTTTGATAATACCAGCCACTTACCAATTGCTGACAATACCAATAGGCCCCCACCCAAAAAGTTCTGCTTCCAATTACATGGCATTTGAAAACAGGGTAGGTAGGTTTTTTTTTGACAGGGATCATGTTTCAGTCAATACCAAATACCAACTGTGGACAGCACTTTGTCAAGTCAGTCCTTCTGATTTGAGGCGTGCGATCACACCCCCACACCATTGTACACCTAAAAGCTTTCCGCGAAGTGTGAACAATTGCATGCCTGAATTTCCCATGACCACAGATCACACACCTAGAAAATCACACACCTAGAAAAAATACACACCTAGAAAAGTCCAGGTGTGCCTTCTCCCACACGCCTGTGATTTTCAAATCAGAAGGACTGTCAAGTCAAAAACAGTCAACACCAATTTAGCACCCACAGCTGTTTTGACAGGGATCATGTTTCAAACAGTCAATACCAGCAACTTACTGACTATGACAGTACTTTAACGAGTCAATAACAGTCAGCAAATATTCATTATCAACAACTGTTCTACGGGTCACAGTTGGTCAAGTCATTCTCATGGCCAGTTACTTAAGCAGTCAAAACGGGTCAATAATGTAGTACTATGCATAGAATTCCATCGGGTCAAAAAACGGTCACCTGACTGAGTTTGACCCAAGTAACAGCATGGCTAAGAATGCATGTTTGCATCGGAGGGTTCTAATGGGCCAATTACATAAGTTTATGGATGTTGCATATAAAGGTAAAAGATGAGCTAGTATTTGTTCTCTTTTTCTCACTGCAAGGAAAAGGGTGCTAAGGACAAATTCAGTTTCTAATAGGCACTTCCAGTTACATTATTTAGCCATTTTACATTGTTGTCAAACAAGAATATCAGTTTTCAAAATGGCTTCAAATTTATGATGTGATTAGGGTAATGTATAAACAGGGAGAGACATTTTGTGACAAATGTCCAGTCTGTATGTACGTTGAAATCCTCATTATAAAATATCAAATAATTCTTCACAATGACTCTGAGTTTTCTAGGTTTTGACTGATAGCATTCCTCCAGGGTACATCTTCACAATGACTCTGAGTTTTCTAGGTTTTGACTGGGTTATCATTATTAAGAAATATCTGAAAGGTAGAGCAAGAGGGGTGGGGAAAGAAATGTTCGAATTAACCCCACAAAGCAGTGCCCCACTACCAGCACTCTTTATTTGTGGGAGAACATAGAAGAGCACCAGATCACCCATTTTGATTACTTGTTTCTGCTTATTCTTTACGTACATGTAACTAAAAACTAACCTCAAGAATCAGTAATGGGTAGCCCGGCAAGCAGGTCATCCGTTCATCTGTCGGTCCTCCTCCCTGCTTCCGGTTCCTCGGGTTTCTGTTTGATGAGGCTGTCGGAGCCCTGACAATGTCATGAGGCAGGCTCATCCTCATCTCAGTAGAGCAATTCCCTCATCAGTCAGTGGTCCTCACTTTGCTGAAAGGATTCAAATAAAGAAAGGAAACATTTGAATTATTGAGCTGTATTTGTGCCAGGGCTCGAAAGGGGAAAGAAAACATTGAATTAATCCCACATTAGCCCGATTGGTTTAGTTTCTAAAAAAAAACAGCCTGGTTCATTTTGAATAATTCATTAATTGTCTCATCCTAAACAAGGTTCAGTAAACGAAGAAATACCAGATTGCAACCCAATGGTCAAGTATGCGTCAACCGATGACGCAATAAAAATTGTGAAGAAAGTGGGCCCAGGATGCATGCTATCTAAGCTGGACATAAAGTCTGCATTCAAGATTATACCGATTCATCCAAGTGACCACAATCTGCTAGGGTTTTTATGGGATAACCAACTTTTTTATGATAAAACTCTACCAATTGGTTGCCGATATGCTATATTCAAGGAATTTAGCACAGCGATAGAATGGATAGTAAATAATGAATTGAAGCCAGCTGGCTTAGTCCATATTCTGGATGATTTTCTAATCATTTCAACATCTCATCAACAGGGTGTGCAGGATTTGGTCGGATTTCAAACACTGAGTAATAGGCTGGGTATTCCCCTTGCACCAGAGAAAACTGAAGGGCCTACAACCTGGCTAACATTTGCCTTAATCGAACTAGATACAATAGCAATGGCCGCGTGGTTACCGGCAGACAAATTGCAAAAGCCATCTTAAAACCAGTCAAACATTAGACAAAACCAAAGTAACTTTAAAGGAAATGCAGTCAATTGTTTTGTTTTTTTAATTTTGCTTGCAAAGTTGTTGTCCCGAGTCGTGCATTTTTCAGGAGGTTAATAAATTTGACCATAGGTGTCAGATGCCCCTGGCACTTTATAAGGTTAACAACTCAAGCGAAGTTGGATTTACAGGCCTGGCTATTGTTTTTACGGCAATTTAATGGCAAGGCATTCTTTCTGTCAGATCAGTGGCTAACAAACCAAACCTTACATTTGTACACAGATGCCTCTGATTCATTAGGATATGGTGCAATTTTCGGTAGAGGTTCGTTTTACGGGCAATGGCCAGCATCATATAGTCTTAAGAAAATATCACACTTAAAGAATGTTATCAATTGTAGCTGCGGTTTGTGTCTGGGGAAATCACTGGTCTAATAAAAGAATCCTAATCCATACAGACAATGAGGCGTTAGTGCACATTATTAACTCCAATACAGCTAAAGAAGTGAAAGTTATGGCTCTGGTGTGTAGACTAGTAGTACAAAGAATGTTGTTTAATATTCAGTTTCGAGCTGTACATGTCCCTGGATGCATAAATACACTAACTGATAAACTTTCTGGTCTACAGGTGGAAGCATTCCAAAAAGCAGCCCCACAAGCGATGGAACATCCATTGTTACTACCAGTGGAAATACAACCTCAGAGTTAGTTCCAGGATTACTAAACCTACTTTCAAAATCAATGGCTGTTTGCACATGGAGAACATACCAAAGAGCACAAATATTGATTCAGTTTATCAATAAGTACGGCTTAAGCGCCTCATTGCCACTGCCACCAATCCTGGTAGCGCTATTTGTAACCCACTTATTCGAGGCTAACTATGCAGCTAGTACTAATAGTGTCAACAATTAATTTAATTCACAAACTTTATAATGACAGAGCCAGGTCATGCGTTTATGGTACAAAAAGAGATCCAAGTTGTACAACTGGCCAAACCCACGCAAGGGCGGATCCAGAACACAATTTTTGGGGGGGGCCAAAAAAATTACGGCAAATTTTTGGATTCTAGATGCTCTGTGGTGCGATCTGAGGCAATTTCTGATCACTTTAACCAATGTTTTTTTTGAGGAAAAGATGGTGGTGTACTCATTGCCTGCCTTTATTGCGATGTCACATAAAAACAAAACAAAAATTGCTTTCGTTTTGGGGGGGGGGGGCCATGGCCCCCTTTGCCCCCCCCCCCCTGGATCCGTCCTTGAACCCACGTTAGATGCAAGATTGCCTATTAAAAGGGAATAAACAACATTTGCAAACATCGAAAAATAAAACTACCAAGTTTTTATGAAATACCTTACTAGGATGTTGGTAAATGACAGTCAAAAGCATCCTGTAAAATTATGGCACCTGGTGTGAAGTCCTTTTCAAGAAATTTGTATTTTGTATAAATTTCCAACAGTACTGGTCGTTTGACCACTGTTGGAAAAACCTGTTTTTCAACTACTGCTCTAAATTCACCATTTTTTCAGTCCAAATTTTGTTTGCTATTGGTTACATGTTCATGAATGGGTGCAGGCCAGCTAGACTGGTTCCCTTACCTCACAAATTTCCGGCATCTATAATTTGATCCATTTTATCTTTAGTGAAGTAAGGGGAGCCAGACTACTCCACCATTTTTAGGAAGTCAGGGGAGCCAGACTACTCCACCATTTGTGTTTTTCTTCGTTTTTCCACCATTTTCGAACCCAAAAACTTCAAACATGTTAGTGTAACAATATTTTATCTATCATAGTAACCCCTCAAATAGTTCATTTCTGAAAATTACAGCAAAAACCAATGATGTACATTCCCTTTAACATATTGTATAAGATGGTAGATGCATTAGAACATTGTTCACAATCATTCTATCAAAAAGCGTTGTATAAGAGCTTATATTTGTTGGTGTTTGCAGCGTTTCTACGCATTGGTGAAATTACAGTATCCAATAGGAACACAGAGAATATGCTAAAAGTAGATTGCGTTCAGGTTGGAATGGATGGCCAAGGTTTAAAGATTATGTTCCGTTGTTTTAAACACTCGAATGGTGACAAATTTGTGTCACTTGACACATCTTTGGAAAATGACATCATGCAAGGTTGTCACCGGTTCCTGAATCCCCCAATTGCAAACCAAGTACAAATAAGAATGCATAGAGGGAGGGCCGGATTCACAGACATTTTCAAAAATGTGTCACTTGACACGTATTTGGAAATTGATAGCATGCGTGAAGGTTGTCAACATAGATATAGGCTAATGATGTGCATCGGGTCGGGTTGACCAGGCCAAACTAACCCGAAGCAGTGTTCTAGCCAGGCATCAAATAGCGCTAGCACCCGCTACGCTTTCGGAAATAAGCGCTACGCTTAAATCTCGCCGCTACGCTACCGCTACGCTATAAATTTTGGTTGCGAAAAAAAAATATCTGTCGTTCGTTCGTATACAAGCGCAGCGACTTTGAGCATTGCGCACTGGCCGTACGACACAGCGAAAAATAAACAACGATCCCACCGCACGTACCCCGTACGATACCCCTACCGTGATGCTGCGCCACACGCATTCGCTATGATAGCAAGCACGTGCTGTTTTGTGCTGCGCAGATACAGCGCTCCGTTCGGACGTACGTGTCACCAACAGAGCGTCACGTACAGAGCGCTCTGTGGACCACACCATTTTGCGGTATTGGGTGTGCTTTCCTAAGGTCAATATTTACAAGCAATTTAACTGTTCTAAAATTATAAATAATACTTTTTATCAAGTCCGAAACACGTTACTGTTTGAAAATAAGTTCTTCAACGTCGGAACATAATTTTCGTGAAGGATTTATTTGAGAAACGATGTCCAAAGAAAGGTTAAGCACCCCTACGATATCAATGGATCCGTCCTACAAGATGGCGCACGTGAAGAATTCTTCTCGAAGAATGTCGCTGTCGAAAATTTGGATTTTTGGCTACACTACTCGTTGCTGATAATAACAGTTCGATAAGTTTGGTAGTAAAAAACGGATCTGTTTGTTCTTAGGACAAAACCAATCAGCAAGTATTGCAACAAAGCAAGTTTTTTAGCGCCCCACGAATGCGTTGCTTTCTCAAATGCTGAGGGAAAATTTGGTCGCGTAGTTCGCCGGCGTAGCCGGTGCGGGCTGGCCCGCGCCGCGCCCGCACGCCGGGCTGGCCGGGGCCGGCCGTGGCCGGGATAGGAAGCAATTCCCGGTGATTATTTCTCATCGTCATTATATACAATTATATTTTTTAACACAACAAAAATGAGATTTCTCCTTCACATTGTGTTGTAGCATATTGAAATTGCAATCGCCGACGACTTTTTCTGTCTGAGACCTCCATGGTTTTACACTTTCTCTCCCGGCCGATCGGATGGTTTTATTTACAAATTTAAAATCGGAACTACTGCTACTACGGTAGCGCTACACAACACAAGGCTTCTGAAATATGAAATGTTCGTGCGATTTGTTCTCACCCTTAATATTGACAAAGTAAATACCAATTTTTTATAAAACACTGAGGAACTACTAAAAGTGGTTAAACATCAGAAAGCATCGATCTTGGAACAATTTATACATTGTAAACATAATCTAAAATTTGAAAATAGAAGAAACTTTCCAGGAGCAAGAGTATCAATCATTGAAACAAATATAACAAAATTTCTTATAATTTTAAACACTTTTGCTAAAAAAAAAATCAGGGGAAAGTGGCAGGGAATCACCTCAGATTGCACCACAGAGCATCTAGAGTCCAAAATTTTCCGGGGCCCTTAAGCGGGCCCCGGACCCCACGCCGTAAGGGCTTCGCGCTTCGCGCTCGCATTAGTCGCCGAACCAAAATTACCCCTACGCTTTAATTTTACCCTGGCTAGAACACTGAACTGACCCGAAGCATTAAAGATATAAACCGAATCCGAACCGAAACTGATCTTAATTCCCTCAAACTGACCCAAGCCGACCCGACAAAAAATAAAGTAAAACCAACCCGAACCGACCCAACCCGATAAAAAACAAAAAAACAACAACAAATACCTTGCTTTGACAAAATGATCACTTTTTTGTGCCTGCCCTTACCCACGTGGCATGAATTCTTTTGCTAAACCATCGTCTCTCTCTGTCATACTCAGTGGGTTGATCGAGAGTAACTTCGCTTACTGAACAAACGCATGGTATCATCACGCGGTATCATGAAAACTGTTACAATCTTATCTATTTCACTGTCAGTCCCATTCGACTGGAGAAATTAATACAGTGGCAACTTGATAGTGCGCTCGGTGGCCACACCACACAATGTGCTGCGGTCACAGTGACTGTGAATAATATTGCATCACCTAAATTTCTCAACTGTTTCGGTGTATTTCGGTTTATTTTGGTTTATTTCGGGTTTTTTTAAAAGATGGCTAAACCAAACCGACCCGACCCGACCCGACCCAAAGATGAAAATGCAAAACTGAAACGGAACGGACTGGACCCGACTGAAAAGATGGTCAAACCGACCTGACCCAACCCAAAGTCGGTTTTGGGTCGGGTCGGTTTTGGTTTCCGGTCGGGTTTGCACATCATTAATATAGACTACAAAGACTAGATTGGCAGTGCCTGCAGACACACGTTCTGCCATGGGCGGCGCCATATTTTAGCGCATGGGGCAAAAGTTGCGAGACGCTCACCTTTTCCCCGTAGGTGTGTATGTAAAAATGTATTTTTATGTCCGTAAAAGTAATATTTTTTACCTGTTGTGGGTTATCAATCTGCATGTTCATTTTGAAGTTTGGTCCATTTTATTTCTCGTATCAATTTCCCGTTTTCAAATCCTGGTGTGCGTTGCTTAAACAAAAACCCTGTATCCAGTTGTTTTAGTGTTAATTTCTTCATCAACAAACATAATAATGATCATTTTGAACGTAGTTTCCGTAGTTGTTGCGCTGACCTTTAATTTAAATTCACGGCAGCTTTTAAGGAACAACACCCAGATTGTTTTGTTCCATTGTCCCTCCTCAGGGTATGACATATGCCATATTTAGATGCAGTTTTGTACTGCTGGATAATAGGGGGGGGGGGGGGTGCACACCCTAGCTCTACAGCCCTTCACTAAAATTTAACAAAATTTAACAAATAAATTTGTGTTATTTTGCTCTGGACCTCTACTGGCGTGTCCACCATATATTTGATATTTAAAAAAATATGTATCACCAAAAATAATAATGACTGGAAAGCCAATTTTAAAAGCTACTTTTAGATGAAAAAATTACTGAAATTGCTCAATCTGTCCAAGGAATAATCACCATTAAAATACAATGACCCTAAAACCTATTTCGTCCGAAAATGCGATTTCAAGAATCGTCGTCACAATTGTCTTCAAACTTCACCAGCGATAAAACCTCAGTTTAAAAGTTAAAAATAATCAACAAAGTCATTTTAAAGGCCTGTCTTTAAAAAAAAGGGGGGATTTTATAAATCGAATTGTTTACCTAACCAGGGTTGTTAATAAAGATATTGTGTACTACAGTTGTTGGAATAAGTATTCTTTGTCATTTTCTTTGTTGTTCCAAACAGTCAGAATACACAATAAATTGCTATATTTTTGGATGAAATAGATTTAGGTTCCACATTTTTTTGCACTCGCCCCGTATAACAACACCAAATATATTGTACATGTATGATTTAAAAAAATGAAGACAGTAAGTGGGCAGGAAAAGGAAGCAGGCAGGGACAAGAAACATGCTATTTTTTTTACTTGGTCTTACAGAAACAAGGAAAGGACAATTTAAAGGAAACGTGAAGAAGCTTTTTAGTTTCAACTCCAGGTTTCTCAAGGTCTCCTTGTTAGTATAAAACTGGAGTGATCTTGTGATAGGGCAGACCACTCTTTGTTGCACCTGAACACAATGTTAGACATGGAAATCAATGCTACAATGAACATGAACTATGGATGATGGCTACCAAGACGGCTCCTCTTCATCAATTGGGAGGGTCTGGAGGGACTTTACAGAGAGTTCAGAGAAAAATCAACAAATACTGAAGCTCAGCACTGAAATAATTGCACCAATTGGCCTTTTGTTGAACTTGGTCTTTCTCTTCACAGTCATTCAAGTGAAGTCCATGCGTAAAATCATCAACATCTACTTATCCAATCTGGCTGTGGCTGACTCGCTCTACCTTATGACTGATTTTATATGGGCACTGTTTTTACATTTTAAAGCATTTCAACTATTCGTAAAAGCCATTGTAATTTTACGGTACACGTTCATAGCAGCTTCTAAGTTCTTTGTGGTTACCATAGCAGCTGAGAGATTCTCTGCAGTGCGCAATCCTCTGACGTTTAAAGAAAAGGCCTCTAAATCTCGAGCAGCAAAGATATCAGCGGGAATCTGGGTGCCTACAATTATTGTTGATGTGATTCTGTTATTCTTACCAGAGACTGTCTTCTCTGATGTCCTCTTTTGGATTACTTTCCCTATCAACATTGTCTGTTTTATAGTTACTCTTGTTTTGTACATCTATGTAGTGGTGAAAGTACGCAATCAAAGCCCTGTTGCCGAACCGTCCCAAGCAAGGAGGCAAGGTCCTCTGTATGGTTACAACCAATACTACAGCTATTTTCTTCATTCTGAACTCACTGCACATTGCATATGCAAGTATAGTAATCAAGTTACTTGATTATTCTGGGACTGCCCGTGCTGTTGCGTTGGTAGACCTTTAGCCCCACTAGTGTGGCCGCGGTATGCTGCGCTGAACCTCTGGCCACACACCGTGGTACCGCGCACTACTGAGGGCGTTTTCATAAAAATTCCAGGCAGTTTCTTACATATGGTTGTATTCTATGATGTCCCATCTATCACTTCTGGGATGCTTACAGTAGGTGTAATGATGTTCAATTTTCCGAGATATTCTTGAATCTTTCTGGAGCCCATATGCACTCGTGACACGTCCGGTGATGGCAGCCATTTTGAATGTGACAAGAGATAACCTCAAACTGTGACGTCGCGTTTATGCAAATTGCTTGTCGAGCGAGCGAGGGCGTGAGTTGCAAATGCGACAGCTGTTTTCTGTACCATGCATTTAATGTCTGGGGGCCACATGCACTGATCTCTATTCAGGATCCACGGCACAGGAAACAGCCGTCGCATTTGCAACTCGCGCCCTCGCTCACTCGACAAGCAATTTGCATAAACGCGACGTCACAGCTTGAGGTCATCTCTTGTCACATTCAAAATGGCTGCCATCACCGGACGTTTCACGAGTGCATATGGGCTCCAGAAAGATTCAAGAATATCTCGGAAAATTGAACATCATTACACCTAAGCATCCCAGAAGTGATACAGTAAACCTTGAGTGAAATCTGTTCAGTGACATCTTGTTTTGAACACCGGTTTAAGAACAACTTTTCGGAACATTAACTTTTACCGTTTTAGCTAACACGGTGTCTGAACGTGGCCTATTGTTACCAACTGCAGACAATACTTTAACTGGTCAACAGCCACCAAACAGCCATTGAACAGCCACAGCTGTTTGATAATACCAGCCACTTGCAGACAATACTTTATCAGGTCAATACAACAATCAACAGCCACACAGTAGCCACATCTGTTTGACAATGCCTGCCACTTGCAGACAATACTCTATCAGGTCAATACAACAATCAACAGCCAGACAGTAGCCACAGCTGTTTGACAATGCCTGCCACTTACATACAATACTTTATATGGTCAATACAACAATCAACAGCCACACAGTAGCCACAGCTGTTTGATAATACCAGCCACTTACCAACTTGGATCCAAACAAAACTGTCATTGTCGCAATAAGGCTGAAACGATACGCCTGTGTCACGATACGATACGTATCACGATACATATCAAACGATACGATATATATCGCGATATATCTTGGTATAAAAAAAAAAATCATAACAGATGAACTAAATCAGGGTCTAAGTCCTCTTTAATCTGTCTCTACTCGTTTCTGATAATACACAAATACAGTAAGGTACTACCGTAATTTTCGGAATAAAAGCCGCGCGGCGTATAAGCCGCACCGACCGCAGCGGTTTCAATTTTGTAAGGCCTCCAAATTCTAGTCAAAATGCTCTGAGCTAGTTCCATTTACACTACAGAGCTATAAAAAGGGCCACAAAAGTTATATCAAATCATTTACAATCGATACTCTTACAAACAAATATGGAAATTGATGATGAGAAATAAACTACGGGAATTACTGCCGGCTGCCCCGTCCGGTCCCCGGCCTTAAAAGTTAATGCATGGCCCGGCAGCCTGCGCCGGTGAATGACAACATTTTCCTGCAGCATGTGAGAGAGTATGCAAGCCACCGTGTGTTGTCTGTGTTCCTTCCTCCATGTCTGACTGGAGCGTTACAAATCTTGCTTTTGTGGAAACAGTTGCTGATTTGTTTTGCCCTAAGACTAAACAGGTCAAAACTTATCAAACTTGTGTGATTACTAGCGAGTAGTTACGTTGAAAGTTCAAGTTTCAATCGTAACTTTCTTCAAAAAATCAAAACCAAAGATCTTGTCCTGTAGCGTCGTAGGAAACGATGCTGACATTTTCATGGGTGAATCCATTAATTTTGCAAGGGGTGATTCAGTCCCCTTTTTTAGTTTTACATCGTTCTTGAATACATTTCAAGAAAAATATATATATTGTGACGTTGAACAACTTATTATCTAATAAAGAAATATTTCGAACACCATAACAAGTATTAGTCGTCATTTTTCCTTTTTTTAATCAGCGGAAATATTGGTAATTATTGTTCCCAAGAAAGAAAACCACCCCTTCATTACCACAAAGGTGTGGTCCGCTGGGGAATTAAGCATGCTGCCTAGTAATGATGGAGGAATCCTCCATGGTATCACGTACAGCTAGTCGCAAGTGTCTAAGACAGCTTTCACCATACTTTTTACCGCTCGGTTTTGGTTTCAGTTTGTTAATAACTTTATTAATTGATAATTCACTTCAGCAACACATCTCTTCTTGTACCAGTACATTAAATACACATGTGAATCTTATTTTTATTCTTCAAGGCTCGGCGTATAAGCCGCCCTGCGTATAAGCCGCAGAAAACATTTTCATGGGCAAAATCAACGATAAGCCACGGCTTATATTCCGAAAATTACGGTACATGAAATGCATGCACCACCTGAAGAAAAGGGACTCGACGGAGAGTCTTCATGAACTTTTCACGCGCGCGCTCAGAAAGGTGAGACTTCAACTCTTCGCATTATTATTTTTACATTTCGTGCTCCTCATGCATCGCAGTAGCTTGCAATTTTGTTTTGATGCGCTGCCACTGTTATTTATTATATTGTTATTAATAATATCGATATCAAACATTCGTACCGATATATCGCATAGTGAACGAATGTATCGCGATGCACCGATATATCGATGTATCGTTTCAGCCTTACGCACGTGTAAGCAAACGATGCACACAATGTACAGACTGAGCATGAAACAGTGTACACGTGCGATTAGTGTACACGTGCTGGCCGATGCATCAATCACGGGCCGTGCCATTGATAAACAGATGTCAGTTAGCAGTGTGTGGGAATATCACTCGACACTTCTTGCAAACCGCAGAGCACGATGCCGACTTATTCAGAGGAATTTTTGTAGTTTCGAGGAAATGGGACTGAAAGTAACACACCGACAAAGGCGAAATGGCGGCTTACAAAGGCAAACTTAGAAATGAGACGAGACAATCGGGACTTTCGTCAGACGGCCGATTTAAGCGATATGACAGTTTACACGATGTCGGTTCAGCCGGAGTTTACTGCATTTCTTTCTAAATAGTGCCCTCTTGTGTCCTACTTAAAGTGTGCCCTCTACATCTCGTTTCGAATCGGATCGCCACAATACAAATACTAATATATTTTTGATAAGACATTACTATGAAGTTTGTGTAAAAAGTTGTTTATTACATGTATAAGGCTTTATTTATAAAAGTTGTGGATGTAAAGTGTCTAAAGTAAAATATTTAATGAAGAACTTAAGAGTTAGTTTATTCAGCTCACCTGGGTCAACACAGGTAAGGCAGACAGGTAAGCCAAGTCAGCCGGGCTGATCAAACGCTCAACCGCAAGCCATCACAATCCTCATGGGACGCCCTTAGCCGTGGCCGTAGCCACTCACAAAATACCCGTTACAGATTGGGTCTTAGTATGAGATTTACTGGGCAATTCCACGGTTATTTACGTTACGTCTTTGATCCACTTCTGAGTTTCCTTGGGCTGTAATTACCTTACTGAAAAGGTTTAATAACTGTTATCCCAATGGTAGATAGAGTAGGCCTAGACCTACCTAAGCACCAAAGATGACATCCAGAAAAATGTGTTATGTATGATAAACAAGATGCACAAAATCAGTTACTCATGTTACATTTTCGGACATGCATCAAAAGCCAACTATACTTTCAACACAGGCGGGTCACAAATGGTCAGATTACATACTATGACGGGTCAATATCAGTCGACTGGTTTTGACTCGTGGGGCAGTCAATGAGAGGCTGGTCACCAATGGTCAGATTGCACATGTGGTTAGTACTATGACGGGTCAATATCAGTCGACTGGTTTTGACTCGTGGGACAGTCATGAGAGGTACCACTCATTGTGAATGCACTGTGGGACAGTCAATGAGAAGTGGGTCAAAATCAGTCGACTGGTTTTGACCCGTTGGACAGTCAATGAGAGGTACCACTCATTGTAAATGCATTGTGGATTACAATAATTCCCTCCATGTTTTTTTTGGGGGGGGGGGGGGCTCAGATAATTCATGTCAGTATAATATCGGGTAGTTGCTGGTGTTTTGTTAGGTGTTTTTTTAATTGTGGCGGGGCTCAGATATTTCACAGGATAATGGTTGCTGGTGGATTTCAATACTCCCTGGGTGTGCTTTAGGGAGGGGTGTGATTTTTTTTTAGGGGGGGAGCCTTCAGATAATTTACAGAGCAGAGTAGTTGCTTGGTGGATTACAATACTTCCTTGGTGGTTTTCTGTTTGATAGGGGGTGGTTTTTTTTTTTTTGGGGGGGGGGTCTCAGATAATTCTCAGAGGAGCCACAACTGTTTTGACAGGGATCATGATTCAGAAAACACCAGGCACTATGGGGTCGTTCAGACACCGTCTTAAATTCCCATTAAAACACTGGTTGAACTCGATTCAGTGTAACTTTCTTGCTAAAAGGGATGTCTGAACGCTTTTTTATTTAAACTGAATCGAGTTGAACTCGAAGATAAAACAACTTAAATATATTTTCATTGGGTTAGCCAAAGCGAGAATTTACATTTGAATGGAATCAGCGGAGTGTGACATTAAGGTGTGGTTGAACAGGCGTGTTCAAGTCACTGACCGAATTCACCAGCAAGCAGTACGGACGTCAAATTTGTGTGTGTTCTTTTTCGTGCCTAATTCGATAGAGCAACCATGTCCTTAAATGAACAATCTTCTTCTGCACAAGAAGTACCTGTCTCCCTGAAACTTGTCGGAGATACTATCAAAGCAGCATTGGGAGATTTCAAGGGGTATTTGGATACCTCGCTCGCCTCATTCAAAAAAGACAGCGAGCGTAAGCAACAGATGACGTCGGAACAAGTACAACAGCTGAAGCGAGCTTCGGAGCTGAGCTTTCGCTTCAAAGGAAACAAAACCCAATATGATTTCAATGCAGGTATTGTAGAGAAATTAGGAAGGGCAGAAAATTGTCTCAAAGAAGACGAAGGTGGGTCAGCAAAATCCCTGGTGACAGAGGTCATTGCAGATGTAAAAAAGTGAAACAAGCCGATAAATCTGACGCAGGTTAGTGGATGAACAGAGTATAATAATATATTGTCATTCAAATGCTTTGTAATTAGCTCAGCTTTTTCCTTTGTACTTGCCAAGCTTGGAATACCTGAACTGATGATGAGTTTAAACTTAGCTTATTATTCAGCAAATACAAGTAGTAGAAATTGTTTTTATAAAGCAATGCCTATAGAGGCATACTGCAAATTCTGTAAGATGTATTCAAGAGAGCCTAATGGGCTTTCGGTGACATTCTTTACGAAACAATTAGCATAAAATGTGAATTGCATTGACAGATTAGCCACTAAAGATTCACCGATACGTAAAGTAAATTTCTTTAACCTATATCGCTATACCCTTCTTACAGGCTGGACAGCTGTAGATGAATACCTAGGTGACGAGCTCGCTAGTAACTCCGAGGATGACAAAAGAATCAGACAAGCTCAAGCAAGGGTGGTACGAAAAAAGCGCCTTCAGAAAAGCGTCAACGTCAAAATACTACAGTGGAGCAGTTTTCTCCTTCTACTTCTGGCACTGGGCTTTTTCGAAGTTTTCAGCCAAACCATAGATTCATGCCTGGGGCTACCTCAGCTTGGAGCCCAGGACCAAAGCCAACGGACGTGTGCTTCGCCTGCGGGAAACCAGGTCATTGGAGACGCAACTGTGGACAGCAAAGGCAGGCAGTGGTGGGAGGAAAAGAACCAGCAGGGGGTAGTACAACTCAGCCCCGACAGTGGTGAATCAGACGACTCACATAGTGTAGCAGAAAATGTAAATACAGAAACAGGGTATGATATCGACTTTTTTCTTGCAAACTATTATGAATATGAACAGGGCAATGATGAGCCATTGGTCAAAGGCAGATTGAAAGCGGCTGTAGAATTTTGGAGAGGAATAGACGCAAATCCAACGGTCATAGATATTATTTCTAATGGATATAAATTGCCTTTCATTAACACTCCTAATCCCAGAAATTTCAAAAACAACAAGTCGGCACTAGAAAATAGCAGTTTTGTTTCTGAAGCGATATCGGATCTTTTGAGTAAAGGATTGGTTGCCGAGTGTGACAAACCACCACATGTAGTTAATCCATTGACTGTAGCTACCCAAAGTTCGGGAAAGAAAAGATTAATTTTAGACCTTCGTTATGTGAATCAATTTCTTTGGAAGGATAAGATTACTTTTGAAGACTGGAAAGTAGCAGAGTCATATTTCCAGAAAGGTGATTTTTTATATTCTTTTGACCTTAAGTCAGGTTATCATCATATTGAGATTTTTCCTGAGCATTGCAAGTTCCTTAGTTTTGCTTGGACCACAGAAGGGGTCACCAAGTACTATTCTTTTTTAGTTTTGCCATTCGGTTTATCCACAGCTCCATATATTTTTACAAAGTGCTTAAGACCACTAGTAAAACACTGGCGTACTCAAGGATACTTTGTAGTTTTGTACCTCGATGATGGTTGGGGCAGAGCGTGTACCGAGGAAACTGCCAACTTGATTGCTTCAAGGGTAAAGTCTGACCTTTTGTCGGCGGGATTAGTGCCGAATGTTCAGAAGTCACAATGGGTAGCTACGCAAAGTTTGACTTGGTTAGGTTTGGTATGGGATTCAAGAGACTTTTCAATTAGAGCCTCTGACAGAAGAATTGAAGATATTGTTAGCTGTATCAATGGCATTCAGATCAAGCTTCCCTATACCACAGCTCGGAAGCTGGCCTCAATTACAGGTAAAATTATATCTCTTGGTCCGGTAGTGGGGAAGGTCTCTCAATTGAAAACAAGGTTTCTGTACATGGAAATTATACAGAGAGTTCACTGGGACTATGAATATAAACTTGTTAGCGACTGCAGAGTCATTGAGGAATTAGTTTTCTGGAAGTCAGAAGTTCAAACCTTGAACAAACGGTATTTATATGAATATTCTCTTCCCAAATGTTTTGTATATACAGATGCGAGCCAAGTGGGCTGTGGTGCATGGACAGTTGGATGTGGAGGGGAGTTGGTCCTGCAAAGGAATTGGTCGAGTGCTGGAAAAAAAAAAAAAAGTTCCACGTGGAGGGAATTACAGGCGGTTTCCCTCGCATTGCAAGCATTTGCGAAGAGTTTAGAGGGTAAAGTAGTGAAGGTTTGTACTGATAACAAAGGCGTTGTCTCGGTAGTCAGCAAAGGCAGTATGGTAGAAGAGTTACTTGTACTCAGTCTGGATATATTCCAATTATGCAGAAAGCATGGTATTCAACTGGAGGTACAGTGGATACCCAGAGAGCTCAATCAAAGAGCTGATGAGATTAGTAGGGAGATAGATTGGGATGATTGGGGTGTATCATACATATTCTTTCAATTCATTGATAAAATATGGGGACCTCATACAGTTGATCGTTTTGCAGATGAAACCAATGCAAAATTGCCTACATTGAATTCCAAATACTCATCCCCTGGCACAAGCCAAGTAGACGCCTTTTCGTGCAATTGGCAAGGAGAAAATAATTGGTTAGTCCCCCCTATAAACTTGGTGGCGGACGTCCTAAGACACTTGAAGTTGTGCAAAGCAGAGGGCACTTTGGTTATTCCCTGCTGGCATTCAGCCCCTTTTTGGCCGTTGCTCTTTTCCCATCAAAGTTCGTTTCGAAGTTTGGTCAAGCATACCATGCATTTTTCTGATTCGTCAGATATATTCGTCCAAGGTCGGAATCACAAGTCTTTGTTTGGATCACCTTTATTCAAGTCCGAAGTCCTTTGTGTCAGACTGAAGTTTTCAGTATGATAAGCCGCATGGCAAGGTAGCCGCATGGCAAGGTAGCCGCATGGCAAGGTAGCCGCATGGCAAGGTAGCCGCATGGCAAGGTAGCCGCATGGCAAGGTAGCCCCATGGCAAGGTAGCCGCACGGCAAGGTAGCCGCACGGCAAGGTAGCCGCACGGCAAGGTAGCCGCACGGCAAGGTAGCCGCACGGCAAGGTAGCCGCACGGCAAGGTAGCC
Source organism: Patiria miniata (assembly GCF_015706575.1). Lineage (NCBI taxonomy): Eukaryota > Metazoa > Echinodermata > Asteroidea > Valvatida > Asterinidae > Patiria > Patiria miniata. Next base: position 613,625 of record NW_024037064.1, on the reverse strand, counting down.
GCACGGCAAGGTAGCCGCACGGCAAGGTAGCCGCACGGCAAGGTAGCCGCACGGCAAGGTAGCCGCACGGCAAGGTAGCCGCACGGCAAGGTAGCCGCAAGGCAAGGTAGCCGCAAGGCACGGTAGCCGCATGGCAAGGTAGCCGCACGGCAAGGTAGCCGCACGGCAAGGTAGCCGCAAGGCAAGGTAGCCGCAAGGCAAGGTAGCCGCACGGCAAGGTAGCCGCACGGCAAGGTAGCCGCATGGCAAGAAAAGAATTGCCGAATGGCACGTATATAAAGAATAAATAGTAAATATAAATTACTTTATTAATTACCTATTTCTCTGCAGAAAATATAAAGACGATGAGTACTCTTCAACGTTGGCCATGATTCTTGACGCATCAAGAGCCCCCAGCACCACTAAAAAATACAACGCTGCTTTTTCCGCATGGCAACAATGGTGTAAGGTGGAGAAGATCAATCCGTTACCAGCCAATGCCAATGACGTGTGTCGTTATTTTATACATCTCTTCAATATTGGGGCTCCATTCTCGAGAATCGAATCAGTTTTCTATGGCCTTAAATGGCGTCATGATTGTTTTGCGAACTGTAAAGAAAACCCATGTGACAGTAGATTTTTACATAATGTATTACAGGGATTAAAAAGAAGATTAGCTAAACCTGTTGAGAAGAAAGAACCCATTACACCAGAAATATTAAAGGCTGTCGTAGACAAGTACGCAGTTCTGAGCAGTCTGTTAGATATTCGATTATGTACCATGTTGCTTATTTCATATGTAGGTTTCTTGCGTCATAGTGAACTTATCAACATCAGAAGATGTGATCTGCAATTACATTCCTCATATGTTAATATCTTCATAGTTAAAAGTAAAACTGACATTTTTAGACAAGGAGCCTGGGTGATCATTTCAGCAACAAATACATCTACGTGTCCAGTCAGAATGTTAAACAGATACCTAATCCTTGCATGGATGAAGATTCATATGAAAGTTTCCTTTTTCGACCAGCTAATTATATTCGAACAGAGAACAAGTACAAACTAAGATCAGGGCAACTATCATATTCAAGCGTTTTGGACTGCATAGTCTAAGAGCTGGGAGAGCAACGGCTGCGGCTCGTATTGGTGTGCTGGACAGGCTTTTTAAGAAACACGGACGTTGGCGTTCGGAGACGGCAAAGGATGGCTACGTCCACGAGTCGTTGGAAGACAGACTTTCTGTATCCAAAATGTTGGGTTTATAGATAGTTTATCAGCTGTAAGTTGGTTCAGTAAGTTGTAATATGGTCAATTCAATCCCTGGATGTGTTAAAAAAAGTGGAAATAAAACTTGATGTTTCCTGATTATGATTGTATTAAAAAACCCTTATTTCCCGCTCTTTAATTCCTGAGTATGATAATGTGGAATAAATAATATGGGCAATGCTTGTCATCGAAGTTCGGTGTTTCCCAAATGGATTGCATTATTTGTTGTTGTTAACCTATTTTCTTGCAGGTTGGGTAATACAGGGTGGGAAAATAAGAGGGTAGGCGGCATTGAAAATAATTTATTCGCGATTGAGGGGCGAATTAGAGAATAAATATATTTTCATTGGGTTAGATAAGCGAGAATTTACATTTGAATGGAATCAGCAGAGTGTGACATTAAGGTGTGGTTGAACAGGCGTGTTTAAGTCACTGACCGAATTCACCAGCAAGCAGTACGGACGTCAAATTTGTATGAAAATGTGTTAATGACTGATATTGCAATTGAATGCCTCTAATCTGCAATTGAATGCCTCTAATCAAGCCACTTGTTATCCAGCTTCATTATATTGACAGATACAGTAGAAGTAGAATGCCGTTAGCAGACGATTCCCTATCTTGGCAGTCAACTTTCATCCCACAAGCACAGAGATGGAAACTCAAGACCTTGAGTTCGGATACTTCTGTCTCGACACAGCTTAAACTGTCTCCAAGATAGCGACGCATCCTGAGCCGTGTCCGCGCAATGCTTGCCATCGAAGTTCGGTGTTTCCCAAATGGATTGCATTATTTGTTGTTGTTAACCTATTTTCTTGCAGGTTGGGTAATACAGGGTGGGAAAATACGAGGGTAGGCGGCATTGAAAATAATTTATTCGCGATTGAGGGGCGAATTAGAGAATAAACCCCCTCGGAGGGAGGGTTAAGCGAATAACCAGAACAAGTTTATCTCTTAGTACGATGTCTGAACCGTTTTAGCTAAAACGCTGCCCGTTTTTAGCCAGCGCAGTGACCCGGAGTTACGTAACGCTTTCTCCGTGGTGTGCTTTTCTATTAAAGCTATAGTCCATCATTTGCAGTCATCCGAAAAGTAACTGGCGTAAAATAGTAAGGGAACTAAACTCCCTTTGAAATTATTCTTTCTGGGAAGCTGTCATTTTGAAGTAATCAACGAAAGAAGGCATTTCCAACGGTGATTCTTAAGAAGCACCGTAGGAAAATTTAAATTAGCAGTTCGTTTTGTTATTCAGCGCAGCGCACACAAGTATTGGAACGACGCACACGCGCGCGCGGTTGTTATAATTTGTCGGATCAGTGCATGACGCCGCGTATAGCTGCAATTCAAAACAATTCAAAACATGATTCAGTAACTTTTGATTTGAAATTGAGATCTTAGAATGCTGTTTTTCTCGGAATGTACAGCTGAAGCTTAGCTGAAACTTCATCAGGTTAGTTGCTCAGTATCCTTCATTAGATTTTGAACTCTTTTGTTGCTGCAAACGAACAAAATGCACAAATTACAAATGATGGACTGTAGCTTTAAGCAAACAATGTCCTAATTCTCCTCCCGTTAAAAAAATCCAGTTTCAAGTCTAATTTCCGCAAGTTTTCAGACCACATGGTCCGAGTGTCACATCCTTCTCACTCGCACGCACTCGACTCACGATGCCATGACAAACCTGTAGATGTCAATGCAACAACCGATAACCGGAGCATAATTATCATAATACACTAATATATTCAACCAACAGGAAAACCTTGGCGTTGATTGGTCAATATTGCAACGTTAATATCACATGTATTTTCACATGACTGACATGTTGCGCGGGCAAGTTGATGCAGTAAACCTTGAGTGAAATCGGTTCAATGACGTCTTGTTTTGAACACCGGTTTTCGAACAACTTTTCGGAACATTTTTTATGTCTTTTTGCACCACGAAAGGTACAGAAAATAGACCCCAAAATGTACACACAAAAGGTGTATATGTAAGGTCGATATACGCGATACTTCCAAAAAATGGGGAAATTGCTGCGGCGAACAAGTAACTGTCATCATGTTTACCGGCATGCCACGCTACATGACCGGCCGAGGCTGCAATGTCAAACACGGCATGGCAACACACATCACACGGTGAGTGGCTCAGACCACGTGTAGCGAACTGTCAAAATGGAAGAGTTAAGGCTCTTTTTAGCGCACAGGTTTTGCCGAGGCGGATGTTCTATGTCACTACGTGACCTTAGACATTGAGATAAACTACCATATGAATTTGTCACCCCCGCTTTTGTTCACTTAAGTTCAGGTGTTTATTCTGGTGCGCTTTGTCTTGAGAAGAGTGCCTGGGTGATTAAATTTGATTAATGCGAACCCTGTGTAGCTGTGCGTTCGGTCGTGAAATTGGTATGTAGCATGTTCCATTCACAAAAGAGGTTGGACAATACGTGTTCAAGTAGCCTTGAGGGATGATGTGAATACAATCAGCATGACTGTTTTCAGACACATGAATTATAAGAAATACAGTGAGAGAAAGACAAGTTTGTTTCTTAGCTAACAAGTGAAATACATGTTATTTATTTCACGAATCTACACATACAATGATGACATATCAAACATTTCTCTGAAGTATTTATCTTCACAACCACAATGAGACTTTGCAAATGTCATTCCGACCACACTGTCTGCAGATTGACATTGACTTAATCTGCATGTCACAAGCAATGAAATATTAAAACAAATTGTCTTCCTTGATTATTTCTTTTGTACAACTACATTAGACTTAACAGACTTAAAAACTTTACTTCCAACATTAATGTGACTCGACAACTACCAAGAAGCGTAAATCTGATGAAGAAACACCAATTTAGGAGTAAGAAATTTCAAAGTTTTGTAAGAAAATAGTCGGACTCTTTGTACACGAGGTCTTAGGTGGCGGTGAGATATGGAATTCTTTTCCATTTGTTTCTCTACAACCTTAAGTTTTAATTACACAGGTCCTTTTATTATGCCCTTCTGTACTACAGTTGCTGCACATTATCTTATGTCTCGGTTCTCTTTGGCAACTGGGGGCGAGGTATTCAATTCTGTTTTGCTTGTTCATAAGTTGGGTTAAAGCATCAAGATTTTGATGGTTGGTTGCCTGAAAGTACTATCTTGTAATTCTGTCGTTCATTTTTTCAAAAGTTTGTTGACAAAATTTGCCAAGATTACCATGAAGTTTGATGGAGCGAGCAACATGTTTTGCGAGCACATGAATGTATAATGTCACATCATGGGAGGTATGTACCCGGTAGTAATCATCTACCCACGATTCAGCTTTCCTTTGAAACAGTTCAAGTTCGTCATTGTTCATTCCCAACTTCATATCGTCTTTCAATTTGCCAAATGTACACCATAAACCTTTAATTTTTTCGATTTTTGGGTGGTCACTTCCGTAAAACCTTTCCAACTTGATATTTTTCTGAATTCGTTCATGCTGTGGGCCAATGAAATCCGGGTAAGTAAACATGCCATCTTTGTCAGTGTGAAAAGACCAGTCAAAACCAAGACCCTGAACAAAATCTTCGAACGTTTTGATATGTTTACAAGTGGATTTGTCAACATTTTTCTTATTTTTCCCAATGTTATCTGCAGTACGAAGAAAAAGAACAAGTTGACGGATGAGTTGATCAGAAATGCGCAAATATAAGTGAAGAGGGTCTGGAATGATAGAAGAAATTGGGATATGTGGGAAAATGGGTGGGTTTTTACAAGCATAAGCTGCTTTGGACTTCTTTTTACGGAGACTTTCAATTTCTAAAATGGTTCGATCACATGATGCAGTCTCATCTTCTGACAATTTCGTCAACACATCATACAAATTTGATTTTTTGGTTTTGCACCATGGGCAACTGTAATCGGAGGAACATGCACCCAAACCCAAGATTGTGTTTAGAAATTTCAAGTCTGCACAGATGACATACTTGAGTCTGAACGTTTTACCATTCACAGTTATAGACTGCAAGACTTTAGAATCCAGTACAACATCCTTAAGTACTTCCATAATGGATCCATACTTTTCTGGAACCTTAGCAATAGCAAGGATAAGATCATCTGACCTCCATGTTTCTGTCATGACAACAAAGCCAAAATTGGTCACATGTATTCGAGAACCAACAGTTGTGCCATCACCGGTAATTTTAATTGTGAGTTCGTTTCCTTCTGTTTGGGGCATATTTTCGATAGCACGTCGTAATTTGCTTTCTAACTTTTCTTGCACTCCCTTGCCATTTGCCAATGCCTGAACAGTAAAAAGACTATTGAGTTCCCTCATGCGTGTATGCAGAGCATAAAGTGATGGAAATGATCCCTCCTCAAGGGACATTTCCTGGTAGGCCCTATCTGCAATCATATAGCTGTCCTTAATGTACAACATTCGATCAATGGATGATTTACACTTGTCTCCAACTGGGTACTCTGGAAATTGAATACTGTTGCCATACATGTCTTGAACAATCATTGTTTTTACTTCAACTCCTTCGTTTGAGAGCAAGTCTTTCGCAAAATGTACCGTGTCATTCAGATCTTTCTTTTTTTGATTCACCCAAGTTCTTCCGTATTTTTCCTTCATCTTTACTTGTCTGTGATTAGTGCGTCTCCCAATTAATCTGCGTAGTGTGGTTTGGGCTTTTTTCACTGATTTTTTGTGTTCTTTTGCCCTTTGTTTGGCTTCTTTTGCCTCATGCTCTGCTGTCTTTCTTCGCTTCTTCTCACTTTCCAGTTCATGCTCCATTTTACGCTTCAGCCCTCCTAATTTCAGTTTATAAACTGAGTTTTGTACTTTTTCTAGATATTGACGACCTTGTACACCCCCACTTCTGATTGCTTTCAGTGCTGGCTTCATGATATTTTTAACTTTCCATCTGAAACGATCTGTTACTTCTGCATCAAGAAATTCAAAATTGATAGCATTGTCCTCACATATTTTTTTCAGGACTGATTCTGCCTGACCTACGCCTTGTGGAAGTTTGCTCTCCCTCGCCATTAAATAAATGGCATAGTTATTAATTTCAAGTATCCAGTCTGAATCAACACCTGGATGGCAGTTGCCAAGGTACTTTGCTCCAAAACCAACAAGTACAATGCAAAGAAACAAGTTCAAAAGTGAAGCCATGTTGAAAGTGAACCAGAATGAAAAAACTGTACATGTACATTAGGGTTTCACAATAAAACAGCACATGAAATACAATGGTTGAAGGTCTTTAGATTGAATTGAAATAGAACAATGGATTGCAAAACTATTGGTTGATTTCTCAGTGTAAATCAAAACCTAAACAAGATATTTAAACAAACAACAATGTGCAATTCTTTCCCACCACTGACATTCAACCAACAAAATGGAAAAGAATACATGAATCACCACGTGCTATTTAAATTAAGTCAAGTTTATGGAGCTCATGACGATTTCCTGTCAGCTTGACGAATCGAAACGCTAGAAGAAATCCCCTGTGAAGAAGTCGCTTTTCAAGTGTCTTGTCTTGGTTTAGGATGTACTCCTCCAAGCATCTACGCTCGTGCAGCCAAACTTGGATGGTGTCCTTCTCTACATACGAAAAGTCTCCAGCAGCATTGACAATGCGATACCACCAGTTCTGGCCCAAAAATCCTGCAACTGATGCCCGAGATGCTCTGAAGACGCTTCGCCTTGACTGTGAGATTTCTTCTTTTGCTCCAACAGCACTTATGAATGTCTGAAAGGTCTCCCTCTGGATTTCAAAGTGTAGGGTGATTTCTGAGTCGCGTACTCGAGAAAGGTGGAGATTTTCTTTGGTTTTCACCCTTAAATCAATCTTCAATAAGTGAAGAGCGTTCGTCTCCTCACATTCTACTGGAATATCAACAATGTCTAATGTGGGGCGCCACTCATCAAAGCAATCGTCCCATCCAGTGTAGTGTACCTTGACCTCCTCGGATCCTGATGATGTAGTTCTCGTCTCAACAACTTCCAATCGGAACAGTTCAGATGTTGACCATGTTGTTTTTGTTGACTTTGGTGCAGGAGGAGTGTCAAGACGTGGTCCGTTGTGTATGGCACGATAGTCCAGTGTCTTCTTTTCCTTCAGATTCATACCCTGTTATTAAAAACAAGCAAGAATAATTAACATAAGGCCTAAACTTGTTATATAAAGTTAAAAGTTAGAAAAGTTTCAACAAGTTGTAGGTCTACATGTGTACTTTGCAATATAGTTTTGTTATTGCTGTAGCATATTACATGTTAAAGGTAAAATGAATGATTGATAATGACATACTTTCAATGTACTTTGGGCATTTGGAAACTGGGAAAAAAAGTCGGTCTATCTTTCATGTCTTTACTTAGTTGTAACTCATACAAATTCAATCTTAACTTCAATAACTAGTATCAAACTGTCAATAAAATCATAAATACGGTACTTATCTAAGTGTGAACAATTATTTGTTACTTTCCCATCAAGCATCTCTAGATTTTCTATATCATATCCGGTCATGCCGTACACGTGTGCATATATCCAAGCGTCTCCTCTTTGTAAAATGGTATGACCCAAATGGAGAAAGAGCGCACAGCTCACAACGTGGCAAATTTTCTTCAAACAGATGAACAATGTTTCAGTCAAATTTTACATTATTTTGAAGTTAATTTGAGGGCAAAAAAACACCCATTTAGTTCTTTGATTATCAAATGGCATATCTGTAGTTTTTTAAAAGCTTACCGTCTGCATAGATGTAGAAAACTGGTCTTACAAAACGAGCGACGGAAGACGTTGGTGATCACAAAACACGTGTTGAGAAGCGGAGTGACGCGATGAATGGAATATTGATCGATAGCTGTCATTGGTTCCTTTTTTCATCTAAGAATATACGGTGGTTTTTCTTGACCAATCAGGACGTATGTTACATCACTGGAAAAAGAATTATCTAAGCTATTCGATTGTTTTTGCCCCGGTGGAATTCGATTCTCCAGTAAGGAAATACGTTCAAAGAACGATAGCGGGCACTGCGAAAAATGTGCGCATCCACAGTAAATTCACGAAAACCGAACAATTTCAAAGCCAATTTTACGGTGGATTTTTTCTAAATTAAAGCAAATGAACACTCTTATAAATTTAAGACTAAAACAAACTTTATAAAACTGTTTTCCCCCCGTGAAATTGGCTTCACGGTTATGAAAATATGAATTAAAACGTACAAAAAAGCGCCGTTTTTCAACGAGATGTTGTCAGGAAACGGGACTGCACAGCTGAACGAGCTTAAGTGAACATGACAAATTCATATGTGTATTTCGAGTTGAACTTGCTATACGTAAAAAAATGTCTGGACGCTCAGTAGTGGTGAGCGACCGTTACAACTTTTACCATTTTAGATAACACGGTGTCTGAACATATTGTTACCAACTGCAGACAATACTTTAACTGGTCAACAGCCACCAGACAGCCATTGAACAGCCAAAGCTGTTGACAACACCAGCCACTTCCAGTCAATACTTTATAAGGTCAATACAACAATCAACAGCCACACAGTAGCCAAAGCTGTTTGACAAAACCAGCCACTTGCAGACAATACTTATTAACAATCAACAGCCCCACAGTAGCCACAGCTGTTTGACAATGCCTGCCACTTGCAGACAATACTTTATCAGGTCAATACAACAATCAACAGCCCCACAGTAGCCACAGCTGTTTGACAATGCCTGCCACTTGCAGACAATACTTTATCAGGTCAATACAACAATCAACAGCCACAAAGTAGCAACAGCTGTTTGACAATACCAGCCACTTGCAGACAATACTTTATCAGGTCAATACAACAATCAACAGCCACAAAGTAGCAACAGCTGTTTGACAATACCAGCCACTTGCAGACAATACTTTATCAGGTCAATACAACAATCAACAGCCACACAGTAGCCACAACTGTTTGACAACACCAGCCACTTGCAGACAATACTTTATCAGGTCAATACAACAATCAACAGCCACACAGTAGCCACAACTGTTTGACAACACCAGCCACTTGCAGACAATACTTTATCAAGTCAATACAACAATCAACAGCCACACAGTAGCCACAGCTGTTTTACAATGCCTGCCACTTGCAGACAATACTTTATCAAGTCAATACAACAATCAACAGCCACACAGTAGCCACAACTGTTTGACAACACCAGCCACTTGCAGACAATACTTTATCAGGTCAATACAACAATCAACAGCCACACAGTAGCCACAACTGTTTGACAACACCAGCCACTTGCAGACAATACTTTATCAAGTCAATACAACAATCAACAGCCACACAGTAGCCACAGCTGTTTTACAATGCCTGCCACTTGCAGACAATACTTTATCAGGTCAATACAACAATCAACAGCCACACAGTAGCCACATCTGTTTGACAATGCCTGCCACTTGCAGACAATACTTTATCAAGTCAATACAACAATCAACAGCCACACAGTAGCCACAACTGTTTGACAACACCAGCCACTTGCAGACAATACTTTATCAGGTCAATACAACAATCAACAGCAACACAGTAGCCACATCTGTTTGACAATGCCTGCCACTTGCAGACAATACTTTATCAAGTCAATACAACAATCAACAGCCACACAGTAGCCACAGCTGTTTGACAATACCAGCCACTTGGAGACAATACTTTATCAGATCAATACAACAATCAACAGCCACACAGTAGCCACAGCTGTTTGACAATGTCTACCACTTGCGGACAATACTTTATCAGGTCAATACAACAATCAACAGCCATACAGTAGCCACAGCTGTTTGACAATGCCAGCCACTTGCAGACAATACTTTATGAGGTTAATACAACAATCAACAGCCACACAGTAGTACAGCCGTTTGACAATACCAGCCACTTGCAGACAATACTTTATCAGGTCAATACAACAATCAACAGCCACACAGTAGCCACAGCTGTTTGACAATACCAGCCACTCACCAACTGCTGACAATACTTTTGGCCCCCCCAAAAAAAATTTCTGCTTCCAATAAGCCTTTTCGGAGTTCCAACTGCGCATTCGTAACCTGTTACAACACACATTGTTTGTCTCAAATGCCCTTTGACAGTACCCACAATGCACAAACAGCCTTTTTGTAAAGTCAGTGGCGCGATGTCAAAGGCCATTTGAGACAAACAATGCGCGTTGTCACAGGTTACGAATGCGCAGTTGGAACTCCAAAAAGGCTTATTACACAGCATTTGAAAATAGGGTGGGCAGGGATTTTTTTTTTTGGGGGGGGGGGGTATTTTGACAGGGATCCTTGTCAAGTCAAAAACAGTCAACAGCAATTCAGCACCCACAGCTATTTAGACAGGGATCATGTTTTAAACAGTCAATACCAGCAACTTACTGACTATGACAGTACTTTAACGAGTCAATAACAGTCAGCAAATATTCATTATTAACAACTGTTCTACGGGTCACAGTTGGTCAAGTCATTCTCATGGCCAGTTACTTAAGCAGTCAAAATGGGTCAATAATGTAGTTCAATGCATAGAATGCCATCGGGTCAAAAACGGTCACTTGACTGATTTTGACCCGAGTAACAGCATGGCTGAGTATGCATGTTTGCATCGGAGGGTTCTAATGGGCCAATTACATAAGTTTATGGATGTTGCATATAAAGGTAAAAGATGAGCTAGTATTTTTTCTCTTTTTTTCACTGCTAGAAAAAGGGTGCTTAGGACAAATTCAGTTTCTAATAGGCTCTTCCAGTTACATTATTAAGGCATTTTACATTGTTGTCAAACGAGAATATCAGTTTTCAAAATGGCTTCAAATTTATGATGTGATTAGGGTAATGTATAAACACGGAGAGACATTTTGTGACAAATGTCCAGTCTGTATGTACATTTAAATCCTCATTATAAAATATCAAATAATTCTTCACAATGACTCTGAGTTTTCTAGGTTTTGACTGATAGCATTCCTCCAGGGTACATCTTCACAATGACTCTGAGTTTTCTAGGTTTTGACTGATAGCATTCCTCCAGGGTACATCTTCACAATGACTCTGAGTTTTCTAGGTTTTAACTGGGTTATCATTATTAAGAAATATCTGAAAGGTAGAGCAAGAGGTGGGAGGGGGGAAAGAAATGTTTGAATTAACCCCACAAATCAGTGCCCCACTACCAGCACTCTTTATTTGTGGGAGAACATAGAAGAGCGCCAGATCACCCATTTTGATTACTTGTTTATGCTTATTCTTTAGGTACATGTAACTAAAAACTAACCTCAAGAATCAGTAATGGGTAGCTCAGCAAGCAGGTCATCCGTTCATCTGTCGGTCCTCCTCCCTGCTTCCGGTTCCTCGGGTTTCTGTTTGATGAGGCTGTCGGAGCCCTGACAATGTCTTGAGGCAGGCTCAACCTCATCTCAGTAGAGCAATTCCCTCATCAGTCAGTGGTCCTCACTTTGCTGAAAGGATTCAAATAACGAAAGGAAACATTTGAATTATTGAGCTGTATTTGTGCCAGGGCTCGAAAGGGGAAAGAAAACATTGAATTAACCCCACAAATCAAAGCCCTGCTACCAGAACTCATTTGTGGATAAACATAATAACAGAGTCAGATCGCCCATTTAAATTTGTTCTGTGACTTGATTGTTCCTGTTAAGAGGAGGCCTATACACAGCCTAATAGCAGAACAGGAAGGGGACAGACCTCATTTATCCCAGGACAAACCAATAACACCAGTAAATAAAGATGTGCTTCAAACCATGTTACAAGGCTATGATGGCATTAAGTACAAATTCTTAATTCATGGTTTTACATTTGGTTTTTAGGTTTTACAGGCAATCAAAAATTTAGGACATCAACAAATTTAAAATCTGCTCTTCAAAATCCAAAAGTGGTTTCTGAAAAACTAGGGTTAGAACTTAGACAAGGTAGGCTCGCAGGGCCGTTTCAAGACTTGCCACTTGATAATTTTTGCGTTAGCTCGATTGGTTTAGTTCCTAAAAGACAGCCTGGTTCATTTTGAATAATTCATCATTTGTCTCATCCTAAACATGGTTCCGTAAACGATGGAATACCAGATTGCAATGCAACAGTCAAGTATGCGTCAACGGAGGACGCAATAAAATTTTTGAAGAAAGTGGGCCCAGGATGTGTGCCATCTAAACTAGATATAAAGTGTTAACCATTTATTCTGGAATAGTCCATATTCTGGATGATTTTCTAATCATTTCAACATCTCATCAACAGGGTGTGGAGCATGTGTTTTAGAAGGCTAGGAGTCAACTTCCATCGGATCCTCACTCACTAGTCGAATACCAAAGTGTCAGTGCCATCAGGATTTGAATTAAATGTGCAACTTGGAGAAAGAAATTCCATTTGTCCAAGGTGTTGAAGCTGTACCACTACTTGCAGTAGTACGACGCAGTAAAATGTCCCCTTTTAGTGTCACTAAACTTGAGTGCACAAAATCTGTGCGTCAGGTCCTTCTGCGTCTTGCATGTGCGGTTCCGGTTGGATGTGTCGTCGATGCGTCGTGTTACCAGGATCACAGCCACTTGAATTAGTACACAATTGTATTTGGGAGCTGACTGTTTGCGTTGCGTGCTGGGGGAAATCCCCGCCAGCAAAACGGCTGTTTCATGTATTCTTTTCTTAAAACATTTTACTCCTTAGCCTTTTTATATGTACGTCAAATAAAGAAGAATTTAATCGCAAACTTAATAGACCCTCACAATTCTTTCCTAGCGTTAAGCAGTGATTTATTTCCCGGAATGTTGCCCATCTCAATTTGTGTTTAAATTTCCAAATGGTAATTCTTATAGAAGCATAAAACTTCTCAATTCTTCAGAATTTCGCGGCAAACTTACGTGACACATCGTTTTATAATGAAGTGGAGAACTTCGGAAACATTAATTTGCATTGAAATACGGCAATCTGGGAGTAAAATGCAGTGAAATACTTTGTTAGAATGACACAAAAAAACCGCTGTTATCCCGGCAGTTATCTTATACGCAGTGAATATGTTCCATGTACCATCGGCTTTTGTTACGATCTTCGTAAGAAAACTCGGTTTAAAGCCTAAAGGTTTCGGTGAAATTAATGTTCATATACCGACAGTTCAAATTCTCGCCATGAAATAAATTTTTATATTAATTACAGAAACCTTTCTGGAAATGATTGCAGATGACAAATTCGCTTCAATGTTCGCTTCGCTATTATATTCACTTGTATTTAAAAGGCCGGTTCCTGCTCACACAATCATAATGAACAATTTTGTTTGATAACAAAACGGATCGTCTTTCTGCGTTCCGGCCGTGTGTATTCATGAGGTCTACGGTGACTCGTGTTTATTTATTGCATCATTGTTGAGATAACAAAAGCGCACGGCTGGTCCTGCTCATTAAAGTCGCCGTGCTTGAGTGAACACACCCGTCCAGTCTGCAGATTCCCGCCCTCCTTGACAACTGCAGACTGATCGTCCGGAACGCAGATAGAACGGGAAATAACGGGCATTCATTATCGAGATGGGGCCTTAGGTACATGTAACTAAAAACTAACCTCAAGAATCAGTAATGGGTAGCCCAGCAAGCAGGTCATCCGTTCATCTGTCGGTCCTCCTCCCTGCTTCCAGTTCCTCGGGTTTCTGTTTGATGAGGCTGTCGGAGCCCTGACGATGTCTTGAGGCAGGCTCAACCTCATCTCAGTAGAGCAATTCCCTCATCAGTCAGTGGTCCTCACTTTGCTGAAAGGATTCAAATAACGAAAGGAAACATTTGAATTATTGAGCTGTATTCGTGCCAGGGCTCGAAAGGGGAAAGAAAACATTGAATTAACTCCACAAAGCAAAGCCCTGCTACCAGAACTCATTTGTGCACGAACATAATAACAGAGTCAGATCGCCCATTTAAATTTGTTCTGTGACTTGATTGTTCCTGTTAAGAGGAGGCCTATACACAGCCTAAAAGCAGAACAGGAAGGGGACAGACCTCATTTATCCCAGGACAAACCAATAACACCAATAAATAAAGATGTGCTTCAAACTATGTTACAAGGCTATGATGGCATTAAGTACAAATTCTTAATTCACGGTTTTACAATTGGTTTTTAGGTTTTACCGGCAATTAAAAATTTAGGACATCAACAAATTTAAAATCTGCTCTTCAAAATCCAAAAATGGTTTCTGAAAAACTAGGGTTAGAACTTAGACAAGGTATGCTCGCACGGCCGTTTCAAGACTTGCCACTTGATAATTTTTGCGTTAGCTCGATTGGTTTAGTTCCTAAAAGACAGCCTGGTTCATTTTGAATAATTCATCATTTGTCTCATCCTAAACATGGTTCCGTAAACGATGGAATACCAGATTGCAACACAACAGTCAAGTATGCGTCAACCGATGACGCAATACAAATTTTGAAGAAAGTGGGTCCAGGATGTGTGCCATCTAAACTAGATATAAAGTGTTAACCATTTATTCTGGAATAGTCCATATTCTGGATGATTTTCTAATCATTTCAACCAGTGTTGTAGTCGAGGCCACAACCTCCGAGGCCGAGGCCAAGGCCGAGGCCACAACCTCCAAGGCCAAGGCCGAGGCCGAGGCCGAGGCCACAACCGCAAGGCCAAGGCCGAGGCCTCCACCTCCGAGGCCAAGGCCGAGGCCGATGCCATCTGTCAAAACATGTAATAAAATATAAATCACTAAAACAAGGCTAAGATTATGTTGGAGTTTTAACATCTTTTTAGTTGAATTCACTGAGTTTTGGAGTGCCTGGCTTACAAATTTACAGCTTGCATTGGGTTTCCTCTTGTAGGGAGTCCGGCGAATTTTATTTTTTAAAGAAAGAAATCTCAAGTTTGGTATCACTGAAAGCAAATTACACAACAAAATCAATGGCGTTTGAATCAGGCTCATAGGTGTTTGCCCTTTGGAGATACAACAATTTAAATCAAATTTTGAGTTCCTATTCTGTAAGATTTACATTATTTACTTTTAGCATGTTTTATAAATCTTATTTTCAAAACCTATCAAAAATGCTTAATATCATAGGAATCCCCATTAAATAAACAACAGCTTGATTTTTGCATCAGGTTTTTACCACTCATAACCAAAAAGTTACGACCCCCTCCCCCGACCTTCGCACTGTCCAGGCGCGCGCCGAGCAAACACCGCGATGCGACCAGACAATGCCAGACGGCCCGCCGTTACGCACGGGCAAAGCATAGTTCCAATCCCGCTCCACACAACGGGATAAGTGTCCACGCATTATCCCGCTCCAAACAACACGGCAACACGGAACATGCGTGCATGATATCACTCAGTTCATCAAAATGACCATGAATTCTCGGATCATCCGATTTGAATCCAATGGCTTCGAAGAATTTTAAGATCATGGCAAGAGGTAGGGAGTCCAGAGGTTTTGGCCGTATATCTGTAACCACGCAAAATTAGTCAATTTCAAACCGTGCTTATACATGTAATAAGTATCAACATGGCTCTAAAAATACAAAAAAAGTATCCTGGTACCACGAGGAATACTGACTCCTATTATTAAAACATTCATTCAGAACTTTGCATTCATTTGGATGGAAAAACGAATTCTGAAATCGCGCTTTCCATATCGACCATTTGCGCCAAACATTACCGTGTGAGCCGGAACTTTCATTTAAATCACCGTGTAAAAATAAAATCTACTTGATAAATCGTAACTGTTTTTATCATATCTTTATGAAAAAAATGGTACGGACTAGTACACTCGATCGTACCCAGAAAGTTCAGACTTTTACTGAAACAGTGGCCTATAAAAAGAAATGATTAAGCTTGCCGCACCTTGCCGCAAATCATTTTTTAAAGGTCGGGGTACAGAGGCGAAACGAGAAAATTGTGTACAACCCTGCAACCAGACCAGTCTACTACCACATGTTATTGTACGCAGATGGGATTGGTGCCAGACTTATGTAGTCTGGCACGCGGTAACAGTTATAACGCTTGCACGCGCGCACGTGGAAAGCTGAAGCGCAGGCTAGGCGAAGATGCTACGTACGTGAGTACGTTCAATGCAACCATTTCCAGTTCATTCGTGCGTACATTGTATATGCGTTCTTTTCACGGAACCCACTGCGGCAGAATCTCGAGGGTTTGATACGGTAAAAAATTAAAATTAATTAGAATAGAAAACACATCAAAATGGGCGGCCTCGAGCCGGCCTCGACCGATTCGCCGAGGCCGGAAGGCTCCGAGGCCGAGGTCAAGGCCGAGGCCTTGCACCTCCGAGGCCAAGGCCGAGGCCAAGGCCATGAAAATCGGCCTCGAGGCCGGCCTCGAGACCTCCAACACTGATAATCACAATGCATTCCTTAATCCTAACAGTCCTGAATCCTCCAATTTCAATATGATTTTTACATTTCATGTATAGTCAGCGTGGTCAGGATTTGCTGGCATGCATCATGCAGGAACATGATGATGGAGGAATGGAGGTCATTCTTTGCAGGCAGGAGCCTGACATTGCTCATTTAATTAATGTTCTTGAAAACTTCTCAAGGAAACTGTGTACTGTATGTTCTAAATGCGTAAACAAAGGATTTGACATGTAGGCCCTACATGTAGGTTACATTGCCAGGGCCGTCATTAGGCTTTTCTTTTTCGCCCTCAGTCATATAATTGTAGAGTATTTTTTCCATTAATTTCAAATTTGACCTGGGACTAAAATGACTTGAGACTTAGTTGACATTGGACCGACTTTATACATTTGTACCTGGGACCAAGTTGACCTGGAACTGAGTTGGCCATGCTGTCTCAGACGGTCAGACCCCGTCAGTTAGGGACCGAGTCGTTAACAGTCTTGTGGTTGTTGGGTACCGAGTTTACTCCAAACCCATGTAATGCATGCTCTTGTTCTTGTTGTGTACAAACACAAAAGTCACGTAACTGTACAAGAACTTGAATGTGTACTTTAATTTGCCATCTAGACCTATTGGTTGTCTCTCGGACGCTGTGGAGGAGGTTTGCCTACAGTTCTTCTTATGCGGAGTGTACGGCATTCCACCATGACACGCAGATGACGTACCCTGCCCTGACGAAGGATACCTTCAGAAAATTTGACAACTTTCATCGGTGAGCATCTTGATATTATTTTACTTAGAAATTGATCATGGCATGTATGTACATGCATGTACATACATCATGTACATGTTTACATGTATGTCTGTGCCTATAGAAAAAGATAAAATATGAAACTTTCTTATCTTCTATAGTTTTTAACACTCATATTCAATACAAGAAAAATCCCAGCAAAGTTGTTTAAGATAAGGCACAGACAAAAATCTTGAAAAAAACCTGGCAATAATTTTCAACAGAGACTTTTGAGACACTTCCTTTTACCTGTCCTTTTCATTTTTTTTACGTCACATTTAATTTAATGTGCACATGTTCAAATCGACGTCAACACCAGAAAAGGACTGGTGTATTTGCTGCCACCATGCATCTCAAAGTATCCCATTAACTTTGTTCCATTTGTTATATTCTTGTTGTGCTTTCAGGTTTTGAAGAGTTTCTTCCTATTTCTGGATTGAAGATGGCAACGACATGCATGGCCGCGTATAATGGACGAGCTTTGGATTCCTCCGCATCTGATCTGTACTACCCACCCATTGCGATTGAACTCCATATCAGTTCCTGACCATGCCATGACATAGCCATGTTCATTCAAACAGCCCAACCCCCACTCTGAACATTTCTAAATAGTCCATGGTGTGGAGTACACGTACATGTATTTTTAGTGTGATCTGTATTGGGAGTGGTAGGTGTAGTCTGTTCGCTGCCTCCCTGTCCCAGATGCTTGAATAACATAGTTGACGTAAACATTTCATATATAAATGAATATCTTACTGCCAGGGGGGGGGGGGGGGGGGGGGTTGAGAGAATTGAGATAGTTTGGGAATTTAGGAGATAACTGACATCCCCCACAGTGTGACACTTTTAGAGCGCACCCATGCATTTTCGGTTTCACGAACTGACACTGATCTTAATTTTACCAATTAAATCGCTTTTTAATGAAAAATTTGTACATGTATAATCGCACCCGTACACGGATAGATGTATTGCCGCATCATGCTTGGGTGTCAGTTCGTGAAAACAAAAATGTACGGGGTGCGCTCTAAAAGTGCCGCACTGTGGCGGATGTCAGTTCGTAAAACCCAAAATATCCCGATTCTGTAAACACGCGCGCGTACAGTGCACACACGGATGCGAGAGTGTCGTTCGTAGTGACGGTGACAATCTGTACCTGATTTCACGACACTTATTGTAACCTACGATGCATCGTTGTATCCCTAGGATGACGCATCCTGTGATTCATTTCACAAAATATGCTGTAAGTGCGACACGTCGTAGTGTATTCAAAGGACAAAAGGTGACTACATGTACATGTATTTTCATGTTATGTATTTATTCAAAGAACAGTAAATAGTCGTCGAAAAGTCAACAAAGAGTCGTCGATTGTACTTGTGAAAACTTTTCTAAAATATTTAACAAAATTGACGATGTATGATGCATTCACACTGGAAAAGAACTTCACAGTGGACTGTGTTTGCATCAAATTGTGAAGTGATGTGCTTTGTAAATCTGGTGCAGGTCATCCAGGTACGTGTACACGTACGTATGTGAAATTTTAATGAAGCGAAATTTTGAAACCTGAAATTGCCATCACCACCACTCATGAAATAGTGCAGTTGAACTGCAAGCTCCTTTCTCCAACAAAATATTAATGATAAATAAATATTAAAAAAAAGCCTTTACTGTCTTCAGGTGTGAGGGTATGCTTAAATCCATTTGCCCTTTCATAAAGTTGAATTTTTGAATCACTTTCTTGAATCAACTGCAACTACCCTATTTAATTTTTCAGACTTTTCATAGTTTTATCACTTGCCAAACCTGATTTCACTGGTTCAGTTCATGCCTGCATTACATGTGCACTTTATTTACTTGTAAAATATGGCTGTTGTGAAGTTTCACTTCTGTAAATGAAACTTTTTTTTTTAAATGATATGGATTGGTTGTGAAATAAAGAATGCGTTTATTGCCAAACAAAAACCTATTTGTTATTGTTTTGTTTATAAAGCTATAGATCCAATTAATTGTCAGCAACTTCCCCCAGAATATTAAGAGGATAGAGTGTCTCATACTGATGGCAAATTCATGCTTGGTTTTGGATTGTGCTGCTTTCATATGCTGTACAACACTCACTCACTCACTCACTGTACAACACTAAACATTTGTGAATTTCGGATTGTGTGTTTATTTTGTCCACAGTGAGTGTTTTCATCTAAAGACAGATGGTTCTTTATTTCTATGTAATCTGTTTTGCATTTTATGTATTTTTAAATTTTATTCAATGTCTTGCGATTGTCCGTAAAATGCGATGGTTTTACGTACACATATGTACATGTGTACACGTTGTACGGCGCTTTTGTGTACACAACACACGCGGCGCTAGGCCAGTTGGTACCCGCGCACCAGTTTGCATGTATTAGTGGGATACTAGATCGTGAACCAGCGATGCAGCAGCCCGAATTCTCAGCGAAGCTTTGGAATTGTAGGCTGACTTTCAACGTCTATATTTTATTTTAAAATGTCGACCCAACCAAGAAAAAGTATGATTTGGCTATTTTCATAACTGAATAATGGTATCAACATAAAGATTTCTTCTGAAAAACTGCATTTCGCTTTTCTTGAAGGGCTTTTAAAAGTCTTCGATACGCGAATAAATTCATCCCGCATTGCAACAATGTTGGCGAAAATTCCCCTTAAACACACCTTGGCATATAAATTATACCCCTTTCTCATTTATTTCCTAAAGAAAACATCATATCCCGTCATTGCCTGTCATTTATGATAATAAAACGTATTGCTAAAGTGTCTAATTTTGACATTATTTGGGACGAAACATCGATGTTTTTTTCTGTATGTGGACAGCGCCATGTTGTGTGGAGTTCACAAATACAGAACTAACGCATAACAGAACCTTTGTGTGTGTGCGCGCTATGCATGTGGAACTGCCGTGGGGGCCAGATTCACAGAATTTTCCTTAATAACTCCTATGAACATCTATGGAAATTAACAGCATGCAAGGTTTGGACCCATTCATGGATTCCCAAATTGCAAACCAAGTACAAATTAGAAGCATGGGGGAGGAGCCAATTCACAGAAATTTTCAAAAGTGTGTCACTTGACACGCAAGAAGGTATGCGAGAAGGTTGTCATTCATTTGTGGCTTCCCAAATTGTAACAAGGCAGTGGGGGATTTACAAAAATTTCCAAAACTGTGTCACATGACAAATCTTTGGAAATGATCTTCTTTTGTTTTCTTCAAATTGAGAGCATGGCATAAAGTTGTCAACCATTCGAGGATTCCCCAATTGCAAACTAAGTACCGGTACCAATTGGAACACATTCGGGAGATGGCAGATTCACAGAAATTTCCAAAAATGTGTCACTTGACACATCTTTGGAAAGTATCTTATTTTGTTTTCTGCAAATTGACAGTATGCCAGAAGGTTGTCAACCATTCGTGAATTAAGTACAAATTAGAACACATAGGGGAGTAGGAGGATTACAGAAATTTCCAAAAATGTGTCACTTGACACACGTTTGGAAACTGTTAGCATGCGACATGTCACTCATTTGTAAATCCCCCGAATGCAAACCGAGTACAAATTAGAGCACAACGGGGGATTTAAAGAAATTTCCAAAAATGTGTCGCTCGACACATTTGGGGGGGGGGATTAGAACACATGGGGGGGGGGCAGATAAACAGAAATTTCCACAAATGTGCCTCTTGACACATGTTTGGAAATTGACATCATGCAAGGTTGTCACTCATTGAGTTGACGTCATTGAGCAAGCCCTATTGCAAACCAAGTACAAATAGCAATGCATGGGGGGGGGGGACCAATTCACAGACATTTCCAAAAATGTGTCACTTGACACATGTTTGAAAATAGTAATAATAATAATAATAATGAACATTTATAAGGCGCCGATATCCGCCAAGCAAGACGCTCATGGCGCACAATACATACAAAACAATTACAGTATAAATTAAGTTAAATTTGAATAACAGAAATTAGTGACAGAAGTAATAAACATCAACTCATTAAACACAAAAACGTGAGGTAAACATAGGAGTTTTCACAGAAGATTTAAATACAGACAATGATGATGACTGGCGAATTTCAAGGGGTAGATTGTTCCAGAGTTTGGGAGCGGCGCTTGAGAAAGACCGGTCTCCCCAAGAGTGGTTTTCGTATTGCTACAAACATAAGGTCTATAGCTGTCCCTAGGCGTACCTCACGATACGTCAGACGATCAGATGATCCTCGTAGAGAAAGGGGGTTTAAACCATTCGGAAAGTGCCTTTAAATGAGCTTGACGACCAGTTATAAAGATCCAGTCATTGCCAAGCTCGGCACGAGGGGATACAAATGTTTACAGACACAAAGATGGCAACAAGTAAAACGACAGACAAACGAAAATCTTTTTTGCCTGGAATTGAATTATTTATTTTAGTTGAAGGTATTATATTATTATCAGAGCTATAAGTATAACTTCCATTAGGCCCAAAAAAAAAATAAGTCGGTCTCTGGTCAGCGCGCGCGTCGATTTTAATCATGCGCGTCGATCTTTTTTTTTTCCAAAATGTTCCGCAGTAGCTCCAACAGAGCCCTCTATTTCCGCACCTCCTCATTTTTTTTTACCAAGAAGCACCAAGGAATGGGAAATTGCACCAAGGCAAATGATCGAAAGCACCAAGGCAAATTATGGAGGACACCAATGTACACGAGGACACCAAAAAAACAAAATAGTACCCCACCTTGTCTGTACAAGCCAAGCTTGAAGAAAAAAAAAAAAAAAGCCAAAAAAAAAAAAAAGCCGCGTGGCCGCGTCAATTCCGGAACTATGGTCTGACCAGAGAACGAATATTTTTTTTTTTTGGCCTTAGAAGAATACGTTGTTTTTTGTTTTTTGTTTTAATTTTTTTTTTTTTTTTTTTTTATATATATATATATATTTTTTAGAAGGAAAATTGGGGAGGACTAACCAGCATGGCTAAGAGGATATTTTTTAGAAGGAAAATTGGGGAAGACTAACCAGCATGGCTAGGAGGATATTTTTTAGAAGGAAAATTGGGGAAGACTAACCAGCATGGCTAGAAGGATATTTTTTAGAAGGAAAATTGGGGAAGACTAACCAGCATGGCTAGGAGGATATTTTTTAGAAGGAAAATTGGGGAAGACTAACCAGCATGGCTAGGAGGATATTTTTTAGAAGGAAAATTGGGGAAGACTAACCAGCATGGCTAGGAGGATATTTTTTAGAAGGAAAATTGGGGAAGACTAACCAGCATGGCTAGGAGGATATTTTTAAGAAGGAAAATTGGGGAGGACTAACCAGCATGGCTAGGAGGATATTTTTTAGAAGGAAAATTGGGGAAGACTAACCAGCATGGCTAGGAGGATATTTTTTAGAAGGAAAATTGGGGAAGACTAACCAGCATGGCTAGGAGGATATTTTTTTATAAGGAAAATTGGGGAAGACTAACCAGCATGGCTAGGAGGATATTTTTTAGAAGGAAAATTGGGGAAGACTAACCAGCATGGCTAGGAGGATATTTTTTTATAAGGAAAATTGGGGAAGACTAACCAGCATGGCTAGGAGGATATTTTTTTAGAAGGAAAATTGGGGAAGACTAACCAGCATGGCTAGGAGGATATTTTTTAGAAGGAAAATTGGGGAAGACTAACCAGCATGGCTAAGAGGATATTTTTTTATAAGGAAAATTGGGGAAGACTAACCAGCATGGCTAGGAGGATATTTTTTTAGAAGGAAAATTGGGGAGGACTAACCAGCATGGCTAGAAGGATATTTTTAGAAGGAAAATTGGGGAAGACTAACCAGCATGGCTAGGAGGATATTTTTTAGAAGGAAAATTGGGGAAGACTAACCAGCATGGCTAGGAGGATATTTTTTAGAAGGAAAACTGGGGAAGACTAACCAGCATGGCTAGGAGGATATTTTTTAGAAGGAAAATTGGGGAAGACTAACCAGCATGGCTAGGAGGATATTTTTTAGAAGGAAAATTGGGGAAGACTAACCAGCATGGCTAGGAGGATATTTTTAGAAGGAAAATTGGGGAAGACTAACCAGCATGGCTAGGAGGATATTTTTTAGAAGGAAAATTGGGGAGGACTAACCAGCATGGCTAGGAGGATATTTTTTAGAAGGAAAATTGGGGAAGACTAACCAGCATGGCTAGGAGGATATTTTTTTATAAGGAAAATTGGGGAAGACTAACCAGCATGGCTAGGAGGATATTTTTTAGAAGGAAAATTGGGGAAGACTAACCAGCATGGCTAGGAGGATTTTTTTTATAAGGAAAATTGGGGAAGACTAACCAGCATGGCTAGGAGGATATTTTTTTATAAGGAAAATTGGGGAAGACTAACCAGCATGGCTAGGAGGATATTTTTTAGAAGGAAAATTGGGGAAGACTAACCAGCATGGCTAAGAGGATATTTTTTTATAAGGAAAATTGGGGAAGACTAACCAGCATGGCTAGGAGGATATTTTTTAGAAGGAAAATTGGGGAGGACTAACCAGCATGATGCTGGC
This sequence comes from Patiria miniata, assembly GCF_015706575.1. Lineage (NCBI taxonomy): Eukaryota > Metazoa > Echinodermata > Asteroidea > Valvatida > Asterinidae > Patiria > Patiria miniata. The sequence continues at coordinate 589,725 of NW_024037064.1, read as the reverse complement.
GAATTTCAAGGGGTAGATTGTTCCAGAGTTTGGGAGCGGCGCTTGAGAAAGACCGGTCTCCCCAAGAGTGATTGGTGCGGGGAACAGTAAGCTGTAGCGCTCCGGCCGAACGAAGACTACGTGACGGCTGATATTTCGAGATAATGTCCGTTATATAGTCCGGTGAAGTTCCTTGTAGTGACTTGAAAGCGATGTGTGGGTCAAAAGTGACACCTAGGTTGCGACACTTGGTGGAAGGATGGATGTGGCAATCTCCAGTCCTAATGCTGGTGATATTGAACTTGGAGAGTTGTTGTTTTGAGCCACACAGGATACATTCAGACTTGTTGTCATTCAATTTGAGACTGTTTGTCTTCATCCATGTCTTGATCTCATCAATGCAAGCATCAAGATTCTCCAGGGCAGACACAGCATTGGGTTGAGATGGATTGAAGGATTGATACAGCTGTATGTCATCAGCATAGCAGTGATATTGAAGGTTGTGTTTCTGGATGATCTGGCCGAGTGGTAAAATGTACATGATGAATAACATGGGACCGCCAACAGATCCTTGAGGAACACCACAGTCAAGGGAGGTAGGGGCAGAAAATACTCCATTGAAGTTAACAGACTGTTGCCGGTCTGCAAGGTATGAGTCAAACCACTGCAAGGCTGCATCGTGCACTCCCAAAGAGTGCAAGCGACTGATCAGGATGGCGTGATCTATGGTGTCAAATGCTGATGACAGATCGAGAAGCACAAGCGCCATTACTTTGCCAACATCCATCTGTCGTAGGATGTGATCGCGGACAGATGAACAAGTAATGTTTCTACACTATGGTTCTGACGATTTGCAGATCGGTGACTATCCAATAGATCATTATTCCGTAAATGCATCGACAGCCTGGAGATAGCAACACGCTCAAGTAACTTTGAGATGTACGGCAAGTTGGAAAGTGGGCGGTAGTTTTGGAGTTCTTTAACAATGCTGGACACACGTGGGCAACTTTGAAAACAGAAGGAACAACACTGCATTGCAGGCTGCGGTTGATAATCGTGGTGATGGCAGGAACGATGGATTCAGAACATTGCTTAAGGAGCCAGGTTGGTATAGGGTTTAAGTCACATGATTTGGCTGGGAATTTGAAGATGACAGTGTAAACCTCATCTTGAGAGGCGGAACAGAGACTGGTCATGCAGTGTCTCATCTTGAGAGGCAGAACGGAGACTGGTCAGTGTAGTTTGTGTTGGCAGGGTGGGGGTAGAAGTATCTGTATCTGGTACAAGGGGAGGTAGTGCATCACGAATCGAAGAAATCTTGGACGTGAAAAAAAACGGCTGAAATGGTCAGCCAGTGACTTGTCGGAATCGTACTTGTGGTAAAGAAGATTCCTTATTCCTATGGAGTAGCTTGTTGGCGACACGAAACAGTTGTTTTTGATCACCGGAACACTTGGAGACTATTTCTGAGTAATGGGTTCTTTTGGCCTTACGGATCAGCGAGATCACATGCTGGCATTGTTGGTGATGTAGTTGGTGGTCAATCTCGAGTGAGGATGCATGCCACCTGTGCTCAAGCTGTCTTCATCTGTGCTTAGCTTGGAACACCTCATCAGTGTACCAACCGGTGTCGGGCCGAAAAGAAATGACAGAACTCGTACTCAGGCAGCAAAGTACTCATACTCGAATAGCAGTACTCGGGGGAAATGGTATAGCTTGACTTTATACACCATGGCCTTATTTTATCAATACTTTCAGTTTGAAATGGTTGACTGGCTTGTGCAGAAATCAAAGTTTCCTGATTTTCCTTTGTGCACGTCCAGACAAACACAACAGCTAGCCGTGATTGGGTCTGCATATCGGTCTGACTGGGTCTGGGCCAATTATTACGCACAATCAACCATTTGCCATATGGCTGTATTCGGAATACAACTACTTGTACTCGTACTCGGAAGTAAAGTACTCGTACTCGGAAGTATAAGTACTCATACTCGGAGACCTGTTCTTGTACTCGGAGGTACAAGTACTCGTACTCGGTTACTTAAGTACTCAGGGATGTGATTGGGATGTGACAAAAATCCCTGAAAATGTTATGCACGAGTACAAACTCTGGCAAGCGCGAAGCCATTACGGCGTGGGGTCCGGGGCCCGCTTAAAATTTTTGGATTTTAGATGCTCTGTGGTGCAATCTAAGCTTTAATGGGCCATCATTGGAGCCAAAATATTTTGTTATTTATTTTTTCACTTTTGTTGCATTTTGTTTCAGTTCATCACCATCATCATTGATTTGTCACTTATTTGTAATTATAAGTACTCCATGGTGATTAATAATAACCATTGTAAAAGCATGAAGAAATATATAAAACAAGATTATTCTACACAAATGTTTGTTTTGCTTCATCCACAACTGATTTATCTCCTTGCGACAATATCGACTTGTTGGGCGCAGCCATGTTGGAAGCATCCGTACACGCCGTGTACACAAACACTCGACGCACATGAAACAACGTGCATAATCCACACGATTGCACTGTACTGTAGGCTCAATCTCATTATAAAGGCACAATTGACGAACTCGGAAATCACAAATTCGAAGTTCCATGAACTTAGGTTTTCTTTAATGCTGACACAACCTTAATAAACCAGGAAACATATTTACATAGTATGCACATTTAATTCGTTGTGAAACGAATTTGTCGTTCCTGTTAACCCATTCACCAATTTTTGCCTGTGTAACTTACGTTACTTGTAGTTTCTGTTGTTAATGCCTTCAAAAAACTTCATTGAAGCTTATACATTTGTTTGAAAGCTTTTTTTTATGTGTATATAAAAACAGTAACAACTGCAAACAAAGCCACCGACAAGACGATGGGTTTAAAATCTTTAAATTCGTCGTGAATAGAAAGGACAAAATCATCGATCATTTACTTTGGCAAAGTGAGGCGTTGTCAATTCGCATGGAAACCGTAAACTGTTGATTCCCCATATTCCGTCTCAATTAAACCATGCTTTAACCTCCAGCAATGTGTTACTTTCGATTTCTTTCACGTATTAAAATTATACTCCAAGGAAAACTTCATCGAACTGCAGTAACGTAAGTTTCAATGGTGGGTAACGTATGTTTCTCTTTCGAGGATCAAATTTTCGTTCGATAAATTGCCATTTTGTTACCTGTTTGTGTAAACATGCCAGCATATATAACATAGTTCTCCTCTAAACTTGTTTAAGTGACCAGAAAACAAAATACCAATCACGTTAATGGAGGCAGTTATCGCTTCCTAGCCCAAAATGGCGCAATATTTTAGTTTGTACACTAAAATTAAAAGCCAGATTTCAATTAAAGTGTTTTCAAGAGTAACCTTGCAGTAACTAAAGATGCTTAACATTCACCAACAAACCGTGTAATAGATTTATGTCTTAGGCCTGTTAACCATTTTGAACATTATTGCATAACAATGGTAACGTATGTTTCAATGTGATGTCTACACAACACCTACTATACTCTCATTTAGTTTTTGTGGCTTTGCACTGGTCAAACATTTCCACAATCCTTTTCCTGTCCTGATCCGATAACCGAAATAAGCGCTTTGACATCGAAGTGCGTTCTGGGACGCTAATGTGACACAGAACCTTATGCCTAGGTATCCACAGGTCGTCCGATCTTGCAGGCCATTTAAAGTATTCGGGAAACTTGTCACTGCTTCTCATAAAGTGAATGGAAATATCGTCGTCATCGGCCTCCAATACTGTGCCAATATACCACTTGTCTTCGTACACTGCCGCTACCCAGTCATCGGTGTTGTATGGGATCATGACTTTATCTGGTTGGACGCTACTTTGCTTGCCTTCCATATTTTGAGGAAGCTGTCTTGAGAGAAACCGAGGTTTCCATCCGCTGCACATTGTGTTTTGTTCGTACTCATTCGATGCAATATAGCACTTCTCACAGTAGCAAGAGTCATTCCTCATAAGCAAGTGGCCTCGTACTCCAATCACCGAGTGCACGCACATGGTGCCCGGAAAGGTTTTGACGTTAGACCATTTGTCGGCGATGGTTTGGGCACTAGCAACGCAGTCCTCCTTCGTAATAAAGAAGTACTCTATCTTGTTTTCGGGCTTTGTGTGGCGTTCTTGGCAAGCCCAAGCAAAAAAGTCATGAGCATCCTGTATTACGGCAGCTCTTCTCTTGACGGCTTCATCTGCTAGACGCTTCACGGTCCCCCCGATGCCATCGCAAGGACCTTTTCCATGTCCTGCCTCAAAATAATCCCACTGGGCTTGAACACCTCCAAACAGCTCACCGTGGTCACAAACAACGCTGAACATGGTCTTGTTTCTGTATTGTGCTGTCGGACTGTCTGTCCAGTAATGGACTTGAGATAGATCTGGCACTGCTTCTTTAAGCTTTGGCATCAATGCTGTGATAATTGCCAAAATTGTGGATGTGTTATGTGCTCTCTCGTCTGAGACAGCAACAAGGCTTTTGTGGACGAGATTACCTTCCTCATCTCGATGGTACACTACGATTGGGTGAATGGTGACAGAGTCCTGAGCCCAGTAACCACTTTGGACTTCTTCCAAAGGAACGCATGTGTAGTTTTCTGCAAAATCCATGTGGACAATGCAATGATCTGGAGGCAAATCCTGTTTGCATTTTGACATTGCACGATACTGGTTCTGCACACGAAGGACGTGTAAACGGAATTCCTGAACATCCTTGCTGAATCGTGAGCAGAATTCCTCTCTGCTGAGTGACAGTCTTACAAGTTTGGTCTTTTTTCTGCCGTCAGCTGTAACACGAGACCATTGTTCAAACTCCAAGTGCTCTGCTTGGACAGATCGAAGCAAACTTTACACGTCTTGTTCACTGTTGTCCTTGATGAACTGATCAGGGTTGGTGGTTGTTACCTGTCGCAGGGCCTTAAGGGCCTTCAGCTTCAGCGACAAGTTCTGGTGTCTCTGACACAAACAGGTATTGCGAGATGCAAATTCTACCAGCTTGATATGGGGACACAGATTCCTCCTGACCCTGTTAAACGCCGATAGAGATACATGTCGCTTCTCGGGATTTTCTGCAACAAACTTCATGTGGAGATTGGCCACATAATCAGTGAGATATCGTTTTTGTTTCTTGTCACCACTATCACCCGTTTTACACGCGTCTTTCTTTCCTGGCATTATCCTGGAATTGTCGTCCCTTTCCAAAAAATCTGTAACTTCATTATGCAGAGATTTCCACAATGGTTTTGTCTGCATCTTGGACCAGGATAGTTTTCCAGTTGCCCTTGCAAGGTTACGACGTCCTAAGCCACTTGACTTTTGAACCATAGACAAGAGTCGATACTTTTTGAGCACCTTTGAGCCCGATACAATGTTATGCAACACACGGCGCTCATATTTAGAAGAACTGCACTTCGAAGCACTTGCAAGCTCATCTAGGATAGCATTGGAGAATAGCAAGTGTTTCTTCACATGCTTACTTCTATTCCCATGAATACCTGCGTTCTTCAGCATGGAAAGTGTTTTGGATCTTGGCGTATTTGATGCATTTGTAATTGGTGTTGAAGACGTACGTTTAGCTTTGAGCAGTCTCTCATTGCGTTTGCGTATTTTTTTGTTCTGTCTAGTTGCCGCTTGTACTTGTCGTCTTAGTGTTTCGATGGTTTTGTGTGCTCTGTCCAGGCATTTGCTGACTCTTTTTCTCCTACGTGTTGGTCTGGCAAATGGCATCTTAACAACGAGTGGCGTTCGTCGAGTTGAGCGTGTGCTTGGTCCAGCATATGAGATGTCAGAAATGGCTGAATCATCTGCACTTTCTTCCTGCTCTGCCATGTTCTCAAGGTCGTCTTGCTCATTCCGTCTTAGTTTAGCTAAAGCTTCTCGGACATTTGAACGATGCTTCCGAACTCTCTTGTTCACATTTTGTCGTCGTTCCCGAACTTGCTTTTTGGACAACCGTTCAACGGGAACATAATATTTCTTCACCCTTCTGCTCTCTGCTTCCAGATATGTTTTCTCTCCCAGTTTCTGACGTCTTCTCTCACGATAAGCAGCTTGTATTTCGGCGCGTGTCTTGGCCATCTTAAAAATGCAGATGTATGTCGCACTGTCGCAGAAACTGAAAAGTAATAACAAATAAAATCAGATCTAATTAAATAGAGTTACAAGGAAGAACAGTTGGTGGTTTAGACATGCAGCAACAATAACGGCACAATATTGATGCTGTCCAGAATATTCTGTTTTTAACATTTACCATTACTGAAAAGTGAAAAACTCCTAGGTTGGACCCCGTTTTCCGAGTATTCCATGTTTTTGAGTTACATATGGTTAATCAAAGTTATTGTATAAAGAAAGACATAACACCAGCCATCCACATTTCCGTAACATACGTTACCGTTTGCGTAACATACGTTACCATTATTTTCAGGGCATTAATGTAATCAAAAGCAGTACCTGAAAAACCTGCTTGATATAATCTTGTATTTTAATTACCCAGGTAAACTCCAGTGACATTTTTTTTCAGTATTAGAAAAAAGTTTAGAATGTATCCTTCAGAAAGATATGTTGCTGTCAATAAAATGAAACTTACGTTACCATAAATAAAAGGATCCCATAAACAATTACAGTCACTGTGTAATACGTAATACAGTAAAAGCTTTAAGACGTGTTGCTCTCATTACCGATAATCTATTAGGTCGGCTTGAGCAAAACTGCAGATAAGCCGTCCACGTGGCAATTAGATTGAGATACACACCCCCATAACGATTAAATAACATGAAACTTACGTTACACAAATATTTGATCTAAAATGCCGTTATTCATGTAAAACCCTTGGTAAATGTTACATATGTTGATGGTATTGCATTGATGAAAACCCAGAGCATTCTACACAAAGTTTTTACTTAGTTTTATAATCCCATATTAGTCATGTACCAGAACTTACCAAAAAATCTGGTCCTTTATGCCTTGGGACTCCACGCAGCATGGTCAAGCCGCCATTTTTATCAGTGCAAAAGGTTGCTATGTAGCCGGTTGTGCATGGGGGCGCTGTTGAGATACTCATTTTCAAATGTACAATCATCATATGAGAAAAAATGAAACACATACGAAACGATGGTAACGTATGTTTCATAACGTAGGTTTCAAAGGATTCGTTTGAAAGTTCTTGAGCCAACTTGTAAATGCATGTTCGAGACATCCGGTTGATATTAAGAAGAGCGGACACCGATCCAAAAATTGCACATGACATTAAGTTTCTCAAATGCAGAAATATTGACAAAATGCGGTAACGTATGTTTCATACAATAAAACCACTTTTTGACTGTTCAGCAGGGAAATCGCCACATCTTCAAAGATGTTTTCTACATGGAATCTACAAGTTATGGGCATAAACACCAGACCACGTAATTCATTGAACAATCAAAAGTAAGCTCAATTTTTTATATTTATAAATATTCGGGTGGAGTGTCTTCCGAGGTAACGTAAGTTACACTCAATTTTGCGACACATTTTTACCTGGCAAAAGTTCTTTCGCAAAGATGTCAACAAACAAATTTAACACCAAATCATTTCGCCAAAATCATTATCATCTATATTACGTTTATATTTGCTATGAAATAGTCCACGTTTTTAAACTATATCCTCTCATTCTTGACATTTTGTTTTTGCAACATGGGAAATAGGTATCGTCGCTTGTATTCAAAACAATATGAACAAAAGAACGAGTGTCACCTCAGTCTCAATTTGGGATATTTATTGTTATAAAAAACCGAATTATTAAAAAACGCTATTTCCTTTGCCTGGTATTAGCCATATATTTTTGTAGGCACCCTTCAATCCATGCGACAAGGATATCACATATTTGCACCGATATACTGGGATTGAGCCTGTATGCTGTTGTGCACACTGAGCAATATTAGTCTGTACACCTGACCAGCCCAACACGTGCATCTTGGGTACCGACACAGGAACTAGACCTAAATAATCACAACCTCGGACCCGAGCGAAAAATCACATGATCGCGCTAGCGGCAACGCATGGTCTTCAACCTCGTTCTCGCATTGGTTATTCAATATGTGCGTGCGTATCGATCAACGAAGTAATGTCCGTAAGTAAATTCAGATATTTCGGCAAGCAAAACTCATTATGAAAAATTAATTAGCACATTCTACCACCCCTATTTTCTCAACGGATTCACACGATTCACGTTGGTGGACTTTTGAACCCCCAAAAACCGGATTTCCGGGAAAAAATGGAGAAATCACATCCCTGAGTACTCGGCAGTACTCGGTACTCAGAAAAAAGTACTCGACTACAACACTGGCAACACTGCATCGGGCTGACAGATGGTTGCCTTCAATCTCAGCGCACAAGAGATTCAAATCAATGCTGTGGAGGATGCGATGGATAACCATGTCTCACAGATAACAATGATATCAAGATGATTTTCAGAAACAAAATCAATAAGTTCTGTTGTCTTGTTCCGAATTGACCGGGCATTAATCATGCAGAAGGTAGTGTCTAGCTTGAGTTTATGAGGGTTTAGATCTCACAGACAGGTCGCACTAAAAAGCGTCAACACAGCGTCAACACATGACAGAAGCGTCAACACATGGCAGAAGCGTCAACACACTGTCAACACATTCAAAACACATTCTGAATTGACCAAAAAAGGTATACAATGGCAAAGCATAGAATAAAAGAGAATTTCCATTGGATTGAGTTTCCATTTTGTTGTTAAAAATACAGTATTTTCACGCGAAAAAATGACCTTTAACTTGCACGGCCGTTGTCCGCCATCTTGACTTCGCACAAAGCTTGGACTACACCATTTCAATTAGGGGTGTGTAGGTTATGACATTATCTTGTCATAAACAACAGAGGGCGCCTTGATGCAGAAGGATGCACTCTGATCTGTGAGAGACTGAGGGACTGAGGTTTATTGAACGATGCTATCACCCTTTAGCATAATGGAATGGTTCGTGCTGCCACTGAGGCAACATGGCAGCCGATCTCGTAGTGGCGATCTCGTTGTCCGCCATCTTGACTTCGCACAAAGCTTGGACTACACCATTTCAATTAGGGGTGTGCAGGTTATGACATTATCTTGTCATAAACAACAGAGGGCGCCTTGATGCAGAAGGATGCACTCTGATCTGTGAGAGACTGAGGGACTGAGGTTTATTGAACTATGCTATCACCCTTTAGCATAATGGAATGGTTCGTGCTGCCACTGAGGCAACATGGCAGCCGATCTCGTAGTGGCACGGAGAGCCAATTTTCTTGAACTGAAAATTGCAATTTTCAGACGTTTAACCTATTGATTTTAAGCCAAAATCTTGTTTCTGTCCATACTGTATGGGTTACGTGTACATACTGCTTTTGTCACTTTTAATGCATTTTGGATGTGTTGATGCCGTGTTGACGCTGTGTTGATGCTTTGGAGTGTGTTGACGCTATGTTGACGCTTTAGTATGACAGTCACAGATTGATGTGGATAAACCAAGTTTTGTGTGCATTTACATAGCGGGCTGGTGAATTTTGATTGAAGTAATCAGGGTGATGGGGTCCGTCTTGACTTGATGTGCGATTTCCAATTACAATGGGCATGTCAAAGTTGATCCCAGCCTTGCATCCACAACGAGTGCGCCAAAAACAACAGGTGCCATTGATCGGTTGAGAAGATTTGGATGGTGGATGGATTGGACATGTTCTGGGTCCAATATCACTGCAGATTTCAGCAGCAAGAGGACATGGACGGCAAAGATCAGATCCATTATTGAAGGAGTGCAGGTATATTGGCGAATATCTGACTCGCTGGAATGAAGCAGGAGCCATTGAGGAGTCCATTGGCAGATGCAGTGGCATTGTTGAATTTAGTGGGAGACAGCATTGGTGCATTAGCATATCAAGTGCTGCACTGGTGCTGGAGGAACATCCAATTGTTACCAGCAGAAGGTGTGATCTACTAGTCACAAAAGATACCTGACGTCTTGGTGCGCAGAAAAACTGCTACAGCCCCAAATGCACAGGAAAGGAAGGAAAAACTCCCTTAAAATGCTCCCAAACCAGATGATGTTACATATATTCTGGCTCACCATGTTGATCAGTATGCGCTAAAGTTCAACTTGACATGAAGACATGACTGGAAACACTGCTAAGAAAGAGGAAATCAGTACATTGGTGGAGAGCATGATGAGGAGCCGCCAGTTAGTAGCGCTGCACTCTATAACATCACTCATGTCAATACAACAATCAACAGCCACACAGTAGCCACAGCTGTTTGACAATGCCTGCCACTTGCAGACAATGCTTTATCAGGTCAATACAACAATCAACAGCCACACAGTAGCAACAGCTGTTTGACAATGCCTGCCACTTGCAGACAATGCTTTATCAGGTCCATACAACAATCAGTAGCCACAGCTGTTGGATAATGCCAGCCACTTGCAGACAATACTTTATCTGGTCAATACAACAATCAACAGCCACACAGTAGCCACAGCTTTTGGACAATGCCTGCCACTTGCAGACAAAACTTTATCAGGTCAATACAACAATCAACAGCCACACAGTAGCCACAGCTGTTTGACAATACGAGCCACTTACAGACAATACTTTATCAGGTCAATACAACAATCAACAGCCACACAGTAGCCACAGCTGTTTGCCAATGCCTGCCACTTGCAGACAATACTTTATCAGGTCAATACAACACTCAACAGCCACACAGTAGCCACAGCTGTTTGACAATACCAGCCACTTGCAGACAATACTTTATCAGGTCAATACAACAATCAACAGCCACACAGTAGCCACAGCTGTTTGACAATGCCTGCAGTGTAGACAAAACTTTATCAGGTCAATACAACACTCAACAGCCACACAGTAGCCACAGCTGTTTGACAATACCAGCCACTTGCAGACAATACTTTATCAGGTCAATACAACAATCAACAGCCACACAGTAGCCACAGCTGTTTGACAATGCCTGCCACTTGCAGACAATACTTTATCAGGTCAAAACAACACTCAACAGCCACACAATAGCCACAGCTGTTTGACAATGCCTGCCACGTGTAGACAATACTTTATCAGGTCAATACAACACTCAACAGCCACACAGTAGCCACAGCTGTTTGACAATACCAGCCACTTACAGACAATACTTTATCAGGTCAATTCAACAATCAACAGCCACACAGTAGCCACAGCTGTTTGACAATGCCTGCCACTTGTAGACAATACTTTATCAGGTCACTACAACACTCAACAGCCACACAGTAGCCACAGCTGTTTGACAATACCAGCCACTTGCAGACAATACTTTATCAGGTCACTACAACAATCAACAGCCACACAGTAGCCACAGCTGTTTGACAATGCCAGCCACTTGCATATAATACTTTATCAGGTCAATACAACAATAAACAGCCACACAGTAGCCACAGCTGTTTGACAATGCCAGCCACTTGCAGACAATACTTTATCAGGTCAATACAACAATCAACAGCCACACAGTAGCCACAGCTGTTTGACAATGCCTGCCACTTGTAGACAATACTTTATCAGGTCAATACAACAATCAACAGCCACACAGTAGCCACAGCTGTTTGACAATGCCTGCCACTTGCAGACAATACTTTATCAGGTCAATACAACAATCAACAGCCACACAGTAGCCACAGCTGTTTGACAATGCCAGCCACTTGCAGACAATACTTTATCAGGTCAATACAACAATCAACAGCCACACAGTAGCCACAGCTGTTTGACAATGCCAGCCACTTGCAGACAATACTTTATCAGGTCAATACAACAATCAACAGCCACACAGTAGCCACAGCTGTTTGACAATGCCTGCCACTTGCAGACAATACTTTATCAGGTCAATACAACAATCAACAGCCACACAGTAGCCACAGCTGTTTGACAATGCCTGCCACTTGCAGACAATACTTTATCAGGTCAATACAACAATCAACAGCCACACAGTAGCCACAGCTGTTTGACAATGCCAGCCACTTGCAGACAATACTTTATCAGGTCAATACAACAATCAACAGCCACACAGTAGCCACAGCTGTTTGACAATGCCAGCCACTTGCAGACAATACTTTATCAGGTCAATACAACAATCAACAGCCACACAGTAGCCACAGCTGTTTGACAATGCCTGCCACTTGTAGACAATACTTTATCAGGTCAATACAACAATCAACAGCCACACAGTAGCCACAGCTGTTTGACAATGCCAGCCACTTGCAGACAATACTTTATCAGGTCAATACAACAATCAACAGCCACACAGTAGCCACAGCTGTTTGACAATGCCAGCCACTTGCAGACAATACTTTATCAGGTCACTACAACAATCAACAGCCACACAGTAGCCACAGCTGTTTGACAATGCCTGCCACTTGTAGACAATACTTTATCAGGTCAATACAACACTCAACAGCCACACAGTAGCCACAGCTGTTTGACAATGGAAGCCACTTGCAGACAATACTTTATCAGGTCAATACAACAATCAACAGCCACACAGTAGCCACAGCTGTTTGACAATACCAGCCACTTGCATACAATACTTTATCAGGTCAATACAACAATCAACAGCCACACAGTAGCCACAGCTGTTTGACAATACCAGCCACTTGCAGACAATACTTTATCAGGTCAATACAACAATCAACAGCCACACAGTAGCCACAGCTGTTTGACAATGCCTGCCACTTGCAGACAATACTTTATCAGGTCAAAACAACACTCAACAGCCACACAATAGCCACAGCTGTTTGACAATGCCTGCCACGTGTAGACAATACTTTATCAGGTCAATACAACACTCAACAGCCACACAGTAGCCACAGCTGTTTGACAATACCAGCCACTTACAGACAATACTTTATCAGGTCAATTCAACAATCAACAGCCACACAGTAGCCACAGCTGTTTGACAATGCCTGCCACTTGTAGACAATACTTTATCAGGTCACTACAACACTCAACAGCCACACAGTAGCCACAGCTGTTTGACAATACCAGCCACTTGCAGACAATACTTTATCAGGTCACTACAACAATCAACAGCCACACAGTAGCCACAGCTGTTTGACAATGCCAGCCACTTGCATACAATACTTTATCAGGTCAATACAACAATCAACAGCCACACAGTAGCCACAGCTGTTTGACAATGCCTGCCACTTGTAGACAATACTTTATCAGGTCAATACAACAATCAACAGCCACACAGTAGCCACAGCTGTTTGACAATGCCTGCCACTTGCAGACAATACTTTATCAGGTCAATACAACAATCAACAGCCACACAGTAGCCACAGCTGTTTGACAATGCCAGCCACTTGCAGACAATACTTTATCAGGTCAATACAACAATCAACAGCCACACAGTAGCCACAGCTGTTTGACAATGCCTGCCACTTGTAGACAATACTTTATCAGGTCAATACAACAATCAACAGCCACACAGTAGCCACAGCTGTTTGACAATGCCTGCCACTTGTAGACAATACTTTATCAGGTCAATACAACAATCAACAGCCACACAGTAGCCACAGCTGTTTGACAATGCCAGCCACTTGCAGACAATACTTTATCAGGTCAATACAACAATCAACAGCCACACAGTAGCCACAGCTGTTTGACAATGCCAGCCACTTGCAGACAATACTTTATCAGGTCAATACAACAATCAACAGCCACACAGTAGCCACAGCTGTTTGACAATGCCAGCCACTTGCAGACAATACTTTATCAGGTCAATACAACAATCAACAGCCACACAGTAGCCACAGCTGTTTGACAATGCCTGCCACTTGTAGACAATACTTTATCAGGTCAATACAACAATCAACAGCCACACAGTAGCCACAGCTGTTTGACAATGCCAGCCACTTGCAGACAATACTTTATCAGGTCAATACAACAATCAACAGCCACACAGTAGCCACAGCTGTTTGACAATGCCAGCCACTTGCAGACAATACTTTATCAGGTCACTACAACAATCAACAGCCACACAGTAGCCACAGCTGTTTGACAATGCCTGCCACTTGTAGACAATACTTTATCAGGTCAATACAACACTCAACAGCCACACAGTAGCCACAGCTGTTTGACAATGGCAGCCACTTGCAGACAATACTTTATCAGGTCAATACAACAATCAACAGCCACACAGTAGCCACAGCTGTTTGACAATACCAGCCACTTGCATACAATACTTTATCAGGTCAATACAACAATCAACAGCCACACAGTAGCCACAGCTGTTTGACAATACCAGCCACTTGCAGACAATACTTTATCAGGTCAATACAACAATCAACAGCCACACAGTAGCCACAGCTGTTTGACAATACCAGCCACTTGCATACAATACTTTATCAGGTCAATACAACAATCAACAGCCACACAGTAGCCACAGCTGTTTGATAATACCAGCCACTTACCAATTGCTGACAATACCAATAGGCCCCCACCCAAAAAGTTCTGCTTCCAATTACATGGCATTTGAAAACAGGGTAATAGGTAGGGTGTTTTTTTTTGGAGGGGGGGGGGGATTTTTTGACAGGGATCATGTTTCATTCAATACCAAACACCAACTGTGGACAGCACTTTGTCAAGTCAGTCCTTCTGATTTCAGGTGTGCGATCACACCCCCACACCATCGCACACCTAAAAGCTTCCCGCGAAGTGTGAACAATTGCATGCCTGAATTTCCCTGGACCACAGATCACACACCTAGAAAATCACACACCTAGAAAAAATACACACCTCGAAAAGTCCAGATGTGCCTTTTTCCACACGCCTGTGATTTTCAAATCAGAAGGACTGTCAAGTCAAAAACAGTCAACAGCACTTTAGCACCCACAGCTGTTTAGACAGGGGTCATGTTTCAAACAGTCAATACCAGCAACTTACTGACTATGACAGTACTTTAACGAGACAATAACAGTCAGCAAATATTCATAATCAACAACTCTTCTACGGGTCACAGTTGGTCAAGTCATTCTCATGGCCAGTTACTTAAGCAGTCAAAACGGGTCAATAATTTAGTTCTATGCATAGAATTCCATCGGGTCAAAAAACGGTCACCTGACTGATTTTGACCCAAGTAACAGCATGGATGAGTACGCATGTTTGCATCGGAGGGTTCTAATGGGCCAAGTACATAAGTTTATGGATGTTGCATATAAAGGTAAAAGATCAGCTAGTATTTTTTCTCTTTTTTTCACTGCTAGGAAAAGGGTGCTTAGGACAAATTCAGTTTCTAATAGGCACTTCCAGTTACATTATTAAGCCATTTTACATTGTTGTCAAACGAGAATATCAGTTTTCAAAATGGCTTCAAATTTATGATGTGATTAGGGTAATGTATAAACAGGGAGAGACATTTGTGACAAATGTCCAGTCTGTATACGTGTACATTTAAATCCTCATTATAAAATATCAAATAATTCTTCACAATGACTCTGAGTTTTCTAGGTTTTGACTGGGTTATCATTATTAAGAAATATTTGAAAGGTAGAGCAAGGGGTGGGGGGGGGGGGAAAGAAATGTTTGAATTAACCCCACAAAGCAGTGCCCCACTACCAGCACTCTTTATTTGTGGGAGAACATAGAAGAGCGCCAGATCACTCATTTTGATTACTTGTTTCTGCTTATTCTTTAGGTACATGTAACTAAAAACTAACCTCAAGAATCAGTAATGGGTAGCCCAGCAAGCAGGTCATCCGTTCTCAGCAGGTCCTCAGGTTTCTGTTTGATGAGGCTGTCGGAGCCCTGACGATGTCTTGAGGCAGGCTCAACCTCATCTCAGTAGAGCAATTCCCTCATCAGTCAGTGGTCCTCACTTTGCTGAAAGGATTCAAATAACGAAAGGAAACATTTGAATTATTGAGCTGTATTCGTGCCAGGGCTCGAAAGGGGAAAGAAAACATTGAATTAACTCCACAAAGCAAAGCCCTGCTACCAGAACTCATTTGTGCACGAACATAATAACAGAGTCAGATCGCCCATTTAAATTTGTTCTGTGACTTGATTGTTCCTGTTAAGAGGAGGCCTATACACAGCCTAAAAGCAGAACAGGAAGGGGACAGGCCTCATTTATCCCAGGACAAACCAATAACACCAGTAAATAAAGATATGCTTCAAACCATGTTACAAGGCTATGATGGCATTAAGTACAAATTCTTAATTCATGGTTTTACAATTGGTTTTTAGGTTTTACAGGCAATCAAAAATTTAGGACATCAACAAATTTAAAATCTGCTCTTCAAAATCCAAAAGTGGTTTCTGAAAAACTAGGGTTAGAACTTAGACAAGGTAGGCTCGCAGGGCCGTTCCAAGACTTGCCACTTGATAATTTTTGCGTTAGCTCGATTGGTTTAGTTGCTAAAAGACAGCCTGGTTCATTTTGAATAATTCATCCTTTGTCTCATCCTAAACATGGTTCCGTAAACGATGGAATACCAGATTGCAACACAACAGTCAAGTATGCGTCAACGGAGGACGCAATAAAAATGTTGAAGAAAGTGGGCCCAGGATGTGTGCTATCTAAACTAGATATAAAGTGTTAACCATTTATTCTGGAATAGTCCATATTCTGGATGATTTTCTAATCATTTCAACATCTCATCAACAGGGTGTGCATGATTTGGTCGGATTTCAAACACTGAGTAATAAGCTGGGTATTCCCCTTGCACCAGAGAAAACTGAAGGGCCTACAACCTGGCTAACATTTGCCAGGATTGAACAAGATACAATGTAGCAATGGCCGCGCGGTTACCGCCGCACAAATTACAAAAAGCCATCGTTAAAATTATCAGAATCTATTATGTACACCATTTCATACTGACATTTCAAAGACATACACAATAACTTTTTACTAAAATTTTCGAAATGAAAAGTTCAGCATTTGAGAACGAGTTTGATGCAAACTTTGAATACATATTTTGATAGGAAATCAAGCACTGTATATTTTGCACAGGAAGGGGGTGTTAAAATAAAGATAATTAAACTCACCACAAGAATTCCAAAGAGCATTCACGGTAGTGGTCACAAGGCCGCGGGTTGACGGCTCTGGTCAAGTCCGTAGCTCGGCACCTCGGGTCAAGGCATGGTCGATGACTCGGGCCAGTCCGTAGGACGACACCCCGGCGCAAGGCCGTGGGCCGACGACTCGAGCAAGTCCGTGGGACGACACCCCGGCGAAAGGCCGTGAGCCGATGGACGACTCGGGCCCGTTCCGGGGGCCGGCACCTCGGGAGTTTGCCGTGGGCCGCCGACTCGGGCCAATTCCGTGGGCCGCCACCTCCACGGAGCATGGCCGTTGGCTAAAGACTCAGGCCAATTCCGTCGGTCCGCACCATTGGGTCAAGGCCTTGGGGTCATCAACTCGGGTCAAGTGTTCAAGTGTTCAAGTTGCACAAGGCCGCGGGTTGACGGCTCTGGTCAAGTCCGTAGCTTGGCACCTCGGGTCAAGGCATGGTCGATGACTCGGGCCAGTCCATAGGACGACACCCCGGCGCAAGGCCGTGGGCCGCCACCTCCACGGAGCATGGCCGTTGGCTAAAGACTCAGGCCAATTCCGTCGGTCCGCACCATTGGGTCAAGGCCTTGGGGACATCAACTCGGGTCAAGTGTTCAAGTGTTCAAGTTGCACAAGGCCGCGGGTCGACGGCTCCGGTCAAGTCCGTAGCTTGGCACCTCGGGTCAAGGCATGGTCGATGACTCGGGCCAGTCCGTGTGACGGCATCCGTCAAACCGCCACATACTCGGAGCATGGCCGTGGGCCAAAGACTCAGGCCAATTCCGTGGGTCCGCACCATTGGGTCAAGGCCTTGGGGTCGTCAACTCGGGTCAAGTGTTCAAGTGTTCAAGCGCTCAATCCAATCGAGATCCAGGCCTTAGAGTCTGCTGAAAACACTGCTAATATCAACCTCTCAAGAAGCGTAGTCACGGTGGAGTCCATTCATGAGGTGGGATGACGTTCCACACGGTAAATAAAGTTGTTCGCTGTTGAAGAGTGAGAAAAAGATCCATTAATGGGGAGCGGTGTGGATTCAGAATATGTTTGAGTTGAAAGAAGAACGGAACAAACAAAATTCATCTGGAACACAATTTAAGTCAGTTAACGGTTGCAATGCATATGAACAGGATGCATCAAGAAAATGGTATTTCGAAAAACGATGGGCTAATATGTAAAGGTTAGGATCTTCAAAAATGTCAAAGTGGCCCATCTTTAGGGGTAGTTCATGTGCTTTTTAGTGATATCTTATTGACATCTCTTCGGTCACGGATGGCAGAGCATCATTGATTTCAAAATGATGGACAACATTTGCTGCATGAGTGGTGGACTCTCAGCTGTCCAAAGAAAGTGCCGTTGATGTGCAATGTGCATTGAAAAGAGGTACATTGGAGATGTTGTTGCTTTAACGTGGGTTCATCTCACCACTGACATGTGAACTTACATGTAAACTTGCAAACAGGGCTTTCAGGGGTGTGAGTGACCACTGATAAAAATAGCTGAAAAAAGCTGAAAAAGGTGTTAAAAAAAACCCTGAACTTTGGAAATCTCCTATACTTTTGTACACAGCACGAGAGGGAAAAAAGCTGAAATCCAAAACCAAAAAAGCTGAAATCAGCTTTAAAGCTGAGATTTCGCACCCCTGGGCTTTGTTGGCCTTTGTTGTGAAATCACTCGTGCTTGGTCATCCCTGACTGATGAGATGCAGATATGGTGTCAATGCAAAGGTTATGGACTACCCTTTAAGATGGAGCAACTTTAACGTCTTGGTCATTGTACCTGCCTGGGTTTTTTTTTTTTTAAATACATCCTGTAGAGGGTTAAATAGTGAGGCTGAAAAACATAAATACCGTCACATGCACAAATGTCGCTGCATGCAGTCAATTCATCTGAACATTTTCTTATGTTTTCATCGATCAATTGTCAGAATCTATTTATTACGCACATCACACCATTTCATACTGACATTTCAAAGACATGCACAATCAGTTTTTACTGAAATTTTCAAATTGAAAAGTTTCAATTTGAGAATGAGTACTTTAAGTTAGACTTTAGAATTCATATTTTAATAGGAGATCAAGCAATGTATATTTTGCCGGGGGGGGGGGGGGTGGGGGTGGGGTGGAGGGGGTTAAAATACCACCCGAGGAATCATATTTCTTCATATACAGGTCTCTTTTTGTTTCTAAAATAAAACTCACCACAAGAATTCCAAAGAGCATTCACGGTAGTGGTCACAAGGCCGCGGGTTGACGGCTCTGGTCAAGTCCGTAGCTCGGCACCTCGGGTCAAGGCATGGTCGATGACTCGGGCCAGTCCGTAGGACGACACCCCGGCGCAAGGCCGTGGGCCGACGACTCGAGCAAGTCCGTGGGACGACACCCCGGCGAAAGGCCGTGAGCCGATGGACGACTCGGGCCCGTTCCGGGGGCCGGCACCTCGGGAGTTTGCCGTGGGCCGCCGACTCGGGCCAATTCCGTGGGCCGCCACCTCCACGGAGCATGGCCGTTGGCTAAAGACTCAGGCCAATTCCGTCGGTCCGCACCATTGGGTCAAGGCCTTGGGGTCATCAACTCGGGTCAAGTGTTCAAGTGTTCAAGTTGCACAAGGCCGCGGGTTGACGGCTCTGGTCAAGTCCGTAGCTTGGCACCTCGGGTCAAGGCATGGTCGATGACTCGGGCCAGTCCATAGGACGACACCCCGGCGCAAGGCCGTGGGCCGCCACCTCCACGGAGCATGGCCGTTGGCTAAAGACTCAGGCCAATTCCGTCGGTCCGCACCATTGGGTCAAGGCCTTGGGGACATCAACTCGGGTCAAGTGTTCAAGTGTTCAAGTTGCACAAGGCCGCGGGTCGACGGCTCCGGTCAAGTCCGTAGCTTGGCACCTCGGGTCAAGGCATGGTCGATGACTCGGGCCAGTCCGTGTGACGGCATCCGTCAAACCGCCACATACTCGGAGCATGGCCGTGGGCCAAAGACTCAGGCCAATTCCGTGGGTCCGCACCATTGGGTCAAGGCCTTGGGGTCGTCAACTCGGGTCAAGTGTTCAAGTGTTCAAGCGCTCAATCCAATCGAGATCCAGGCCTTAGAGTCTGCTGAAAACACTGCTAATATCAACCTCTCAAGAAGCGTAGTCACGGTGGAGTCCATTCATGAGGTGGGATGACGTTCCACACGGTAAATAAAGTTGTTCGCTGTTGAAGAGTGAGAAAAAGATCCATTAATGGGGAGCGGTGTGGATTCAGAATATGTTTGAGTTGAAAGAAGAACGGAACAAACAAAATTCATCTGGAACACAATTTAAGTCAGTTAACGGTTGCAATGCATATGAACAGGATGCATCAAGAAAATGGTATTTCGAAAAACGATGGGCTAATATGTAAAGGTTAGGATCTTCAAAAATGTCAAAGTGGCCCATCTTTAGGGGTAGTTCATTTGCTTTTTAGTGATATCTTATTGACATCTCTTCGGTCACGGATGGCAGAGCATCATTGATTTCAAAATGATGGACAACATTTGCTGCATGAGTGGTGGACTCTCAGCTGTCCAAAGAAAGTGCCGTTGATGTGCAATGTGCATTGAAAAGAGGTACATTGGAGATGTTGTTGCTTTAACGTGGGTTCATCTCACCACTGACATGTGAACTTACATGTAAACTTGCAAACAGGGCTTTCAGGGGTGTGAGTGACCACTGATAAAAATAGCTGAAAAAAGCTGAAAAAGGTGTTAAAAAAAACCCTGAACTTTGGAAATCTCCTATACTTTTGTACACAGCACGAGAGGGAAAAAAGCTGAAATCCAAAACCAAAAAAGCTGAAATCAGCTTTAAAGCTGAGATTTCGCACCCCTGGGCTTTGTTGGCCTTTGTTGTGAAATCACTCGTGCTTGGTCATCCCTGACTGATGAGATGCAGATATGGTGTCAATGCAAAGGTTATGGACTACCCTTTAAGATGGAGCAACTTTAACGTCTTGGTCATTGTACCTGCCTGGGTTTTTTTTTTTTTAAATACATCCTGTAGAGGGTTAAATAGTGAGGCTGAAAAACATAAATACCGTCACATGCACAAATGTCGCTGCATGCAGTCAATTCATCTGAACATTTTCTTATGTTTTCATCGATCAATTGTCAGAATCTATTTATTACGCACATCACACCATTTCATACTGACATTTCAAAGACATGCACAATCAGTTTTTACTGAAATTTTCAAATTGAAAAGTTTCAATTTGAGAATGAGTACTTTAAGTTAGACTTTAGAATTCATATTTTAATAGGAGATCAAGCAATGTATATTTTGCCGGGGGGGGGGGGGTGGGGGTGGGGTGGAGGGGGTTAAAATACCACCCGAGGAATCATATTTCTTCATATACAGGTCTCTTTTTGTTTCTAAAATAAAACTCACCACAAGAATTCCAAAGAGCATTCACGGTAGTGGTCACAAGGCCGCGGGTTGACGGCTCTGGTCAAGTCCGTAGCTCGGCACCTCGGGTCAAGGCATGGTCGATGACTCGGGCCAGTCCGTAGGACGACACCCCGGCGCAAGGCCGTGGGCCGACGACTCGAGCAAGTCCGTGGGACGACACCCCGGCGAAAGGCCGTGAGCCGATGGACGACTCGGGCCCGTTCCGGGGGCCGGCACCTCGGGAGTTTGCCGTGGGCCGCCGACTCGGGCCAATTCCGTGGGCCGCCACCTCCACGGAGCATGGCCGTTGGCTAAAGACTCAGGCCAATTCCGTCGGTCCGCACCATTGGGTCAAGGCCTTGGGGTCATCAACTCGGGTCAAGTGTTCAAGTGTTCAAGTTGCACAAGGCCGCGGGTTGACGGCTCTGGTCAAGTCCGTAGCTTGGCACCTCGGGTCAAGGCATGGTCGATGACTCGGGCCAGTCCATAGGACGACACCCCGGCGCAAGGCCGTGGGCCGCCACCTCCACGGAGCATGGCCGTTGGCTAAAGACTCAGGCCAATTCCGTCGGTCCGCACCATTGGGTCAAGGCCTTGGGGACATCAACTCGGGTCAAGTGTTCAAGTGTTCAAGTTGCACAAGGCCGCGGGTCGACGGCTCCGGTCAAGTCCGTAGCTTGGCACCTCGGGTCAAGGCATGGTCGATGACTCGGGCCAGTCCGTGTGACGGCATCCGTCAAACCGCCACATACTCGGAGCATGGCCGTGGGCCAAAGACTCAGGCCAATTCCGTGGGTCCGCACCATTGGGTCAAGGCCTTGGGGTCGTCAACTCGGGTCAAGTGTTCAAGTGTTCAAGCGCTCAATCCAATCGAGATCCAGGCCTTAGAGTCTGCTGAAAACACTGCTAATATCAACCTCTCAAGAAGCGTAGTCACGGTGGAGTCCATTCATGAGGTGGGATGACGTTCCACACGGTAAATAAAGTTGTTCGCTGTTGAAGAGTGAGAAAAAGATCCATTAATGGGGAGCGGTGTGGATTCAGAATATGTTTGAGTTGAAAGAAGAACGGAACAAACAAAATTCATCTGGAACACAATTTAAGTCAGTTAACGGTTGCAATGCATATGAACAGGATGCATCAAGAAAATGGTATTTCGAAAAACGATGGGCTAATATGTAAAGGTTAGGATCTTCAAAAATGTCAAAGTGGCCCATCTTTAGGGGTAGTTCATTTGCTTTTTAGTGATATCTTATTGACATCTCTTCGGTCACGGATGGCAGAGCATCATTGATTTCAAAATGATGGACAACATTTGCTGCATGAGTGGTGGACTCTCAGCTGTCCAAAGAAAGTGCCGTTGATGTGCAATGTGCATTGAAAAGAGGTACATTGGAGATGTTGTTGCTTTAACGTGGGTTCATCTCACCACTGACATGTGAACTTACATGTAAACTTGCAAACAGGGCTTTCAGGGGTGTGAGTGACCACTGATAAAAATAGCTGAAAAAAGCTGAAAAAGGTGTTAAAAAAAACCTGAACTTTGGAAATCTCCTTTACTTTTGTACACAGCACGAGAGGGAAAAAAGCTGAAATCCAAAACCAAAAAAGCTGAAATCAGCTTTAAAGCTGAGATTTCGCACCCCTGGGCTTTGTTGGCCTTTGTTGTGAAATCACTCGTGCTTGGTCATCCCTGACTGATGAGATGCAGATATGGTGTCAATGCAAAGGTTATGGACTACCCTTTAAGATGGAGCAACTTTAACGTCTTGGTCATTGTACCTGCCTGGGTTTTTTTTTTTTTAAATACATCCTGTAGAGGGTTAAATAGTGAGGCTGAAAAACATAAATACCGTCACATGCACAAATGTCGCTGCATGCAGTCAATTCATCTGAACATTTTCTTATGTTTTCATTGATCAATTGTCAGAATCTATTTATTACGCACATCACACCATTTCATACTGACATTTCAAAGACATGCACAATCAGTTTTTACTGAAATTTTCAAATTGAAAAGTTTCAATTTGAGAATGAGTACTTAAAGTTAGACTTTAGAATTCATATTTTAATAGGAGATCAAGCAATGTATATTTTGCCGGGGGCGGTTGGGGGGGGGGGTGGGGTGGAGGGGGTTAAAATACCACCCGAGGAATCATATTTCTTCATATACAGGTCTCTTTTTGTTTCTAAAATAAAACTCACCACAAGAATTCCAAAGAGCATTCACGGTAGTGGTCACAAGGCCGCGGGTTGACGGCTCTGGTCAAGTCCGTAGCTCGGCACCTCGGGTCAAGGCATGGTCGATGACTCGGGCCAGTCCGTAGGACGACACCCCGGCGCAAGGCCGTGGGCCGACGACTCGAGCAAGTCCGTGGGACGACACCCCGGCGAAAGGCCGTGAGCCGATGGACGACTCGGGCCCGTTCCGGGGGCCGGCACCTCGGGAGTTTGCCGTGGGCCGCCGACTCGGGCCAATTCCGTGGGCCGCCACCTCCACGGAGCATGGCCGTTGGCTAAAGACTCAGGCCAATTCCGTCGGTCCGCACCATTGGGTCAAGGCCTTGGGGTCATCAACTCGGGTCAAGTGTTCAAGTGTTCAAGTTGCACAAGGCCGCGGGTTGACGGCTCTGGTCAAGTCCGTAGCTTGGCACCTCGGGTCAAGGCATGGTCGATGACTCGGGCCAGTCCATAGGACGACACCCCGGCGCAAGGCCGTGGGCCGCCACCTCCACGGAGCATGGCCGTTGGCTAAAGACTCAGGCCAATTCCGTCGGTCCGCACCATTGGGTCAAGGCCTTGGGGACATCAACTCGGGTCAAGTGTTCAAGTGTTCAAGTTGCACAAGGCCGCGGGTCGACGGCTCCGGTCAAGTCCGTAGCTTGGCACCTCGGGTCAAGGCATGGTCGATGACTCGGGCCAGTCCGTGTGACGGCATCCGTCAAACCGCCACATACTCGGAGCATGGCCGTGGGCCAAAGACTCAGGCCAATTCCGTGGGTCCGCACCATTGGGTCAAGGCCTTGGGGTCGTCAACTCGGGTCAAGTGTTCAAGTGTTCAAGCGCTCAATCCAATCGAGATCCAGGCCTTAGAGTCTGCTGAAAACACTGCTAATATCAACCTCTCAAGAAGCGTAGTCACGGTGGAGTCCATTCATGAGGTGGGATGACGTTCCACACGGTAAATAAAGTTGTTCGCTGTTGAAGAGTGAGAAAAAGATCCATTAATGGGGAGCGGTGTGGATTCAGAATATGTTTGAGTTGAAAGAAGAACGGAACAAACAAAATTCATCTGGAACACAATTTAAGTCAGTTAACGGTTGCAATGCATATGAACAGGATGCATCAAGAAAATGGTATTTCGAAAAACGATGGGCTAATATGTAAAGGTTAGGATCTTCAAAAATGTCAAAGTGGCCCATCTTTAGGGGTAGTTCATTTGCTTTTTAGTGATATCTTATTGACATCTCTTCGGTCACGGATGGCAGAGCATCATTGATTTCAAAATGATGGACAACATTTGCTGCATGAGTGGTGGACTCTCAGCTGTCCAAAGAAAGTGCCGTTGATGTGCAATGTGCATTGAAAAGAGGTACATTGGAGATGTTGTTGCTTTAACGTGGGTTCATCTCACCACTGACATGTGAACTTACATGTAAACTTGCAAACAGGGCTTTCAGGGGTGTGAGTGACCACTGATAAAAATAGCTGAAAAAAGCTGAAAAAGGTGTAAAAAAAAACCCTGAACTTTGGAAATCTCCTATACTTTTGTACACAGCACGAGAGGGAAAAAAGCTGAAATCCAAAACCAAAAAAGCTGAAATCAGCTTTAAAGCTGAGATTTCGCACCCCTGGGCTTTGTTGGCCTTTGTTGTGAAATCACTCGTGCTTGGTCATCCCTGACTGATGAGATGCAGATATGGTGTCAATGCAAAGGTTATGGACTACCCTTTAAGATGGAGCAACTTTAACGTCTTGGTCATTGTACCTGCCTGGGTTTTTTTTTTTTTAAATACATCCTGTAGAGGGTTAAATAGTGAGGCTGAAAAACATAAATACCGTCACATGCACAAATGTCGCTGCATGCAGTCAATTCATCTGAACATTTTCTTATGTTTTCATTGATCAATTGTCAGAATCTATTTATTACGCACATCACACCATTTCATACTGACATTTCAAAGACATGCACAATCAGTTTTTACTGAAATTTTCAAATTGAAAAGTTTCAATTTGAGAATGAGTACTTAAAGTTAGACTTTAGAATTCATATTTTAATAGGAGATCAAGCAATGTATATTTTGCCGGGGGGGGGGTGGGGGGGGGGTGGGGTGGAGGGGGTTAAAATACCACCCGAGGAATCATATTTCTTCATATACAGGTCTCTTTTTGTTTCTAAAATAAAACTCACCACAAGAATTCCAAAGAGCATTCACGGTAGTGGTCACAAGGCCGCGGGTTGACGGCTCTGGTCAAGTCCGTAGCTCGGCACCTCGGGTCAAGGCATGGTCGATGACTCGGGCCAGTCCGTAGGACGACACCCCGGCGCAAGGCCGTGGGCCGACGACTCGAGCAAGTCCGTGGGACGACACCCCGGCGAAAGGCCGTGAGCCGATGGACGACTCGGGCCCGTTCCGGGGGCCGGCACCTCGGGAGTTTGCCGTGGGCCGCCGACTCGGGCCAATTCCGTGGGCCGCCACCTCCACGGAGCATGGCCGTTGGCTAAAGACTCAGGCCAATTCCGTCGGTCTGCACCATTGGGTCAAGGCCTTGGGGTCATCAACTCGGGTCAAGTGTTCAAGTGTTCAAGTTGCACAAGGCCGCGGGTTGACGGCTCTGGTCAAGTCCGTAGCTTGGCACCTCGGGTCAAGGCATGGTCGATGACTCGGGCCAGTCCATAGGACGACACCCCGGCGCAAGGCCGTGGGCCGCCACCTCCACGGAGCATGGCCGTTGGCTAAAGACTCAGGCCAATTCCGTCGGTCCGCACCATTGGGTCAAGGCCTTGGGGACATCAACTCGGGTCAAGTGTTCAAGTGTTCAAGTTGCACAAGGCCGCGGGTCGACGGCTCCGGTCAAGTCCGTAGCTTGGCACCTCGGGTCAAGGCATGGTCGATGACTCGGGCCAGTCCGTGTGACGGCATCCGTCAAACCGCCACATACTCGGAGCATGGCCGTGGGCCAAAGACTCAGGCCAATTCCGTGGGTCCGCACCATTGGGTCAAGGCCTTGGGGTCGTCAACTCGGGTCAAGTGTTCAAGTGTTCAAGCGCTCAATCCAATCGAGATCCAGGCCTTAGAGTCTGCTGAAAACACTGCTAATATCAACCTCTCAAGAAGCGTAGTCACGGTGGAGTCCATTCATGAGGTGGGATGACGTTCCACACGGTAAATAAAGTTGTTCGCTGTTGAAGAGTGAGAAAAAGATCCATTAATGGGGAGCGGTGTGGATTCAGAATATGTTTGAGTTGAAAGAAGAACGGAACAAACAAAATTCATCTGGAACACAATTTAAGTCAGTTAACGGTTGCAATGCATATGAACAGGATGCATCAAGAAAATGGTATTTCGAAAAAACGATGGGCTAATATGTAAAGGTTAGGATCTTCAAAAATGTCAAAGTGGCCCATCTTTAGGGGTAGTTCATTTGCTTTTTAGTGATATCTTATTGACATCTCTTCGGTCACGGATGGCAGAGCATCATTGATTTCAAAATGATGGACAACATTTGCTGCATGAGTGGTGGACTCTCAGCTGTCCAAAGAAAGTGCCGTTGATGTGCAATGTGCATTGAAAAGAGGTACATTGGAGATGTTGTTGCTTTAACGTGGGTTCATCTCACCACTGACATGTGAACTTACATGTAAACTTGCAAACAGGGCTTTCAGGGGTGTGAGTGACCACTGATAAAAATAGCTGAAAAAAGCTGAAAAAGGTGTTAAAAAAAACCCTGAACTTTGGAAATCTCCTATACTTTTGTACACAGCACGAGAGGGAAAAAAGCTGAAATCCAAAACCAAAAAAGCTGAAATCAGCTTTAAAGCTGAGATTTCGCACCCCTGGGCTTTGTTGGCCTTTGTTGTGAAATCACTCGTGCTTGGTCATCCCTGACTGATGAGATGCAGATATGGTGTCAATGCAAAGGTTATGGACTACCCTTTAAGATGGAGCAACTTTAACGTCTTGGTCATTGTACCTGCCTGGGTTTTTTTTTTTTAAATACATCCTGTAGAGGGTTAAATAGTGAGGCTGAAAAACATAAATACCGTCACATGCACAAATGTCGCTGCATGCAGTCAATTCATCTGAACATTTTCTTATGTTTTCATTGATCAATTGTCAGAATCTATTTATTACGCACATCACACCATTTCATACTGACATTTCAAAGACATGCACAATCAGTTTTTACTGAAATTTTCAAATTGAAAAGTTTCAATTTGAGAATGAGTACTTAAAGTTAGACTTTAGAATTCATATTTTAATAGGAGATCAAGCAATGTATATTTTGCCGGGGGGGGGGGGGGGGGGGGTGGGGGGGGGGGGGTGGGGTGGAGGGGGTTAAAATACCACCCGAGGAATCATATTTCTTCATATACAGGTCTCTTTTTGTTTCTAAAATAAAACTCACCACAAGAATTCCAAAGAGCATTCACGGTAGTGGTCACAAGGCCGCGGGTTGACGGCTCTGGTCAAGTCCGTAGCTCGGCACCTCGGGTCAAGGCATGGTCGATGACTCGGGCCAGTCCGTAGGACGACACCCCGGCGCAAGGCCGTGGGCCGACGACTCGAGCAAGTCCGTGGGACGACACCCCGGCGAAAGGCCGTGAGCCGATGGACGACTCGGGCCCGTTCCGGGGGCCGGCACCTCGGGAGTTTGCCGTGGGCCGCCGACTCGGGCCAATTCCGTGGGCCGCCACCTCCACGGAGCATGGCCGTTGGCTAAAGACTCAGGCCAATTCCGTCGGTCCGCACCATTGGGTCAAGGCCTTGGGGTCATCAACTCGGGTCAAGTGTTCAAGTGTTCAAGTTGCACAAGGCCGCGGGTTGACGGCTCTGGTCAAGTCCGTAGCTTGGCACCTCGGGTCAAGGCATGGTCGATGACTCGGGCCAGTCCATAGGACGACACCCCGGCGCAAGGCCGTGGGCCGCCACCTCCACGGAGCATGGCCGTTGGCTAAAGACTCAGGCCAATTCCGTCGGTCCGCACCATTGGGTCAAGGCCTTGGGGACATCAACTCGGGTCAAGTGTTCAAGTGTTCAAGTTGCACAAGGCCGCGGGTCGACGGCTCCGGTCAAGTCCGTAGCTTGGCACCTCGGGTCAAGGCATGGTCGATGACTCGGGCCAGTCCGTGTGACGGCATCCGTCAAACCGCCACATACTCGGAGCATGGCCGTGGGCCAAAGACTCAGGCCAATTCCGTGGGTCCGCACCATTGGGTCAAGGCCTTGGGGTCGTCAACTCGGGTCAAGTGTTCAAGTGTTCAAGCGCTCAATCCAATCGAGATCCAGGCCTTAGAGTCTGCTGAAAACACTGCTAATATCAACCTCTCAAGAAGCGTAGTCACGGTGGAGTCCATTCATGAGGTGGGATGACGTTCCACACGGTAAATAAAGTTGTTCGCTGTTGAAGAGTGAGAAAAAGATCCATTAATGGGGAGCGGTGTGGATTCAGAATATGTTTGAGTTGAAAGAAGAACGGAACAAACAAAATTCATCTGGAACACAATTTAAGTCAGTTAACGGTTGCAATGCATATGAACAGGATGCATCAAGAAAATGGTATTTCGAAAAACGATGGGCTAATATGTAAAGGTTAGGATCTTCAAAAATGTCAAAGTGGCCCATCTTTAGGGGTAGTTCATTTGCTTTTTAGTGATATCTTATTGACATCTCTTCGGTCACGGATGGCAGAGCATCATTGATTTCAAAATGATGGACAACATTTGCTGCATGAGTGGTGGACTCTCAGCTGTCCAAAGAAAGTGCCGTTGATGTGCAATGTGCATTGAAAAGAGGTACATTGGAGATGTTGTTGCTTTAACGTGGGTTCATCTCACCACTGACATGTGAACTTACATGTAAACTTGCAAACAGGGCTTTCAGGGGTGTGAGTGACCACTGATAAAAATAGCTGAAAAAAGCTGAAAAAGGTGTAAAAAAAAACCCTGAACTTTGGAAATCTCCTATACTTTTGTACACAGCACGAGAGGGAAAAAAGCTGAAATCCAAAACCAAAAAAGCTGAAATCAGCTTTAAAGCTGAGATTTCGCACCCCTGGGCTTTGTTGGCCTTTGTTGTGAAATCACTCGTGCTTGGTCATCCCTGACTGATGAGATGCAGATATGGTGTCAATGCAAAGGTTATGGACTACCCTTTAAGATGGAGCAACTTTAACGTCTTGGTCATTGTACCTGCCTGGGTTTTTTTTTTTTTAAATACATCCTGTAGAGGGTTAAATAGTGAGGCTGAAAAACATAAATACCGTCACATGCACAAATGTCGCTGCATGCAGTCAATTCATCTGAACATTTTCTTATGTTTTCATTGATCAATTGTCAGAATCTATTTATTACGCACATCACACCATTTCATACTGACATTTCAAAGACATGCACAATCAGTTTTTACTGAAATTTTCAAATTGAAAAGTTTCAATTTGAGAATGAGTACTTAAAGTTAGACTTTAGAATTCATATTTTAATAGGAGATCAAGCAATGTATATTTTGCCGGGGGGGGGGGTGGGGGGGGGTGGGGTGGAGGGGGTTAAAATACCACCCGAGGAATCATATTTCTTCATATACAGGTCTCTTTTGTTTCTAAAATAAAACTCACCACAAGAATTCCAAAGAGCATTCACGGTAGTGGTCACAAGGCCGCGGGTTGACGGCTCTGGTCAAGTCCGTAGCTCGGCACCTCGGGTCAAGGCATGGTCGATGACTCGGGCCAGTCCGTAGGACGACACCCCGGCGCAAGGCCGTGGGCCGACGACTCGAGCAAGTCCGTGGGACGACACCCCGGCGAAAGGCCGTGAGCCGATGGACGACTCGGGCCCGTTCCGGGGGCCGGCACCTCGGGAGTTTGCCGTGGGCCGCCGACTCGGGCCAATTCCGTGGGCCGCCACCTCCACGGAGCATGGCCGTTGGCTAAAGACTCAGGCCAATTCCGTCGGTCCGCACCATTGGGTCAAGGCCTTGGGGTCATCAACTCGGGTCAAGTGTTCAAGTGTTCAAGTTGCACAAGGCCGCGGGTTGACGGCTCTGGTCAAGTCCGTAGCTTGGCACCTCGGGTCAAGGCATGGTCGATGACTCGGGCCAGTCCATAGGACGACACCCCGGCGCAAGGCCGTGGGCCGCCACCTCCACGGAGCATGGCCGTGGCTAAAGACTCAGGCCAATTCCGTCGGTCCGCACCATTGGGTCAAGGCCTTGGGGACATCAACTCGGGTCAAGTGTTCAAGTGTTCAAGTTGCACAAGGCCGCGGGTCGACGGCTCCGGTCAAGTCCGTAGCTTGGCACCTCGGGTCAAGGCATGGTCGATGACTCGGGCCAGTCCGTGTGACGGCATCCGTCAAACCGCCACATACTCGGAGCATGGCCGTGGGCCAAAGACTCAGGCCAATTCCGTGGGTCCGCACCATTGGGTCAAGGCCTTGGGGTCGTCAACTCGGGTCAAGTGTTCAAGTGTTCAAGCGCTCAATCCAATCGAGATCCAGGCCTTAGAGTCTGCTGAAAACACTGCTAATATCAACCTCTCAAGAAGCGTAGTCACGGTGGAGTCCATTCATGAGGTGGGATGACGTTCCACACGGTAAATAAAGTTGTTCGCTGTTGAAGAGTGAGAAAAAGATCCATTAATGGGGAGCGGTGTGGATTCAGAATATGTTTGAGTTGAAAGAAGAACGGAACAAACAAAATTCATCTGGAACACAATTTAAGTCAGTTAACGGTTGCAATGCATATGAACAGGATGCATCAAGAAAATGGTATTTCGAAAAACGATGGGCTAATATGTAAAGGTTAGGATCTTTCAAAAATGTCAAAGTGGCCCATCTTTAGGGGTAGTTCATTTGCTTTTTAGTGATATCTTATGACATCTCTTCGGTCACGGATGGCAGAGCATCATTGATTTCAAAATGATGGACAACATTTGCTGCATGAGTTGTGGACTCTCAGCTGTCCAAAGAAAGTGCCGTTGATGTGCAATGTGCATTGAAAAGAGGTACTAAATTGGAGAGTTGTTGCTTTAACGTGGGTTCATCTCACAACTGACATGTGAACTTACATGTAAACTTGCAAACCAAACAGGGCTTTCAGGGGTGTGAGTGACCACTGATAAAAATAGCTGAAAAAAGCTGAAAAAGGTGTAAAAAAAAACCCTGAACTTTGGAAATCCTATACTTTTGTACACAGCACGAGAGGGAAAAAAGCTGAAATCCAAAACCAAAAAAGCTGAAATCAGCTTTAAAGCTGAGATTTCGCACCCCTGGGCTTTTGTTGGCCTTTGTTGTGAAATCACTCGTGCTTGGGTCATCCCTGACGATGAGATGCAGATATGGTGTCAATGCAAAGGTTATGGATAACCTTTAAGATGGAGCAACTTTAACGTCTTGGTCATTGTACCTGCCTGGGTTTTTTTTTTTTAAATACATCCTGTAGAGGGTTAAATAGTGAGGCTGAAAAACATAAATACCGTCACATGCACAAATGTCGCTGCATGCAGTCAATTCATCTGAACATTTTCTTATGTTTCATTGATCAATTGTCAGAATCTATTTATTACGCACATCACACCATTTCATACTGACATTTCAAAGACATGCACAATCAGTTTTTACTGAAATTTTCAAATTGAAAAGT